>NC_134186.1:1200000-1500000 GCF_964188355.1 Buteo buteo | reverse complement strand
CTTACAGGAAGCTCGCCAGCAGCTGAGCTGTGACCACCGGTGCAAGATGGAAGCATTGGAAATAGATCGTGTGTGCTTATCCCTCAACGTAAACTCTCCCAACATCTCCTTCAAGGTCAACCCAACACGAGTCCCAGATGGGTAAGGAAAAAGCCTGCCCTTGCGTGGCCAAATCTGTGCTGGTGCTTGAAAGAGCCCTGGGATGCTTTTTTCTTCCATGCTATACCCTGGCTCAATGGGTGCAGTTTTGGAGAGAGCTCAGAACAGAATTTGGGTTCTGGGATCTATTGTGGCTCTTGAGTTGTGAAGCCACAGGCTTTTGGGAGTTACCTGAATTGTTACCGCAAAACCAGAAAAGCTAGCTGCCCTGCCTCCCTTGTGCTTGGCTAAAGGTGACAGTAAGCAGCGTGGTATCGGCCTTTGGCACAGCTTATGGGGGAGCTGCTGCACATTTTCACTTGCTTGGCATTTCATAGCATGGTTTGGCTGTGTCCCCGGTTTGAGCAGATGTTGGGCTCAGTGCAGGAGCCATGGGGTAGCAATCTCCAGCTGGTGCAGTAAGGAGATCAGACAGGATGTGACCTCCAGAAATCCTGAATCATTTTGTACTCCACAAAGCCTTCTTGGCCTGCAGCAGGTGGTTCCTTTTGAACTGTCTTGCAAACATTCAACTTATTTTCATAACTGCTGATTTGTTCGCAGATCAACTGCACCTGATGAGTGGGAACAGAATAGCCAATGCAACAAGGAGCGTGCTGAGGCAGAAATGAAAGCTTCGACTGAGCTCCGAGAAGCAACAGTGCTTGCCATCGCACAGGTAAATTAGTCCCTTGGCTGTGAATCGGTCGTGCAGAAGTTCTGGATTCAGTGTGGGAGCATGGGCTGGCACGTGCTGTGACCAGGGGAAGGGAGTCTTTGAAAAGATGGCATTGGCCCACAGGCCTCTCTGAGAGCAGCTGCCCTCCTGGTTTAAAGGAGGAGCTGGATTATGCTGCAGAGCTTGCAGCAGTCTCAGCAACATGGAAGACACATACCTGTCCATCGCAGCTGCCAGAACCCAGCTGGTTTTGCTCATGGGCTTGTCCCAACCTCACAGGCAGCAGCTGGGAGGGAGACACCTTCCAGAAGTGTGTGACTGGAGCCCGTTCTCTCTTCAGACAAACAACAAGCTGGAGGCTCAGCGTGTAGCTACAGAGTTTGCCTTGCGCAAGAGGATTAGAGACCTGGAAAGAGCCTATGATGAACTGAAATGGCAGGAGCAGAATGTAAATGTTGCTTCTTTGGTTATCGACCACAACCTTGGGTGGGAATTGAATCCAAAAGGCTCTTTGTTATGTGGAAGGCTACTTTGGCCTAAGCATGGTTTCCACATGAGAGCTGTTAAGTGGCGCATGTATGATCCCTGCAGCATCCTATCTCTTTCTGCTAGCACAGTTGCTGTTCTGCCATTTCTCAGCAGCAGTGCCAGATTTTGGCCTTTTCATTTCACCCCTGGTCTCAGCTGCTGTGGCCATAAAACACCAGCAGCACCATGCCTGGACCATGTGAAAAGCCCGATCTATGGCAGAGGGGTTCAGTACTCAGAAGCCCACCAGCCCTTGTTTAAAATCCATTCCCAGCACAGTAAAAGCCAAGGATGCATGGGGGCTGTTTTCTGGTCTGTATCCTTGCCTGTCCCTCATGATATATCTCTTTATCCTTAGTCCTTGGAGGAAATTGCTGAGATGGAGGAGGACATCCGACGCTTGGAGGAAGATCTTCGGAGGAAAACACAAGATCTGAAAGTGGCACACACCCGCCTGGAGATCCGCACGTATCGGCCCAATATGGAGCTCTGTCGGGATCAGGTACCAGCCTTGCCTGGCACGCTCCCTGCCAGGAGGGACTGGGGGGAACTGTCTGGTATGGGGGCTGCCGTGGGTCCGGAAAACATGGATGCTTTTTGGAGAAAACTACAGAGGGGCTGAGCAGTGGATCCTACAGTCACCTAGCAAAGCAAGGAAATAAATGTCATAGCTGCGCTAGAAGGGGAATGAGAGAACCGCAGCCTTTGTAGAACAATGCTTCAGCCCTGTTAACTGCTGTCACCTTCTCCCTGCCTGCCTTGCAGGTCCAGTATGGGCTAACAGATGAGGTTCACCAGCTGGAGGGAACGATCCGTGCGCTCAAACAGAAGCTAGCAGAGTCACAGTAAGTCTCCTGCTCTCTGGGGCAGAGCAGTGGCTCAGCATTGCCCATGTGAGGGACATGGCTCTGTGCAGCCCTGGACCTGGCACACTTCCAGAAGCTGCATTTTGGAGCTCGTGTCTGTTCAGGAGTGGAAATAGTTTTGGGGCTTGGTGGGGAGCTGGACAGGTGGGCAGCAGGGTGCAGGCAAGGCACCAGAGGTCTGTGTGGTGGGAGGGTGAATGAGGTTCCCATGGTCCCTGCTTGACTGTGACTTCAACCGGGCACAGACAGTTCTAAAAGAGAAAAAAGAAAATGGGTGAAAAGTAAAGGAAGAAATAGAAGCGCTGCTCTGGGCTGGCATGGGTTGCCAGGGTGCACACCTTTGCGCTGCACGCCAGGAGCAGCACGAGGGCTTGCTGTTCACAGACCCAAATGCTGCTGCTGCTGCTGTGCACCGAGAGATACCTGATGCATTCGTTCTTTGTACAAAGGCAAATGCTGCACAGATATTTCTGCTGCCAGAAAGTGGAAAGCGGGGTGTTTCCTGTCCAACTTGGGAAGTGAATGCAGTGCTTGAACCCAACTCCTCTCACTTCTGCTTGTTCCCAGGGATGCTTTGGACGCTCTTTACAGACAACTTCACCGCATTCAGACAGACATTGGCTACAAAGCCAGTTCCCTGGTGCTGGACAACAAGTGCATGGACAGCCGGAGAAAGCTTGTGGTCCCTGCTGAGAAATTTGTGCCAGAGGTTGACACTTTCAACAGGACCACGAACCGCGCTCTGAAGAACGGGCAGCTGGAGTTGGCTTAGTGCGCCGGGGAGTGTTGTGCAACGAGCCACGCTGAGGAGAAAGCTACTAGTGACTCAGTTCCTTAGCAAGGAAAGCGGACATCTGTGTTGTGTTAGGATAATGGAATTCTCCTCCCTCCTCCTTGTCTGTTATATAACTGTCTGTCCCCTTCTATGATGTTTATAGCCTCTTGCACTCCAAGGAGCATTATGAACAATAAAGAGTCTGTCCCCAAGAGCAGTTGTCATCCGACAGAGTTGGAAGCGTTTTGTGGTGATTGAATCCGTCTGGGCTCTTTGGTGTTTTAAGTCCTTTAAAGTGCAAGGCAGCGCTCTGAAAAGGGACTGTGTAATGGTGGCTGCAGGCCAGATCTGCTCTGGAGGGGGGGGGTTAATACTCAAATCTGCTCGCTTTAATGATTAAAGTAAAGTTTGGGTTGGGATTTCCCCTTGCCTGCTGGCGGCGCGGAGCTAAGGCAGCTACAAAAGCGAGAGCTGGAGTCCCTTCTGGCTCTTTGTGGCGACGGGACTTGTTAAAATTAAATTGCAGCGCTCGCGTTCTGCCGTCAGGTTATTGTTTTTATTCCGGGCACGCTCCCAGTACTGCACGTTCTCCCTGAGGGGAGTAGATCTCCTCACAAGTCGGACTGTTGCACGCGTGACGAGACCAGAACTTGGCCTGCTCTTCTTCCCCGAAATTAGGGGAAGAAGATCGGTAACCTCCCCGGCTCCTGGCTCTCGGATTAAATAAGAAATGGAGGGGGAAAAAACCGACAGTTTCCCTTCCGGGAAGTAGGGAAATAAGGCAGCGGCCTCCCAGCACCTTTCTCCCGCCCTGCGCCGCCGCCGCTCTCCTCCGGGCCGCCAGGGGGCGCTGTCCGCGGCTTTGCCGCGGACAGCGCCCCCTGGCGGCCCGGAGGAGAGCGGCGGCGGCGGAGAAGATGGCGGCGGCGGCGGGTTCGGGTTCAGGGACGGGGCGGGCGGCGGCTGCGCGGCCTCGTCCGGGACCCGCCCGGTTCCGGGGCTGTTTAGCCGGGGCGTTGTTGGGTGATTGTTTGGGCGCCGTTTTCGAAGGCAGGAGCGTCGTGAAGCTCTCCGACCTACTACGTTTCCTCCGAGGCCTGGAACCGACGTCCGGGCCGCCCGAGGAGGGGGAACAGGCCGGCAGCGCCCGCAGAGGTGGGCGGAAACACTGGGAGAGGGATGGGGGTCGGCCCCCGGAGCACATCCCCTTCCCCGGACCCACAGTATCGGGCCCGGACCCCGACACCCCCGGGATCGGGTTTTGGGGTGCCTGTCTTCGCCCCCCCCGCTCCACCACACCCCCAGGCCCACCGCCCTCCCGAAACGTGGGTGCCCCCAGTCCTGCCCCTCACCTCAGCGAGGGACACCTCCCCTGGGACACCATGGCTGCCCCCCCGCTCTGGCGTGTGCCCCTGTGCTGTGGGGTTTAGCTTCCCCCACACCCCCCCCGCGGGGCGAGGATGACTTTGCTGAAGCAGTGCCCAGGTTCTGCCCCCCCCCAAGGGCAGTTCCTGGTTCCTTGTGCACATGGCTGGTGTGGAGGGACCTGTGGTTTGCTGTGGTCGAGTGAAGCCGGGGGTGTGGAGCGTGGTGGGAACCGGGGTATTGCAGTGCGGGGGTGTCAGTAAGGGACAGGTGTACCAAAAACAGAGAAGGAGTACAGTAAGAGAAGCACAAGAACAGTTATTTAACTCTTAGCAAATGATGACAGATGTGCGTTGGGGTTCTGAGCTGTGCAGCAAGCCCTGTAAACCCTTCCAGTAGGATCTTAAAGGCACTTGATTCTGTTGCAGCCTTGTCCAGAAATGAAACTGCGCTTTCTCTTCTCTGCTTGTCAGCGTACACTGTAGACTCCTTGAGAAAGAGACTTGTCTCACTTGTCTGTGTGCACCTCTGGATATCAAACACTTTCTCTTGGCTCTTATTAATCTGGAAATGCATTCTGTCTCATTCTTGCTGTGGATGCATCTCTCTTGCTCTGTGTCTTCCTCTGATGACTGTGGCTAGTGACAAGCTCACAGTGCTGGGGAACTTCTGGTAATGCATACAGATAATTAGGCCTTGGAGAGTAGGGAAGTGGTGACAGTGGAGCAGGACAGGAGGAGAGTTTGTCCCTGGACGGTCACATTATGTTTTGGCCTTCTGTTTTAGAAACGCTTTCGTACACTGACGACACAGCCATGAGCAGGTCGGTGGTGCAGTCCCTGCTAGCCAAGCGAGAGTTTGATGAAGTGGATATGGCCAAGAGGTAAGGACTGCAGCCAGCTTCAGAGGCTAGGGTGTTGGCATTTACTAGTAAAGGCAAAACTTTCTTAACGTTAAGTAGTCACTGTAATTTTCTGTGAAAGGGGACAGAGGCTATGGCAAAGTTGTCATCAATTTGTGGGGGGAAAAAAATCAGAAAAGCGATGGCTAATCGTGTAACTTATTGTGTGTTTTGCACTGTCCTGGAACATGCAGTACTGTTAGCTTTAGCGTGGGTTCAGAGCCTGCTTTAAAATGAAGCAGGATGGGACATGCTGTATTGTAGCCGTATGTGTGTATATTCACCTTTGTGGAAGATAATGCTTAGATATTTCAGAAGCATTTCCTTTCATGTTTATTTGTTGCTATTTATGTTGGTACTTCCCTTAATTTAGTTAGTGAATATTAGCGAGGTCAGCTTCAGTTTGTTTGTGATCTATTTCCCTTTTGAATCCACAGCCCTGGTAGCATTTGGTTCCACTTAAGGGAGAGCATTTATTTGTTTAGAAAACTCTTCCATTGAACTTGAACAAAAGACTTTCTTTGTGGTTATGACCCACGGAAATGTTTCCAGTTTGCTCCTATTTCAAGGCAAAGTTGAGAGGGAAACAAGTGGGTTGTGAAAAGTGATGTTTATACACCCTTTCCTCCTTTCACACCAATTTTTGGGAATATGATTCTTTCCCTACAGAACTGACTTGTTTGAACCCTGACTGTCACTGAATTACCCACGTGTTATTAATTCACTTTATCAGGTGGCTTTATACAACCTCTTTACAAACTTCAGTAACAGACCAAATACCCCATGTATTTTTTCTCACCTGTGTAACTGCTGCTCTCTTGCCCACGCCAGGTTTGCTGAGGAGTACAAGAAGGAACCCAACAGGGGCTATGGGATGGCTGTTGTCAATGTCTTCAAGAAGCTCCTGAGCCCCAAGTGCAATGATGTGTTTGAACCAGCAAGAGCCCAGTTTAATGGGAAAGGCTCCTATGGCAATGGCGGTGCCATGAGGGTGGCAGGCATCTCACTCGTGTATTCTGATGTCCAGGATGTTAAGAAGGTACCGTTCCTGGCTCTTTTGGGCACCTCGGCTCTGGGAACCCCTGCTGTTAGGCGGCTCCCACCGTGATCTCTCAGGTAGGTTTGCTCACGATGTGTTTCCATTCACAGTTTGCGAAGCTGAGTGCTGAGTTAACCCATGCCAACTCCCTGGGCTACAACGGAGCCATCCTGCAGGCCCTGGCCGTGCATCTCGCCCTGCAGGGAGAACTCAGCAAGGAGACCTTCCTGGAGCAGCTCATTAGCCACATGGAAGATGTAGAGGCAGACGATAAGTCTCTTACTGACGCCCGAGCGTAAGTGGCTGTGAGGAGCACTAACTCTGCTCTGTACAGTTTATTCTGGTTCTTTACATTCTCTCTTCTTCATTGTACTCTTTGTTTCCAGACTGGGATTTGAGGATTTACCATTTTCAAGGCGTCTAAAGAAAATAAAGGAGTTTTTGGAGCTCAGCAGTGTTCCCAAAGCAGATGTATTGTTTGAATTAGGTAAGTACCTTTCTTACTACAAGTATTAGGAAAGAGCTGGAAGCAGGACTAACTCAGCAAGCCTGCTTGATATGTCCTCCCCTTGATTGCCACTTTGGCCTCTGCTGCCTGTCAGGCACAGAATGTGCTGGAAAAGCTGCCTGTGCTCACCAGTCAGTAATTCTCTGAGTCTTGACCCAGTGATTCCATCTCTGTATTGGTGGGGAGAAGAATGTTTTGCTAAGAAAAACTTATCATGAATAACATTTCTTAATATTCTAAAATCTCTTGTGTTAATGGCTATCAGATCTTCATGTTGGATGGGAACGGGTAAATGTGTATCACCAAACTATACTGGTGTAGCTGGGAGTTGGTCTCCAGGATGTGAGCAGTACCAGGGAACTGCGGGGAGATTTCTGAGGTGCAGACTTTGGCACCTTGTCATGATAAAATCAATGATACTGGTATTGAAAATAACTGGCAATAGGAAGTTGCGGTTAGAAGGGAAAAGGTACTTCTGTGGGAAGGAAGACACAAGTGTTCTGCAGCACTGAAGATGATTGGTTTTGTTAACAGGCAATGGCATTGCTGCTTTGCGGTCTGTCCCTACTGCAATTTACTCCTTCTTGCGCTGTATGGAAGCTGACCCAGATATTCCTGATCACTACAGCAACCTGCAGAGGACCATCATCTACTGTATCTCTCTGGGTGGAGACACAGACACCATTGCTACCATGGCAGGAGCCATTGCAGGGGCTTATTATGGGGAGGAACAGATACCCCCAAGTTGGGAGCAGAGCTGTGAAGCTTTTCAAGAGACACAGAAGCTGGCAAATAGCTTGTATGAACTGTACTGCCAGCGGCTCTGAGCTCCAAGGGGAGTCTGGTTTTGGAAGGCGAAGCGGGTGGTCACCTCTGCTTTTCTGGTCAGAAATCTGGTGGTGGATCCATGCCATCTGCAGATGCCAGTGAGCCTCCATGTGAGAAAGACGCCTGCTGCTGTGAGTTGAGAGCTGGAAGCACGAGCTGGTTTGGAAGAGAGGGGACATACCCTTCGGTTGTGCTTCAGCTGGGAAGTGGCTGCATGTGGCGCCTTGGACAGTGGGTGCATCTCCTCTGAAGTGTACAGGAGCGTCTAGTTTTTCATAAGATTTCTGCTTCTTGCTTTGTCCACCGTTACGCCATTTTGTCATTACAGTTACTAGATGGGTGTCTGAATCCACTAACCTTCTTGCTGTTTTCCTCTACTCCTTTGTTTCAGTTGTTAGTGGTCTGTCCCACAGTGGCTTTGATAGGCTCCACACCCCTCTTAAAACACCAGCTCACGCTCAGCTGACCAGCTAAGGGATGTAGATGGGAGTCATCAGAGAGGCACATCCCTGGAGAGTCTGGAGGATGTCCTGCGTGGTGGCACAGGTTACCACCTGTGTTGTGGAGTGAGGATGCTGGAGGGTAGACCTCCCAGGGAGGTTTGCTTCCTTCAAAGCAGAATGAAAAGTGCCAGAGATTGGAGAAGGGATTTCTTTGCATTGCTAGTGGCATTGTGAGAAATGCCTTTGGTGCATGCGGACAGAATCCCAGTTGGCTCATTGTTACTGCTGGAAGAGGGTGTAACTAATTACTGCTTCTTCGGTGTCCTTTGCTCTGCAATCCGCCTGGCACTGTCCTGATCTATTGCATTTTGTGTTCCCTTACATAGCTGGCTTTCACGTTGCTGCAGCTACTCTAGCTACTCCTTTGTTCCTAATCTGTGCATCCTGCATTTATAATGCTGTCCTGTTTATGTCCAGAACTCCAAATGAGGTTGCTGTTTACATCTGTGGGTGGAGATAGTTGTGAAACCTAGTGTTACACAAGGATTGAATTCCTGGTTCTGCTGCAGTCAGTGACAAAAATGACTTCAGTAGGAAGCAGGAGTTACTTCTCACAGCCTTAAAACTCTGTACTTGGTAAGAATGATCTGAAAATAAAGGGAAAGGTAGGTTAATTGGGGGACAGTTTATCAGAGTTTAAAAGAATTTGTGCATTTGAAGCTGGTACTGGTGGCCAAGAATATTCTAGCAAAGCTGTGTTGTTCCAAAGTTTCACCTTTAAAACCTTTGCCCAGTGGAGCTGGTCAAAGAGGGAGTAACAGCTTGGGTATGGCATGTCTAAAAAGGGTTGAAAGCTTTTTAATTTTGGAAACAAAAAGAAAGAGGCAAGCAGTCATTGTATGGAAATGTTTATAAATTTGAATGTGACAGTGTAATTCTGTATTATTTCTCTAGTATTTCTTGTGGCACCGGGAAGTGACCGTTCTGCTCAAACAGAGCTCACTCCCTGTTAGTATCGGCACATGGTTGTTGTGTGTGTCAGGCTGCATGCACATGTGGAAAATCTGGCTGTGATGGGTCCTTCCAGTTTTTCCTGTAGTCTGCTTCCTTCAAGTGCCAGTCTTCTGTGTGATGCTTTAATGGGTTTTCCTTGTATAAATGAATTCTTGTCCTCAGAATATGTGGAATTTTGGTCTATTGTATATTTATGTATTATGCTGCAGATGTAAAATGTCAGGTTTTTCACATTATTCTGCCAGAGGTGTGAACATATTCACAGAATTATTTAAAAGAAGATATTTTCCTTTTAAAGCAGCTTTATAATTTTAAATGTTTGGAACTCACGAAGAGCAGAAGAGCTCCTGTTTAAAAAATATAGCTCATTTTAGGCCAGAATTTAAATGTGTACTAAAGCCTTTTGCTCTGACTTCCTCAGAAAGAAATAAAATCACTTAGCTATCTTTGTTAATTAGCCACTGCTCCTGTCTTTTCATTCAAGTCATGAAGTTGTGCTTCCATACTAAATGACAAGAGGAGTCGTGTGAAAACCTCTGGGCTATTTCTCCCTACCCCATACTTCACTTTAAGACTCAACCTGAAACTACTTTGTTATGGGTTCTTGAAATCTTTCTGTAGAAAGCAGAATGGAAGTTGTCTGGCACTGGTTAGGACATCTTTGGTGTAGCCAAGACTCGTGCTTCATTTGGGGTGAGTTTTAGCACTGGAAATCTGCTGTGAAGACTACTTTCAGGTGGCTGCTCTTGCCGGTGAGCAGTAAGGGGCAGCTGAAGTTTGTAAGAGCCCAGGAGTAGTGGTTCTTGTTAACAGCAGGGCGAGTCAGAAGCGTCGGTCAGGCACATTAGGTTCACTGGAGAGGCCCTTCTCCTTTGCAGGCTGTGTTTGCAGCAAGGAGCAGCGCATGGAAGGAGTTCAGCTGCTGGAGTCCAGTGTGCGATGATCATGCAGAGACCAGGGAGCGTGCCGGGTGCCCCCGTGACTTGCAGCAGGAGAATCGCTTGTTCTTCATCGTCAGCTTTTGAAGGAGTCTGCCCACATGGCAACCAGGCTTCTCTGGAAGCATTTGACTTGTAACAAGGAACATCTCCTCTTCCAGGTAAGAGATGAGATGGGAAAACATACCTTCTTCTCTTTATTCTTTGTACTTTTAGCCTCTGAAAGTGATCTGCTTACAGGTGATTCACCATTTCTTCTGTGGGCTGCTGCACTGACTGCTTTTGTGGCTCGGGATGTGGAGGTTGGCAGTAGACAAGGTTGTGTAACGTAGCAAAAAATAAAGTATCATGGAAAAAACACAGAAGGGAAAGGGAATCCCCAACACTCTGACTTAAATTCCTCAAATTAGTAATTGCCAGTCAGGAAAGGTCTGGATTTCATCCTTTTTTAAAAATGAACTTCCGGAGACAGGAATCTTTTCCTTAATCACAAGAAACATGCAATACCTTCTTACATAAGAATATTAATTAGCAAGCAAATCTGCTGGACTGTTGGGAACAAGTGAGCTGGATTTGAGAAGGAAACACAGTGCAAGGGGTCTGTATGAATGGTCTTACAAGCAAGGCCGAACAAGCCCATTAATAACAGGACAAAGGCACAGCTGAGCCCACCTTTTATACAATAAGTTTTATTGATGTTTTGTCAATACAATCAAGTACTGTAGTTTTAGTTCTGAAGAGAAGGCCAGTTTCTGATCACAAAAAGAGTGCATTTTAAACCAACTTTTACTATGACAGACAGTGCATGTAATAAGTATTTACAAAACTAAAAACCTCTATATACTAGGTTAGAAATGAAGATACTAGAGGCAAATTTAAAAAAAATAGTAAGAATTTGTATATAAAAATGCACATCGTAATGCAGTTTTCATAATTAAAAATAGACATACTTCATCCAACCCAACCTTTTTTATTATTGTGATTGAAACCAAAATCCCATGCGCTCACACACACGACAGAAAATAATCCTTTCTGCTGGCGAACATCACGTACTCAGTACTCCAGAAAAAAAATTCTTCCTGACAGTGTCCGGTTTAGTGAACAGCCTCCCTCATCCTGTGCATCGTTTTTTCTAGCCTAACTCTATGTGCGTGTAATATCTTTGCCTTGCAATTACTGTGTAAGTGTAACAGGTTATATAGCTGCGGAAGGTTGATTATGGTTTATGCTCTGCACGTGAAGGGAAAGTGAAATTGCAAAACAATATCTACAGCACTGAACGAGTTACTATCTCGGTGTGGTTATAGTGAGTATTTTTGTCATTGCTTTTTGCCAGCTAGAACAAGAAGTTTTGAATAAAACAAAACAGAACAAAAAGAGATGGAATGTAGGTTAGGACACAGTATAAATAAGTCACTTTGCTGAGTAACAGGATGGAGCTTCCAACCCAGCGCGTGGCTGGGGCGCGAGAAGCTCCTGGCCCTGCTGCAGGTAGTGTGCGCGCGCCGCCGGCAGTGCCGCGCGGTGGGAGCCAGACCCCGCTGCTGGCACCAGCTCGAGTTCCTTGCTGTTCTCCACAGGAAAGATGCTTCAATAAAGGAGACACAGGCCTCATCCTAGCACCCTCCCCTACCAGGCCTGGGCTTAAAGAAAGCATCTGAGCTTCCACTTTTAATTTTAGGGACTCTTTTTTGTATGGCTCCTGTTCCTGCTGGGAAGTAACCTGTTACGATCAAAACCCGAATGGTCCGGGCACCCCCCTGCCTTCAGGAGTTAAAAACGTCCAGTGGGATCGGACACTGGGACAGCCTTTCAGCTTGAGAAGGTTTCATCTTTACATGAAACTTCCAGCTTTATGTGGAATAAAACCCTGGGGAGGGCGACAGGCCAGCGCCAGCCCCAGCGGGGCAGTAGCTGAAGCACTGGCCTTCCGACTGTAAGTTTTCTTTTTGTGTTTCTTAATTTCAGGGATAGGTGTGCTCTTAAAAGGAAGCCCTTGGATGGCAAGAGGCGGAAACATGGGACAGGCTTAAGGAGAAATACAAACAAACAAACAAAACAGAAAATTTGTTTAAATATCTTGTACAGTCCACCTGGAGAACAATCCCAAGTCCCATTCTTGCTACATTTCTTTTCTTTGGCCACAGAACAGGCTTTAGGAAAATTTAAGGGTAATAGTTGCTCAGCTGGTAACCAAATTGTTGCTGTTTTCTCAGGGATGTGCCTTTGCGGAGGGACATGCAGTGTAACCGCATGTAGATTAACTTCAGCAGCGTGCTACTTGCCTGGGATGAGAAGAATCGCTTTACTGTAAGTGCAAGTGGCAATGACTATTCTACCATGAGAAAATCTGCAAAGCAACAGGGTTCAGTTGCTCCCTTTAGCAAAGGACAGAGCAGCCAAGTGGTCAGTATCCGCGCATACCTTTCCCAGAACCTTGTAGCTCATATTCAGGTCGGTAACATTTCAAGCATTAGTGAGACAAAGTGGTAACAACAGACAAATGTGATTTTTTCTTTTTTTTTTTTTTTTTAAACCTAAGTCACAGATTGGCACCTGGAATGGTGCACTTTTACAGGTATATATTGCACTAGACTTGTCATAACATTGTTAAGTAGATAATAGCACCGTTGTAAAATGACTGAATGGAAGGTTAGAACAAACACTATTTTTTCTTAATTAAAAGGTCCCCAGGGAAAGGGGGGATACCAATGCAAAAGTTTACACATCCCAAAATAGTGAGGCAGTAAAAGCGAGTTGTCCATAAGTGGCACTTTCAAGAAAGCATAACTAAACCTTCTATCAAACCAGGCTAGAAGCACCGTAAGCCGGGCTTGCAGTGCCATCCTTGTGTTGTCAAGGAACAAGATGCTCATGAGGCCAAGCAAGTCTTTGGGCTGCAAAGAAACAGACAGGACAGAACTAGCCCTTGGACTTGCCAGTAGACGAATTAGCCCACAAGAGAGGATCGTTGTTCATCACAGGGGTCCCAGCTTCCCTCAGTGGCTTTGGAATAGGTCATCTGTCATCCTCCTAGATACCAATGCCTGGATGTTTTTATTCCTAAAGGTGCTGGGCAAAGAGGGTTAAAAATAATATTTACTTTATATAAGAAGGTGCTTATGCAAAGTGTTCCACTTTTTATGATTATAAATCCAACCACACTGAATCCGAAGTGAATCAGAGAGACTGCCTCAAAGCACAGCCTGAAAAAATAGGCATCAGTGAGACTGGAACTTGGGCGTCTGATGGTTTGGGAAGGAAATTTCTCAATCCATCATGGATCTCTGCTGCTGTATGGGTTTGTGTTAAGTGCCTGGGACCCCTGTGCTGGTTAGCAAATACACCATCCATTACAACAGCTGTATTTATTTAACTAGTACTCAAAATGGGAAACAAGGGCACTTGATTACAGACCAGAAGGGTCTGGTCTTCCAGAAGACCCTCTCTGGATCACAGAGCAGTTTACTGCAGAGCCAGATCCTTGCCATCCCAAGCGTGTTCCTGTGTTTGATGTACAGTCACTAGGGTAAAATTTATTCCAAATACGCTTTGCTGAGGAAGTCACGCCCCTCCCTCCATTCTCCCTCCCCAAAAAGAAAGAAAGAAAGATAGATGTCTCCTTTCCGATTACCCTCTTGACTCATGGATCAAACAGCATGAAGCAAGGTCCCGCGACAATGGCTTGCGCGTTCTTCCCAGTGATTTTTCTTTTTTGTATTAATTTTAAAAAACTTTTTTATCAAAAAAAAAAAGACAGTTTATGGCTAAAGTGGGTGAAAAGGAAACATGCCCAACAGCCGTTATGTGGGGCAAAGCAGGAACCCGGAGAAGGAGGAGTGGATGTATTCCGTGGAGTACAACCCGTTGGCCTGGTCCGAGGGCATTTGTACCCAGACTTGGTCGTTCTCCTTGAGTTCAAGCACGGCACTGCCTGAGGCCTGGTCCAGGTAGCCCTTTTTGTACTCGTCGTAGGTGTAGGTGGCGGGCACGTTGTTCTTATAAAGTGCCACCCAAACGTTAGTCCCTTTGACATGCACGTGGTAGGCAAAGTAGTAAATGCCGGATACGGGGCAGGTGAATATCCCGGTGACCGGGTTGTAGCCATTGTGCCCGTTATACAAAGTCCTGTCAAACTTGACCGGCATGCCCGATGCCGGGAAGGGGGAGGTGAGGATGGCGGTGAAGGCTGGTGCGATCCGGGCGGAGAGCTCTCCTCGGCCATACTGCGGCTTCCCCGGCTTGCCGTTCCCCAGCACGGCCCCCTCCACGCCTCCGTCCGGCAGGTGCAGCCCCGCGATGCCCGTCTCGTCGAACACCCCGGGCGCTCCCGGCGGCCCGGGCGGCCCCGGCGGGCCAGGCGGCCCGTTCAGCCCTGGCGTTCCTGGCATTCCCGGGGGGCCGATGGGTCCGGCCATGCCGGGCTCGCCGGTCTTCCCCTCACCGGGAACCCCGGGGAGCCCGGGCTCCCCTTTCAGCCCCGGTAACCCCTGCGGCCCCATGGGACCCGCGGGTCCTTGCAAGCCCGGGATACCGGAGGGGCCCCTCAGCCCCGGCTGCCCCGGGATCCCGCCGTCGCCTTTCGGGCCGGGGCCGCCCGTTAATCCTGGCACCCCCGGGAGGCCGATGAACCCTGGTTCTCCTTTGGGGCCCGTTGGGCCGGGGGGTCCCAGTGACCCAGGCAGGCCCCTTTCTCCCGGCACCCCGGGCTTCCCTGCAAAGCCGTTGGGTCCCTGGTCGCCACGCATCCCCGGCATTCCCGGGGGTCCGCTTGGCCCCACATCCCCTTTGGAGCCGGGCAGCCCGTGCTTGCCCGGCAGCCCCATGGACCCCGGCGGGCCCGGCGGCCCGATGATGCCGGCAGGGCCCGGCTCCCCCGGCTCCCCGTCAACGCCGGGTTCCCCCTTATCGCCGATGGCTCCCGGCACCCCGGGCTGCCCGCGGTCTCCTTTTAGGCCGGGCAAGCCCGGCTTCCCGTAGCCCGTCGGGCCCGGCAAACCGGGGAGGCCGCGGATCCCGGGCTCTCCCTTCGGTCCCATGGGGCCCTGTATCCCCGGGACCCCCGCTGCGCCTGGGACACCGATCCCGTCGATGCCAGGGGGGCCCCGGGGCCCCATGGGGCCGGGCTCCCCATTGACGCCGGGCCCGCCAGGAGGGCCCATGTCGCCCTTCTCCCCCGGCGCGCCCGGCAGGCCGTCGAGGCCGGGTTTTCCAACGCCGACGGGCCCTGGGGGTCCCGCGGGGCCGGGAGGACCCCCGTTCCCCCGGGGCCCCGGTAACCCTGGCTTCCCCACGCCGTTTTCACCCTTCATCCCTCGCTCTCCGCGGGGACCCGGCTCTCCTTTTGGGCCAGGCTCGCCCCGAAAACCGGGCAAGCCGGGGCCGCCCTGGGGGCCCGGCTTCCCGTTGACCGAGATGCCGGCTGGCCCCGGTAGCCCCGGGGGGCCGGGTAGTCCTCTTGGCCCTTGCTCCCCTCGCATGCCGGGCTCGCCCTTGGCTCCGGGCATCCCTTTCATACCAGCCTTTCCGGGGAGTCCTGGGATGCCGGGTTTCCCAATGCCCGAGAAGCCGGGGGGCCCAGCGGGCCCAGGCTGGCCGTGCATTCCCGGCTTCCCCGTGCCCGGCTTTCCTGGGTAGCCGGGGGGTCCGGGGGGTCCGCGCGGGCCGGGCTTCCCTGGCGGTCCTGGCTCCCCTTTGAGGTCCATCGGCAGCAGCGGCGGCATGTCTGTGGATAGAGGAGACACGGAGCTTTAGTGGGGAGGAGCGTGCCCGGTGCGTGATGCCCTCAGGGCGTTAAAGCCAGGGGCTTTAACGAATGCCCTTCTCTAGGAATGGGTTTATTTAAATATGGCCACAGCGGCTTCCTGGGCCACCACATCAGGAGGACTGTCGTGAGGCAAGACCTTGGCCAGAGCCCAGGGTATTAATCCAAGCCTTACTCCATCCATCCCTCCGCGGAGGGTGTCAACAAGAGCAGCAATTGCCGTCGGCTCTGGCAGCGTTGTTTTGTGATGACCTACTGTGGGGTTTTTTTAGGAGCTGGATTCAAACCTCCTGCTGCCTCGCTTCCCAGCGGCCTCGAAAGCACCGTGGGATTCGGTCACTCCTGCCTGGGCTCAGCCGAGAGGATGGCGACAGAGCGAGCCAAGACTGAGGATAATCCCTCCACCCCATCCCTCGAGTCCAGGGCCTCGGGAGACCTTTAATCCTTTTGGATTAGAAAGAAAACTCTTGGACATGTACTTGAGAGACCGAAGAGGTGATTCGTGTATGGGTTAAGGTATGCCTGCGGTGCTCGCTGGCTCAGCTCCCATGTCCAGCAAGGCAGAGAAAAACTCACCAAAAAGAAAAAAAGTGCTGAGGATGGAGGAAAAGCCAATAGCTGCAAGGGAAACGCAACCTCGGTTACGTCCAAATGAGTCAGCCCAGCTGGGAATAGGCCGTAACCACTTGACATTTAAAGAATTTATAGAGCTCTTTTGCAAACGGATATAAGAAAGAAACTAATGGGCTGAGAGACTACAAAGCCAAGGAGAGCCAGATTACATGCCCACCGCAGCTCAGTACTTAAAGCACAGACGTGAGCATAAATAACTCCTTGAGGCTGGCCCAGGCAGGGTGTCGCTTCCCATGCGACATCGGGAATGGGTGAGAAAGAATAAATCTGTCAAACTTTTTGGGGAAGCTTGAAATGAAGGAAATACTTGGCAGTTGCATGTACGTGGGCCTATGATGAGAAATGCAAAGGGCAGAGGAAAGGACCTTGACATCTGAGGCAAATTTTAACCAAATCTGCCCAGGGTAGATCATTCCAGTTGGGAACAGATCTGTATGGGCAAGTTCCCGGGATGGGAATGGATCCCGTCTGGGATGGGAGCAGAACACGAGGCTGCGTGCACCAGCATGGCACTGAGGAGGAGGCAGGGGGTTCCCCGAAGTCTGCCAGCCCGGCCCCCAGCCTGGGCATTCAGCGAGCTGCGCCGGGCCTTGGGAGCACGGACACCGGCAGCGCCAGGATCTGCCAACACAGAGATTGTCTCAGTCAACGGGAAAAGATTAGGGGAGATTTGAGACACGTGAAAAGAATAACTGTGGCAGCAGCAGGCACTGTTCCCGGTGCATCAGAGGTGGCTTTACCTTTCCTAAGCACAGCAATTAGCTCTGGCCGTTTCCAAGCCTGGTGCCTGCTTGTTTTTCTTTTGGTAATGGAAACATTTTCAGAGCTTATCTATATATCAAAGCCTGACCCACATCCTAGGCTGTAATAGAGGTCACTTGGCTGTCTTGATTAAGGAAATACTTGTCTGTCATGACATTGCCACTGGATTTCTGCAAACCTCCTGCTCCTCACCCCAGAAAATGGTGTGGGAAAGAAGGCAAGGGAGATGTGAAGTGTTGCACTAAAGCAGATTTCTGGGGTTTGAATTCTGGAAAAATTTTTCTCCAGAAAATTATTTCAATGTGTTTTCCCTTTTTTTTGTCTTCTTGCAATGGTTTGAAAAGAATTAGTTTTCTAGGTCATTTTGCATGGAATCAGAACAAGGATCTACAGCTGAGCCCACGAAGGAAGGAAAAAGCACACACACTCTCACACAAGGCAGCGAAGAGAAACGCCAGGCGAGAGCTGCCAATTTGCAGGCAGCCAAAAAAGCAGACGGGAAAACCAAACCGGGGACGTTAGCGGAGAGAAACTGGGACATTGCAGCCCCAGTGGTATCCAATTTCAAAAGACCATGTCTTACCACAGACGCATGTCTCAGAGCTCTGCATTTCACAGCAGCAGCATGGGGTTATGTGTTCCCCTCGAAGCATGAACAAAGCTGCCATGAATGCTAATGCAAAGAGCCAGCTGGGGCAGCGGGAAGGGGAAGGAGCAGGCATGGCCTCCTGCAAGCTCTTGCCTGGGCACTACCAGAGCTTTTCACCTCCTGAGGAGCATGGACACGTTCAGGCAGATCCTGCAGCCCCTCTGGAGCTGCGTCCATCCCTGGTAAGGACCCCCGCATGCCTGGAGGAGGGACCCGGCAGCGCGGAATGGCCGGCAGAGGAATAATCCGGCAAGATGGGAAGTGGTTCCCAGCCACGAGCAGTCAGTAGCAGGTCTGGCCAGCGCAGCCGGATGACACTGCAGGAAGGAGAGGTTGGCTGCTCCATGGCAGAGCCCGGCTGAGCTCGTTCCAGGGCTGCTGCCAAGCCCCGTCTCGTGAGAGCGAGTTTCACAGGCTCACAGGGACAATGCGTGGGACCAGTGTTATTGCATCTCTCATCCCGTCTTCCATGGCAGCGGCTGCCCTGAGCCCTGCGGGGAGGCTCAGCGCAGGACCCAGCCCTGACAGACAGAGCTGCCGTTCAAGGGGATGGCAGTGAGATGGGAGCAGACTGCAGAAAGAAGCATGGAGGTGGCAAGCAAAGTTTCTCCGTTAGCAGGAGCTAAGGGACCTGGAGTCCTCTTGGCCACATGCAGCAAGGAGCAATCCCCCAGGGATCACAGGACTGAGTCTCTTTTAAAAGCAGCAGGACTTGTGGGCCATCTGCTCTGGGGACACTGGGCAGCAGCATCCCAGGTGCTGCCCAGCACCCGCCTGCTCCCACCTCCTGGGCAGCACAGCCCTGAAGGCAGAGGACGAACCTTGGCTCTGCACTGAGCTTCCCCAAGCCTGGGGAGGTGAAAAGTGCTCCTTTACCTCTGCAGCTGAGGCTGCTGCCCCGGGGTGAACCCTCTGTACCATCGCTGGAGGGGAACTCCACTGCTCGCCTGCCACAAACCCCCATCCCAGGCATCGCCTGTGCCTTATCGCTGCCCCGAGCTAGGGTGCCGCTGACTTGGCTCCCCGAGCCCTGAGCCCCGGCCAGCACCCAGCAGCCGTTTTACCTGGCTGCAAGCTGCACAGACGTGGTTTCAACCAAACCAAAATAAAACCCAACTGTGCAAATATCTGCTTAAATGCTTTTAGCATTTTAGCATTTAGCAGCATCTCCTGCCCGGAGCTGCCTCCATGCTCCTGGGGAGTCTATTTTTGGGTCAGAAAAGGTGTCTGGCACCCTGAGGAAACCAGCCCTGTCTCTCACTAGATGGCACCCGCAGACCGGTAGGAGCCCCCCACAGCCCCGGGGCTTGGCCTGGCCCCCCAGGCGGGGGTCCCAGCCCCAGGGCCAGGCTGGGGCAGCTCGGCTTGGGGTGGGGGGGGTGTTCCGTACAGGTCCCCGCTGGCTCAGGGGGTAACCCGCAGGGGCCCGGCACGGCCCTGCGCCGTCGCGGCGAGTCAGCTGAGCTCCCCGAGCAGGGCAGAAGGCCAGCAGGGATTTTCCTTGCCAAATTAGAGGTTAAGCAGAGATGGGAGCTTGGTGGGATCCAGGAGGCACCGGCTTCCCTAGCTGCCTCCGTGCGGCCCCGCAGCTGGTGGCTCAGGCTGCAGCTGCCCCTCTGCCTGCGTCCCCCTGCCTGCATCGCCCCGTCCGCCCTCTCTTTCCCAGGGGTTTTAGGAGAGTAATGTCCAGGGGACTCCCGTGCCCTGCCTCAGCATCTCCT
The DNA here is from genome assembly GCF_964188355.1 of Buteo buteo. NCBI lineage: Eukaryota > Metazoa > Chordata > Aves > Accipitriformes > Accipitridae > Buteo > Buteo buteo. The sequence goes on along the minus strand of NC_134186.1, from coordinate 1,480,449 downwards.
CTAACCCGTGCCTGGTCTAACCTGGCAAAGCTTGCACCCAAACTGCACCTTGCAAACAGCCCAGCACGCTCACTCCTCTCTCTGCCACGGTTAGCAGGCGGCGCTGCTCAGAGGCAGCGCAAGCCGCTCCGACGCATAGGAAGAAGGGAAAAAAAGAAGGAAAACCAGCAGGGAGATATTTGAATCCAGTCCCACCAGCAGCTGAAACGTTCCTGCACTACGCTGGAAGGTTTTGTCTCTGGCTGGGATTCAGGGAGCAGCTTTACAACAGCTGGGAAGGGGGCAGGGAGGTGGGGGGGCTCGTAGCATGCTTCGGCTCCAGGTTTTGCTGTGTGTTTTCTGACATATGTGCTGAGCTGAACTCCTGATAAGCCATTCAGCCCAGCAGTAAATCAGCCACCAGCAGCCGAGCCTTCTCCAGTTTCTCCTCCCAGAGCCAAGACTTCAGCTCCCTGGAGGGTCCCGGTCTGTGTGAACCCACGGGGAGGGCTCTGGCGGCTCTTCCCGAGGGCCAAGCACCGACCCGGTGGGTCTGGGCACCCGAGCCCCAGCACTACCCCATCCTGCAGTGCTGCCAGCGGTAGCTGGCTCTGGGAAAAGCATTGGGGAGTGCTGTGCTTGGTATCAAGGAAAGGGCTCAGACCCTCCCCTCCATCCCCCTCTTGAGCTGAAGATACCGTGGTGCTGCTGCTGCCCTGGGCGCAGCGAGGGTCGCGTGCACCTTGGGGAGGTGCTGGGGGCTGGCTTGGCAGAGGGATGCCCTGATGAGCCAAGAAATGCCGGGGAAACTCAGTCACACTCAACATTTGCTGTTTGCAAAGACCCCAAGTTCCTGAGCAGTTCCCCAGGGTGTGTGCAATTAACACACACTAATAAGCCCCTGGTGTGGGGCACTGATGGACCCTCCTGTGCCTTCTAACCTCCAGCACCTGTGGGCAAGCCTGGGCATAAAAGGAGCCCTGGGCAGGCACAGGGGATTATAGCAAAGGCAGGGGATGGTGTGTGGGCAGGGGAGCTTGGGGCAGGTGGATACGAAAGGCAGGGGCTGGGCTGGATATGGTGCAGGAGGCCTGGCTGCATGGAGCAATGATCTCAGTGCCTCTGCCCCTCCGTGCGGCACATGTCACTTGGTGGGGAGTGATTTAACACGTGTGGAGTTTCTGGTTGCTGCTCTCTGAGGGAGGAAATGTGTCTCTCTTCTGCTCACCCCTCGCTAGGCTGGGTCTCGGCTCTGGCCTTGGCCATCTTTCCCAGCTGGTGCAAAACACAGCCAGGGAAAATGGAATAGGTGGAGGACTGGAAAAAGCCTTGCTGGGACAGCTCAGGTTTAACAGTGGTAAAGGGGGAGAGATGGCGAGTGCCGGGGCTCCTGCGCTTGGGCTGTGCCTCGAACCTACCGGCAAACATGCAGGAGGATGGGAGCAAAAGGCTCACGGGTCCCCTTTGTGCGCCGGCTTCCAGACTGAGGGACCCAAGGGTGCCCACCCAGCCCGAACAAAGGGCTCTACTTCTCTGCTGAGCCGCTCTGTGCCTGTCCTCGTCCTTCTGCACTGGGTTAAGAAGACCTAAACAGCCCCTCCGTGCTCGGCCAAAGGTGCTTTGGACAGCAGAACCCTTGGCCGTGCCAGGCTGCTCCCTGGGGGCACCGACCCCGAGGGTAAGGGGATGTCGAGCACCTGATGGCTGTGGGATGCTACGGCCCCTTCCCGCCATCCCAGCAAGTGTCCCAGGCAGCCACGGCCCCGTGTCATCCCACCTTCCCGCAGAGCGCATCCCTTACCCAGGTACTGCCCTTTGCCTTCGCGGAAGGGGGGTCCCAGGGGTCCCTTCACCATGGGCTGCATGTACTTCACTTGGGCGTAGCCTGCCGCGCCTCCTCCCGCCGCCGAGCGAAGGCCGACCATCATCACCACCACCACCAGCAGGGCCACGGCGTCCGGCAGCATCCTGCTCCCCACTGCTCCTGCGGACAAAGCGACAGTGAGAGTGGGCACCACGACCCCTGCCTGCACCCTCCGTCCCACGAGGATCAACCGGGAACCCGGGAAAGATCACGGCGGGAGTGGGACTCCCTCCAGTTCGTCTTTTTCTGGACCACGGGTGCCCTGAACGCGTTACGCTTCCCAACACGTGCCAGCTGGGAGATGCACAATAAATACATGGTTTGTGAGCAATAACTAACAACAGGCACCCAGCAGAGCCTGTCAGAGGCTGCCCCAGTACCTGTTTGTCTGGGGTTATGCCCATGTCAGGCTTCCCTTATATATTTTTAACATATATAAGAAGAGGGGGGAGAAAAGGTAGAATGAAAACCACAGCCTGCTGAGCCGAGTGTTGCTTTTGCATCTCTCAAGTGAGCAGGGTCTCCTCTAACAATAGTTGCGTGCGCTCCGGCCGTGGCTCCTGCCACCGAGCCCTGTCTGCCCCAGGAGCGGCTGGGTGGGTGCTGCACCTCCCAAACGGGCGCTGCGTTTCTTGGTGGGTGCTGGACCAAAACCACGCTGTTGGAGCCCAAGACTTGCTGTTTGTGGCTCAACTGCGGCACTTTGCGGGCAGCAATGGGAGCTCTCTTGGAGGGTGAGGGACGGGAGCCCTTGGCTGGGAAAGCCCAGGGGAGGGCTGCAGCACTTGGGAGCAGCAGCCTCTGCCTTAAGTGCCTGTTTATTTAAAATAAATAACCTCTATAAATATAACTTCTCTCTAGCAACTCTTTTCTCTGCCAGCTCCACGCGCAGAGCTGCAAACAGATTGATTTGCAAAGAACATTTATTTTCGGAAGCTTAAATAACATGTGATGCCGAAGAGCTTTGCTGGTTTTCCTCCTTCTTGCAATAATTGACCCATGGTGGTTATTAATGAGAATTAAGCCCTCTGCCTCTCCCGCCGGGGAGCAGGGGCAGGACTGCTGCGCGCCGGGATTTGATCGGAATTTCCTGAATCGCTTTTGCTGAAGCAGCAGTGAAAAAAAAGTTGCAGCCTGGAGAAAAAACACCCCCCCCCCAAAAAAAAACCCCAACCCAAATTAAAACAAAATTAAAGGAAACATAAGTAAAGGGAAGGGCGAGCCCTGGCGTGGGATTGTTCCTGATGCTACAAGTGCTTGGCAGGTTTTTGGAGGTCTCCAGTGACGAGGCAGCCTTGACTGCTGCTCTCCTGCCCGGTAAACGCCCACGGAGCCAGGCCCCCTGTGCCCCCTGTGCTGTGCTCGGGGCTGGAGGGGACGGGGACGGCTCTGCCGCTGGTGGCACGACAGACCCCAGACCCTGTGAAGATGCAGGTGGCCACGGCAGATGCTGGGAGAGGAGTTCTGCTCTGCCCATCCCGCCGGAGCCAGCGGTTACCGGTCCTGTGCCGTACCTGCCGCGGCACCCGGAGGGGAGGCCACGGCTGGGCTCGGGTGGGCACAGCCAGGGACATGCGTGACAGCCACCACCAGCCTCCTTGGCGGCACGGAGAGGGCCTTGCTGGCGTTATTGTTTTTCTGTCTTCAGGGTCGAGAGGAGGAACGCTTATTTTTATGAAGCATTATTTTACAAGGATTTGTTTAAGGGAAAAAGAATCCCATTTTAAGGGATTGCAGCTGTAAAAATACAGTTTCTGCTAAATAAAAGAGGAGAACAAACCCCTGAATCAGCTATTTATTTGTTTTCCTTACCTGGTATGACCCCTGTGCCTCCATTTCTAACTCCCTCCCTTCCCAGCTCTCTCTTCTCCCACCTGGGCTTTATTCTCCCCTGCTCCTCCCCTCGACTGGGGTTTTTTCACGGGATGCTGCTCATTGCTCCAACAAGCCCATGCCGCAGGAGCAGCACCCTGGGGTGGCTCAGCACCTCGCTGCTGGGTGCTGCGGAGTGTTTGCAAACGTCCCCCTGTCCTTCTGTGAGACCTCAGCCCTTGGAGACACGGGACCGGGGGAAACCGGAGCCAGAGGGAAGGGAGAAGGAGGACAAGGTGATCCATCCGCTTTGGCTCCGGCCGCGGTTTCGCTGCATGCCAGATGAGAAACGGAGTCCCCCTGCTCCGCGCCGAGGTGGCCGTCCGTAACCTGGGATCTCCAGACACGGGGTTAGCTCCTGCACGTCCTCCCTTGGTCCGGACGGGTCGCTCCACCTGCCCCTGCTCTCCCAAGGGGCTGTGGGGACATTGAGGGGGGGTCTGGTCCGACACCCCCAGGCACATGTCTCTGTCCCTCAAGGAAAAGGGGTCTCCGGTGCTTTGCCGTCCCCCGCGGCGGTGCCCGGCACTGGGGCAGGAGGCCTCACGTTACCCGGGCTCTCCAGGCGGTGATTTAATAAGAATAAAATGGAAACATCTGGAGTCTCATATGATGGATAAAGTGTGCAGAACGTGTCTGTGAAGAGGCTCTTTCATGCCTGAAATCTCCTGCGTTATGAAATGATAATTAATCACAACGAGCAGCCGTGCAACGTTCTCATCTCCCAGGGCAGGTTGCAAACGTTGGCTGGTTCGTGGTATGGTGGGGGCCGCTACAGCCGGGTGTCACCCACCCATCCTCATGGGAGTCCAGGGGCTGGGAGCTGCTCCGGTATGGCCAGCAGACATCCCACAAGGAGTCACTTTTTTCCCACCTGGAGCAGGGGAGATGCTCCCCAGCCCCGCTCTGCTGCCTGGGGGCACCGCGGCCGGCTCGCGGGCACGGTGCTGCAATGCCAGGCTGGACATGGCAGCTGGTGGGGCTGCCGTCCTTTGGGTGCAACTGCAGCCCCCCCCGGCACAGTACGGAGTTCGGCCACAGCCGCTCCTTGCAGAAAAGCCAAGCCCAGCAAGGAACAGCTGGACCGGGAGAGTTCATACAGGGGAAGCGCTCGAGGGGTCCGGCGAGGCGCTGGAGCGGGGACGGGGCTCGGCAGCACCGCGCTGCTAGGATCCGGGGAGGGGGAATGGGGGGGCCCAACCCGGCTGCAGCCGGTGCGGTGGCGCGGCACGGAGACCCCTGGCACGGCTTCAGACGCCCCGCCGCCGCGCGAACTGTGCGAGTGTCTGCTCCCCTGGCAGTCGGTGAGCAGACGTGTTAAAAACCCCTGGCACGCAATGAAAGCTCCGGGAAAAGGAAAAAAAAAATTAAAAAAAAAAATCTCACACTTGAAGCATGAGAAAGGAGACAAGAAATGTCACCTTGTTCTCGCAGGAGCGCAGGGGCTGGGGCAGCCGGAGCCCGTGCCGCTCCCATCGCTCCAGAAACAGTCTGTGGCTTGTGCTGGTCGGCCCGGCGAGCTCCCGGCGAGCTCCCGGCGCGCTCCCGGCACACGGCTCCCAGCCGTTCCCGGTGGAAGGGGGCTGCTGCCGCCCCGCACCGTTCCCCTCTCCCCGCGGCATCCATGTCAACGCTCCGGGCCACGGCCCTGCTCGCAGACTGGGCGACTTTCCTGCGAGCAACGCAGCCGTGCGCTTCCCCCGCGCACACAACCGGGGGCTTGTTCGCTGAGCTGCAGCTGATTTATGGCCCCTGTTATTTAAATATTAATTATGGGCCTGCCAGGCAGGCACCGCGCCTGCTCCCTTCAAGGCTAATTATTTTTTAAGTCAATATATGTGATCCACGGGGGATCTGTGATTGCGGCTGAAGGTCAGTAAAATGGAGAACTTGTTTAAACCCGGCAGTAAAAGCACGATCGGTGCGGGGGCGCGGCGTGCTGCTCGCTGGCCCTCGCCCCAGCTCTGCCCCTGCATCAAACCCGGGGCCACGCCAGCCCCCCACGGAGGTTTGCTGGGGTGCGGGGATGAGCCAGGATGGGACCTTCGATGTGCTTCAACCGCACACCCAGGCTCACTGGCGTGGCCCCGTCGCCGTCCCCGTGCCGCGCACCGGGAGCACGGGGCACGGGCACGACCCCTGCAAACGGCGGCAGAAGCTCGCCCTGGGCTGAAGCAAGCAGCGGCGAGCACCTCGCACGCTCGCCCGGCTCAGGAGGACGCTGCGAAGAGAAAGCACCAAGAAAGCAGCCGGCGCGTGTGGGTGGGCTGGAGCAGCGCAGGCTTGGACGCCGCCGTGTCCCATCGAGCCGCTCCATCCTCCGGTCATTTACAATAAAAAATAAAGCAGGGAGGTTTTCCAAGCCCAACACGGGGCTGGACTGCCTCCAGCAGGAGGTAGATGATTTGGTTTGCGCTACACATGCTTTAAAAATAATAATAAAACGAGTCAAAAACGAAAAGTGAGCTATTGAAACCGAGAGCGAGCACGTTGTTTCCGTAGGCCGGGCTGCGAAAGCCAAAGGCATCAGGCAGCAGCTCGGCCGAGCAGCGCCGGAGCGCGCGGGGAGAGTCTTGGCACGAGCCGGTCCTTAAATGCATGACACCTGATCCGATCCAAAAGCTGCTGTACGCGCCGCACGGACCCGGAGCCTCACCCGCCCATCAGCCGAGGGAACAAGAAAACATTTTCCTTGACGAAAGAAAAACACCCCACCCCATCTGCAGACAGCCTCCTGCCACCCCTGCAGCGCCCGTGTGGAGCAGGCTGGGCACGGCATGGCACGGCACGGCATGGCATGGCATGGCATGGCATGGCACGGCACGGCACGGCACGGCACGGCATGGCATGGCATGGCATGGCAAGGCATGGCATGGCACGGCATGGCACGGCATGGCATGGCATGGTACGGCACGGCACGGCGCATTGCCCTGCGGCACAGCCCCGCGGTGCCTTCAGCCCGGTTTGCTGAGGGGGGTTGCGGCGTCCATCTGTATTGCTCCGGTCCAGGCAGGGGTTGCAGCCAAATTAACGCCGAGGCTGGGGGCTCTGTGCTAATTAACTCCTGCTGCGTTAGCGACTACTGCGGAGGAAGGCGGGGGTGGAGGGCTGAAGGAAAGGCCACGGGCTGAGCTGCTCTGGTAGCCACGGGCCAGCTGGCACGTGCGAAGCTCAGGGCACCAGGAGCGGAGCTGGCACTGGGGGGCCACAGCAGGAGGAGCCCGGGGGTGGGTGTACAACACGAGGTGGTGGGACGCCAGGGCTCTGCTCGCTCCGCCGGTCGTAAAACAGCTGGTTTGCAGGCAGCTGCTGAAGAACTTGCCGCAAAACCGACCTGGGTGTTTCTCCCTGTCTTGACTCGCCTCCGGACACGCCTGAGTCATCCGTGATGCGCAGAGAGCGGGGAGCGTGCGGGATCCGCACCCTGCCCCACCGCGCTGGCCGGGAGATGTCCCGCGTTGGCAACGGGCCGGCACTCGGGCCGTGGCGGGGGCGAGTCCGGTGCACGCTGCCCGTGGTGCACAGTGCACGCTGCCCGTGGTGCACGCTGCCTGTGGTGCACGCTCGCTGCCCGTGGTGCACGCTCACTGCCCGTGGTGCACGGTGCACACTGCCCATGGTGCACGCTTGCTGCCCGTGGTGCACGCTCACTGCCCGTGGTGCACGGTGCACACTGCCCATGGTGCACGCTTGCTGCCCGTGGTGCACGGTGCACGCTGCCCATGGTGCACGCTCGCTGCCCGTGGTGCACGCTCACTGCCCATGGTGCACGCTCGCTGCCCGTGGTGCACGCTCACTGCCCATGGTGCACGGTGCACACTGCCCATGGTGCACACTTGCTGCCCGCGGTGCACGCTCGCTGCCCGCGGTGCACACTGCCCAGAGCCAAGGAGCCCGGGTCCGGTGGCAGCACTGACAACAGGATTGGTGCCGCCGCTTGATCCCGCAGCCGGCGGGTCAGGGATCAGCTAAGGCGGATTAATGACCCTCCGCCCGTGTGTGCCGGGAGCGCAGCAAGGCATGAACCTGCCGCAGGTCACAGTTCGGGGCTTAATCCCTCACCTCCAGCTGTCAAAACTCCTCCGCGGAGCGTGGGAGAGCCCCGGCGGATCGCTGCCGACTCGGTCGGAGCCGAGGGTGCACGCAGGGGTGAAGCCATCCCTGGGGAATGGCGGGCACCGCGGCGTTTGGGGACTTGGACAGAGAACTTCGGGTCTGCACTGGCTTGGACCCGGGTCTGGGTGGAAAACCCTGGCCCAAAGCTGCAGAAACGCCGGGTTTCTGCCCGGAGTGCGAGGCTCAGCCCGGCTCACCACATCCCAGGGGCATTGTGGTCCCTTCACCAAAATACAGCTGGGATGTCCCCCCGGGCGCACATGGAGGCGAGCAAGACCCAAGGGACGTGTTCCCCCCTCACCCTGGCCCCGACAGAGGGTTTCTGTGCCCTGAGCTCGCCGGTCCCATCCTCCCCCCTCCGCCAGCCTCAGCTCCACCGAAATACCAGACTGTGCGCAGCATTAATAGCAGGGTTGCCTGCCAGGTGCATAGTTTGACCAGTCGGATCACACATGCCAAACCACAGGTATTTTATGAGACGTTTCCTGTTATGAAGACATTTTTGTGGGGATTCATTTTTTTCTTCCCTTCTTCTTCCCCTCTCCTCCTCCTCCTCCCAGTGGGATGGTGGCCTGCCCGGGGGCAGCAGCAACACCGTCCCTCGTAGCCAAAAGACGGAGCAGAACAAGAGCCGAGTGTCGGAGCTGCGGCGTACAGCGAGGACGGCGGTGCCGGAGGGTCCCGTCCCCTCTGTCACCCCGGCAGCCACCGGGCAGGATCCGGAGCCCCTTTCCCGGGGGCCAGGCTGCGCAGGGTCCACGTTGCCACATGAGCCCCGGCTCGTGCCGCGACCCAAGCACAGCCTCTCATGCCCGGATTCTGGTGCGGGATGTGGAGCATCTGCCCAGACGCCCCGGGGAGGGACACGGGCTGTGAGCCCCAGCGAGCTGCAGGGGCTTCAGGACATCGCTCCCCGAGGGACGCGTGCCGGCTCCGTCAGCCAAAGCAGCCCTGCTCCAGGGACACATGAGCTTTGGTGGGAAGCAGACGGTGTTTACCCGGGGTCTGTGGGTCAGATGCTGCTTTGCCCTCGCAGCTCCTGTGCAGAAACAGCATTTTCTAATGCAACGGGTATTTTGCAAAGAAATCTGCTAAGCCTGGAGGGACCCGCAGAGAGCGATTCCCATCTCGGGGAATTTGCGGGCAAGTGGCCATCAACCGCAGACATTTAAACTTCCAGCCTCGTGCTGGGGTCACCGGCTTAATTATAATGAGCTGTGGTCCGGGCCAGAGCCTTCTGGGGCAGGGGTGCTCAGAGTGGCCAGGGCAGCTCGCTCGGGGGGCTGCTACCCGCACCGCAGGCTGGGACGTACGGGGCAGGGATGCCCCAGGGACCTCCCGTGTCCCCATTCACGCTGTCCCCGCCGAGAGCCGGGGCGATGGCACGGCACAGAGCAGCCCGGTGCCGCTGGAGCCCACCGCACCTGCGTCAGCATCACGGGGGGGATGCAGCTTCTGCACACGAGTGAACGCAGCAACACTGCGGCTGCTCCAGCCCCTGCCCACGCACCCCGTGGGAAGGGAACCCCTGTGAAGGGGGATGCGGGTGATCGAGGAGCAGCGGGAACCCGTGACAGCACTAAGGGAGCCGCTGCCGTGGGGAGCCGCTGGCGAGGCCAAGAGCTCTGCGGTGGCTTCAGAGGTCACCGGGGAGGACCTTGCCCTAAACTGGGCACCCCATCCCTTCTGTCCGAGGTCCCCGCAGCAAGCACAACAGCATTTTCAGCCACTTCCTTGGCACCTAATGATCCATCACTAGGGCAAAATTTGGGTCCGAGGATGGAGGGGGCCAGAAATGCCTGAGCTGCTGAAAGCAAACAGGGGGAGAGGCCAGGGCTGAACCCACGGACGTTCATTCCTCAGTGGATTAGGTTTTAAGCAGCGAGCGGCTGCTCTGCAGGACCCGTCCCTGTGACCGTGTCCAGGAGCTTCTCCTGCCCCAGACCCCAACACCGCCGTCCCAGCCCCTCCGTTCATCACCCTGACGCCCGGGTCTCCTCTCGCCGCCTGCAAGAATCCCCACGGCACCTCCGGCTGCAACAAGGACCCTCAACAGCAGCACCTGCCCTCCCACAAGACAGACTTGCTCCGTCCATCACAGCCTCACACCAAGGTGGAATCAGGCTCCGGAGCAGAAGGAGCACATGGGGACAGCAGCTCCCGAGCCGGTTCCCGGTGCCCCCAGGAGAGCTGCTCGTTCCCCGGCACAGCGTTACCACCACGGCATCCCCCGTGCCCTTGTTTTCCCAGGCTGAGCACCGCTGCTCCTCACCAGCACCTCCCTCCGCCGCTCTCCCAGCTGCCCAGATACGACAGCGAATTTGTGAGCTGCTGCGAAAACTCCTTCTCAAGTGTGAAATGCCAAAGAACATAACGCCGGCCTCTGCCCCGCCAGCGAGCCTGGCTGCCCGGGATGGGAAGCTGCCTTGCAGTGTTTATCCTAACAGTCATTTTATTTTAATGTCAGGGGTTGAAATCCTGTCTCCCTGCTTTTGCTGGGTCCTTTGATCTCCGTTTCCTCTCCTCTTCCAGCTTTTTAGCAGCACCCCCAGGTGAACCTGCGTGTGCAGCCCACGCTCCGGCCGCTGCCCGCGCTCCCGCCCGTCCTTGCCGTGCACGTCTTCCACAAAACCCCTCCGCGGTAACACGCTGGTGAAACCAGCTTCACCCTCGGAGCAGCGTTTCCTTGGGGTTTCAGCATTTGGGGGGTGACCCCATAGCCCGGCTCCTGGCCCCCAACAGGGCAAGACCCCGGTGGGGGCACCCCCGGCTGCACCGGCCTCCCCCCGATCCACTGGAAACCCTCCTGGCGTGACCACTCCTCGGTCACAGCCCTTGGGGACCGGGTTGGCCACGTGCCTCCGCACAACGTCGTGGCCGCTGATGATGGGGACCTGCCCCGGAGCGATGCTGGGGACCCACGGTCCGTCTGCCCTGGGGATCAATCCGGGCAGGTGCTGTGCCGCCGGTGGGGTCCGGGCACAGGGTCCCCCCCGCCGCCGTGTCGCCGAGCCGGCCGCTGCGCCGTTTCTGGGGTTAGCAGGGGGAAAATATTGTTTATGCTTCTCTAATATCTGCCTTCTGTTTTGCATTTGCCGTTTCTTCAAAGATAGGGAGCCGCCTCTGCCAAGATTCCTGAGGAGATATCCTCAGCAATGCCGACCACGCTCCCCACCGCACTCAAAGAAAACAAATGTCAGGCCAAGGATTGATATGAAATAGTTTAAAAATGAGAAAAAGCTGCCTTAGAGCTAGGTTTACATTAAAATAAATTTCAGGAGCGGGAGCCTCGGCTGCGTCCCTCCCCGGCGGGCGGGCGGCGCGGGGGGATAGGGTTACCTGCCGGGGCAGTGCCGCGGTCCTGCCCGCTCCGAAAGCTGCCCTCGCCTCGGCGGCACACAGCCTGGCACCGGCTGATCCCCACCCGTGCCACGGGGGCTCGCCGGGGCGAGATGCTGCTCCCCAGGCACAGCCGGGTGGCACGGGGGTCCCGGTCCCCCGGTTCTTCCCACCGGCACCTCTCCGCGCCAGTGACCCTCCTCCCCCCCCGTTTGCTCAGCAAATCCCCCCCAGGGTGGTCGCCAACGTCCCCGCCATCCCCCAGCCCTGCCCCGGTCCCATCCCAGGGTCTCTCCGGTGCCGTGCCCAGGGCAGAGCATCCCGCCGGGGACCGGTACCTGCCGGATGCGGGTGCGGCGTTGGGGCGGGCAGCGGCGGAGCCGCGGGGTGGCCGTGGCGTGGCGAGGAGGTGGAGTGGTGGGGGCTGCACCCCTCCGGCTGGAGGGACCCCTCGCCTGCCCTGCCCTCGCCGTGCCCGGGAGGGTGACCGACAAGCCCAGCTTTGGCTCGGGGCTGTCAGGGGGGGTTAAAGCACGTGACTTCGCTGCGCTCTCAATTAGCCCAGTAAAGAAAATGAGTGGCGGCTTCTCTGCGGGCAGCGGGGGCTCCCGGCAGGACCCTTGTCCCCCACTGCCACAGCCTGAACCCTCCCCATCCCGCTGCCCCAAGCACCCCAACCCGTCTCCATCCCCATCCCCATCCCCATCCCCATCCCCGGCTGCCCCTGGGGCTGTGCACCACAAAGGAGCTTTTCTGGCACAGCAGCAGCGGCGGAGCTGCTTACACATATTCACACCCCGGCGAGGGGATGGAGCGCAAGCTTTTCAGGCAGTACTTTAGTTTATGTTATTTAATTTAATTTAATTTATGTGAGCTGATGCGAGATCCCAGCAAGCCTGAGGTGTTCAGTGGAAACTCTGACAAGACGCTACCATAAACCGCGCTCCCGCCGCCCGGCCGGGGCTGGCCCCGCGCTGCCGGCTTGGATTTCAGATTTTCCTCTGCGCTCTGTAATGACCGTTTCGGCGGGGCCAGCGCCGCGGTGGGTGCAAAGCCTCTGCAAGGCTGCGCTCCCAGGGCTCCGCAGCACCGTGGGGCTCCGTGTACCGATCCCAGTGCCGCTCCGGCTGCGGGCAGCCCCAAGGCCAACCCCCAGCACGTGCCTTTCCATCAGGCCGGACGTGGGTTGTGTAAAATCAGGATGATTTTTTCCCAGAATTTTGTTTGGAAAAAATTTGTCCGACGCTGTCACAAGATGTTTCAACATCGCTGAATCAGCTGGTTTGATTTTTTCAATTTGAAATTTTTATATTTTTTTTTTTTTTTAGTTTCCACATTTCCTTTGTCTCGGAGCCGAAAGCCTCACAGGGAATTCCAGCACCCCCGCTTTCCTGGGGATTATGCCAAAACCCCCATTCCCCTCGAGCCCTGTGGCAGAGGCAGCAGCGAGTCCCATGCGGCAGCTCCGCTCCCTTCTTCCCCCAGGATTCCCAGGTCTCAGCCAGCCGGGTGCCGCGTCCTGTGGGGACACGGGGAGCCGCTCACCGTTCCCACGTGCACCATCTCTATTTGTCATAAACAAAGAGCTTTCAACCTCAAGTAATACCAGTGTGCCGCTACCCGAAGCCATAATCTTATTACCAGGCTCCTAATTTCCAGTGCAATCGAGTATCTCATTTAATTTGCTTTAAAGGGTTCCAGATCCCCCTCGCCTGCGCCTGGCTGGACCCCTGCACCCACAAACCATGTTCATCTCCTGCAGCTTCTGCTTTCTCCTGCTTCTCCCGACGCAGCACCATCCGGCAGAGCTGCCCTGCCTGGGGGCAGACGGTGCCCTGCGCAGCAGCCAGACCTGGACCGCACCGGGGCAGCCCAGAGGAAAATGGGATGGATTTCACGTGCCCCAGACCATGCCAGGGGAAAAACTGCTTCCAGATGCAGGTCGGAGAAGGGAGCGATAGGAGTAGCCAGGACAGCGCTGGGAGCAAGCCGACTGGGAAAGGCACCGAGGAGCTGGTGACCTCCACAGGCTCCAGGGCTCGGGAGCACCAGGACCAGCCCTGCTTCCCCGCGGGGCGCAGAGCATCTGCCTTGGGCGTCTCTGTTACCATGGACCCTCTGCCAAGCAAAACTGGGGACCTGGAGTTCAAGCACCAGTGGAAATCAGTGCAGAATATACAGAATATTTTCTTAGTGGAACTTATTTATTTCTGTTAGAGACGCCAGCCCTCAGACAGACACGCAGCCGGCAGCACTCGGGGCCGTCCCCGTGTCCCTGTGTCCCTGCAGTCTCCCGGGGGCACGTTTTCCTGGAGGATGGGACGAAGCCTGCAGCGGTGACGATGCAGGGCCATGCCCCATCCCCGGAGCACCGGGGTACAAAGCCGGGGACCGACCCAGGGGGGATGGGGAGGGCTGTGCTGGCCACTGCGGCCGGCTGAGCCGGGTGCTGAGCCGAGGCCAGGGGACGCACTTATTACAAAACCTTTTGTTTAGGCTTCAAGCTGGAAAAACATTCAGCTCCTCTTTTCCAAGCAGAGTTTTCCTCTGGGCTGTGTCATGCGGGAACCTCCCCCCGTCCCCGCTCAGGACCCGCTGCCCAAAGAGGGGCTCATCCTGCCCAAGGCCATGCAGGCCGCCGGTGGCACGGCGCTGAGCCCGGCAAAGACCCCCTCGCCTCTGCATGGGGGTACCCCCTTGTTTGGGCACGGGTACCAGGAGGCTGCCGTGGTTCTCGGGAGGGGACTGGCACCCGTTCCCGCACCCGAGGGATCCCAACGCTGATCCCGATTGTCCCCCCGCTCCGGGGAGCAGACCTGACCCGGGGCAGGTGCTGGCATGTTGCTGCCTTCTAGGAAATGGTGGGCACGTGGCAGCCCCGGCTCGGGCGAGCGCTGGGTGTCTGCCGCGGGCACCGCGCTGCCGCACTCGCCTGGCACTTACGAGCCTTCACATGTGGCAATGAAACATGGGGAAAAAATTAAATCGACCTATTCATCCCATTTTTCTAGAGCACAATTATAAAAAAAAAAAAAAAACCAAAAAGAGAAAAGAAACCCTTCAGCCTTCAACCCGGGAGCTATTGTGTGGGAACGGAGCAGGGAAAGGCTCTTGGAGGCACTCGCCGGGCTGGGGGTGGTGCGGGGACGGAAGCGGGCAATGCCCCCCGATCCCTGCCCGGGGAGGGGTGACAGCCCCCCGGCTGTGCTCACCGCAGGAAGGTCAGGGTGCACCCCAAATCTTCGCACTGAGAAGCTGGCGGGACCCACCCCGGGGACAGGCAGCATCAGCCTCGCCGCTGCAACAGAAATCACCGGAATAAGCAGAGCTGGCCTGAAATCGCAGGGAAGTCCCGGAGAGACGTGAGGCTCTGGAGGATCCCACCCCATCCCCAGCCGCCTGGCCAGGGCTCAGCCAGACCCCATCACGCCTACGGCACGGCCGGGCTCCCAGAAGCCTTCCCGCACAAGCCCACGGACATTTTCCACCTCATTTACAGCAAGAGCATTAAAATGCTGTTTTCCAAAAGCACAGCACATTGAAATGCCAGGCCCTGGGTGGAATTTGGCGGGGGCCCGGTGGGAGGACGGCTCTGGCTGCAGCTGAGTGCCGGGAACACCCTCCCCCCCCAAATGCTAGCCCTTGGCACGCTGCGGCTGGCCCCAAGGGAGGCACCGGGATCTGCGAGGTCACCACCGCCTCCATCCCTCCCGGCACGCTGCAGGCAGGGCAGACGGCGTCGAGCGGAGGCGGCCGGCACAAGGAGCCCCGGATGGGGTCCTGCCCCCGCGCTTGGCTCCCGGCGCCGTCTCCTGCCCGCTGCCAGGCTCCTTTTGTCAGGATGTTATGGCTGCCCCCTCCCACGGCCCCCGCTGGGATTTGCCAGGGCTGGACCGCGGCCCCCGGCGAGCCAGGCTTCCTCCGCCGGCGGAAAGCAAACGCCGCGCGAGGCCAGCGTCCCACGGCCTCCGACCATCCCTGCCCAGGCTGGGGCAAAAATGTATTTTTGCGGCGCCGCGGCAAAAGTACAGCACGCGGCCAAGCAGCGCCAGGTGCTGGAGGTGAAGCCGTAGAGCCGGCACTCTCCTCCCGGCTCTCCGTCAACCAGAGCTGGCCGAGGGGCCGTTTTGCCGCAGCCAATGTCCCCTCCGTGCGGTGCCTGGCACCCACCCTGCCCCAGAGCCGCTCTGCTCCCCTCGCGGGAGAGCGGCGTCGGGTCCCTGTCAGCTCCGATCCCCCTTTTCCGCGACACCACGTGCCTGCACTGCCGGGGAGGTTTCTGCTGGTACCCAACCCCTGCGGCAAACCCATCCCCTCCATCCTGGAGCATCCCTCCTCGCCGAGGGACTGCCAGCTCTGGGGGACACGTCCCATCGGGAGGCTGGCGGGAGCGGGGACATGTCCCGGCTGGGGAAGGAGACACCGGGGCTGTTCTGCAAGGGCGGCCGGGATGGGAGTCAGGGAGCGGGGGGGAGCCCTGCTCCCACACCCAGCCCCGGAGCTGCCTCTGCGAACATCCTGGCCACGAACATCTTGGCCACGCGAGCCTTGGCGGGGCAGCGGGGCTATTTTGGGAGCTTTCAGCACCACCCAGAGAGGTGTCCGATGCTTTTATTTATAAACTCACTGGCTTCTGCCCAGCTCCAGCCAGCTCGCATGCAGGAAAAAGCCCAACGGAGCCAAGACAAACAGAGCCAGCAGCATCCCCGCATGGTAGGACGTAACGCCGAGCGGGCCAAGGATGCTCCGGCTGAACCGCCCAGCCCTGGGCTGCCCGGCGGGATGGACATGCCTTGGCACCGCAGCCCTGGGGCTGGGCTTCATCAGCACGAGGCTGCACGGCCGCCGAGGGTGCACCCACACGTGCCGGGACGGCCGTGGAGCAGGTGGGGGGCTACCGGCCGGGTTCCACGGGCTGCCCCCAGCGCGGGTCCTGCTGCTCAGTGCCAGGGACCCACGTGCGTGGCACAGAAGTGCCCGTGCCCCGCTCAGGGTTCTGCAGAGCTGCTGTGGGGAACTGCAGAACTGCAGCCGCCACGGGACCCCAGGGATGCTGCGGGGTCGGGGGGGAGTACCTTAAATACTGGCTGGGGCTGGGGCCAGAGCCCTCGTGCCCAAGGGCAGAGGGGGATGCAAACTCCCGCAGCTCCCACCGAGCTGCCGAGCTCAGGTGGCTGGAGGTGAGGGTGAGAGTCCAGCCCCGTCCGAGGGGGCAAGGGGGCTGCCCCATGGATGGCCTCCCCCCCGGCACCGGCTCCAGCCCCCAGCAACGCGGCAACAATTGGGTTATTGTCAGCGTGCCGCCGGGGACACAAGTGTGCCGGGGAATTCAACAAACCCGGCGCTTTCCGCCTGTCCCACTGGCTTTCCCAGCCCAGGCTAATCCTGTAAGATGCCCCGTCAGCACAGCCGTGGCCTCGCAGCCTGCAAGGAGGGACGGCGGCTCCCGGCCCCCCGGCCCCACGTCTCCCCCCGGGCACCGTCCGGGGGCAAAGGCACTGCGGTAACGCGGCCTCAGCGGCTCCCTTCGGGCCCAAGGTGGGCGCAGACAAAGGCACCACGAGCGCCAGCTCCAGCCACTTCGGGGACTCGGCTAATGGGGTCCATTTGCTGGGTAGTTCTTGGAATAACAAATTGTATCATCCAAAAAAGCAAAACCACAAAAGGGGATCGGCTTGCAGCCCGGCTCACAAAAGCCCCTTGTCTGGAGGCCCCCCGCGCCCCGCAATCTCCCGGAGAAAACTCAATTTAACCAAAATAAACAGCGCGCCCAGCCCTGCGCTCTCACGCTCTCTCCAGCAAACCGCGGAGCGACGCGGCTCAACCTGATACCGCAGCTGGCAAACTCCATCGCCCGGCTCACCGCACGCCCGGGGCATCCCCGCCGGCCCCGGCTGCTCGGCTGTGCCGTGCCACGCAGTGCCGGAGAGCTGCTGACCTCTCCTTCTCAGGAGCTTCATCTAGCCAGCAAAAATGTACCGCCCGAAGCTGGACGGTGCCCGGAGGGCTCTGGGCACGCTGCAGACCCCCTGCCGCAGCCCGGCGTGGGCCACCAGCTCACCCTGCATTTTGGAAGCCCCATCGCCTGCTCCCTCCAGGTCAGCAGCGAACACGCAGAAGGAAAGGGCAGCCCCAGCTCCGGCAGGGCTTGTGCAGGAGCGGGGAAGAGCGAGCCACAGACTTCCCCGCAGTGGGATGAAAGATGAGGCTTGACACCTGCTAAACCCTCTAATCCTCCTCTTGTTCATCCCTATCAGCTCTCCAGCGGGCTTGGAGCCCACCAGCCAGGTGGGAGGCAGGGATTTATAGCAAGCGAGCCCCTCTGGAAGTGCCGGTGAGCGCGGCGGGGAGCAATCCCAGCCCGGCGGCGGCACCAGCCAGACGGACCCATCAGCTGCCTCCGGTTCCCAGCTCCCGTGGGCACGTCCCACACCTGAGCTCGCAGCCGGACACCCGAGGGCACCGGGGAAGGGCACCCAAGGTCACGAGCGCCCGTTTGCATCCGAAGAGGACATGCTACATGAGATGCCCGCCTGGGTCCTGTCCTGGGAGGCTGGGAGAGGGGGAAATGGCTGAAGGGAGGAGAGTTAAACCCCTTTTCAGTGGGGCTGTGCTCCAGAATAATGGGATTTCGGGGCTGTTCCTCCAATTGGGATTGGACCCCAGGGAGCAAACCCCATCCCATGCCGAGGGCCCCCCAGCAGCCGGCCCCACAGGGGTCTTGCCATTGGAAAGGTGCCCCCTGCCATGCCTCCGGCGGTCCAGCAATGAGGTGGACAGAGGTTTGCTTCTCCCACAGCCCTGGTCTTCACACCTTCACATGCAGGGCAGGAGCGCTGGCTGCCAGCCCCCATCCAGGAGCACCACCCCGGCCCCCAGCCGCTGCTCAGGTACCCCCAACCCCAAAACTCACTTGAATTATTTGCAACCTTTCACCTGAGCAAGTCTGCTTGGGTTTCTGGCCAGGTTTCATCCCTGGACCAGCCGCCACCAGCCAGAGGACTCAAAGGGACGATTCGTGACACCCTGTCCCACCCGTGCAGGATGCCACAGCCCCGCAGCACACAGGCACTGGGCTGGGAAACGGCCACGCCGGCGTTCACCTGAACTTTGGGGATAAACATGCCCAAACTCCCACATCCCTTGGGAGCGCAGGATGGGATGGGGGTGCTGCCGGAGTCCCATACCCAAGTGCATCCAAGACAGTTCCTCCAACATCTCTCTTCTTCCCAGCCGCGTGCCCGGAGTAAGCCGAGGCCAGCACAGGTCCGGACCACGGGCGACCCCGCCGCCACGGCTCATCTGCCGCAGGTAATTTGCTGCCTGCCCGGCAGCGCTTTCGCTGCATTCCTGCCCTAAGTACCACGGATTTGCTGCGCTTTATGAGAAACGAAAAGAATGTTTTAAATGAAATTAATTCTTACGAACCCAAGATTTCATAAAAGCACTGCCTGGGCATGGTTTGGCATGGGCCTGCTCTTGTTCGCTCTATTGGCCTTTCCCTGCGGGGAGGAAAATACAGGGCTTGGTATAAAATAATTACAAACTCATTGTATAGCTCTGCTTATAACTGCTCGGAGGAGCTCTGAGGTCTTGTCCCAGCTCATAGTCTATATTCGGCAATAACATAACACGTGGTCTTTAAGAAACAGCTTCGGGAGAACACGTAATGGAAAAAAGCATTGGCGGACGTGCCGAGCAGCATCAAATGCGCCCCGGCCAGAGGAGCGGTGCCGGACACCCAAGCATCTCACACCGGGTCCGTGCCACGTGAGCTGGCGCTTCCTAGCCGGTGCAGTGCGGCACGGTGCAGCGTTTGGCAAGGACAAGGTCTGTTTGCAGCGCAGACCTTTCCGTGCTGCCGGTGGGAAGGAGCGAGCCGAGGTTCGGGAAGCGGGCACGGAGCCGCTGGTGCTCGGTGCGGCCCCACCAGCTTCCTTTGGAAGCAGACAGGGGAACTGATGCGACGCTGCCCAGCTCCCCCGTTCATCTTTACTTTAAAAAGCCACTAAATTAAAACCACAAACCCACCCAAGCCCCGAAGCGACTCTCTGCTGTCCCGCCAGCCCCCGCGCCAGGGGTTGCTTGGCAGGACGCGGCACTCGCTCGTGGCCAGAGCAGCTCGCAGCCGCCCTGACCTTGTTATTTATGTAACACAAAGCACTATTTTTGTCTGTTCACGCATCATCCACGAGCCGGCAGCCGAGACTCCCCCAACATGACCCTCAGAGGTCTGTGGGCACACAGCAGTCGCTGGGCACCGGGACCCTCGTGCTGCTGTGGCGATGGGGATGCCCCAGTCCCGGTCCCGGTCCCGGTCCCGGTCCCAGTCCCAGCTGCGCCCGAGGTCCCTGGGCACGGCCCCGCATCGCCCACGCTGGCCTGGTTTGTGGTCCGCTCTCGATGCCCGGGCTGCTCACCCCGGGGAGACTGCTGTCTCTGCCCGCCTGGCTGCAGTGGGTGGGTTTATCGGCCTGAGCCCTTTGGGGCCCAAAGCATCTGAAATTAAAGGCAAAGAAAAGACAAAAGTATCGCCGCTGTAATCCAAACCCAGGACCTTCGGGGATCTGCCTGTGGGTTGTGAGTGCCAGACTGGCAATATCAGGAAATATGAAGAAATAGCAATAAAAGTAGGCTTGTTCCTCTCCGCTGGCTGGCTGGCTTACAGGACACTGGAGCAGCTGAGAAATACCTTTCTGCAGTCATTGACAATGCATGTTTGAGGCTGAAAATATGCTCCTCTGGCAAAAGCCCACATATTTAACCCCGGTGGGCACCAGCAGCTCACCCCGCGGGTCCGGGAGCAGGGCTCTGAGAAGAGCAGCGGGACTTCACAACCTCCCCGGGCACGCAGGCGCGGTGGGGGACGTTGCTCTCGGTTGCTGACATCGAGCTGCTGAACAGTGAGCAGGATGCAAGGGCGATAAGTGGCAAGTGTTGAAATTAAAGCCACATTGAAAGCAAAGGAACTGTTGCAGCTCCCCTCCGTGCCAAGCATCCCGTCGCCTTATCGGTGGTTCCCTGAGAAAGATGGCTGTGTTGTCCTGACATTAAATATTCTCTTTGCAGCAGTCTGTATCTCCTCCATCTCACTTGCAGCACCCGAATGCTCCAGCCCTGATGCACACCCTGGATTCACACTCTCGCCCCTCAGAGCCGAGCCTGGAGCAAAGCCAAAATCTCCAAAGAAAAAATGCAGCCAGAGCTTCCAAGTTTCGTGGTAAAACCACATGATTTTGATGGGAAGCCATAAATCAGCCCCAGGCTCTCTCAGCCTCTGGTAACTTCTTAAAACAAACCTGGGCTGAATTTTAGGACTTGTAATGAAATCTGAAAGCAGGTGAATTGGCCGCAGGCTTCAAGCATCACTGCAAGCATTGTGCACAGAGCGGACTCGGCTGCTCCGGACGGGCCTGATCCTTGGCTGAATGGACTCAGCTCTCCCTTAAAGATGGGGCACAACCAAAGCAACTTCCACCTTCGGCAGGTGTCGGGTTCACGTCTCTTCGCCCGAGAGCAGAAGAGCCCCGAGCGCTGCTCCATCCCTGCAGCAGCACAGAGACCTGCCCGGCCCCGGGGGCACCGACACGGCCCCCCGACAGCGGGCGCAGGAAAGGAAACACCCTCGCAATGCAACGGGCAGGACCCGTCTGCCCTGCCCTGCCTGCAACTTGGGCACGGGGGATTTTGCAGCAAGAGGGGTAAATCCTCGCGTGGCTGTGGCTGCGGAGATCAGGGCAGCTACGCGAGGTGGTCTGGCCGCTGGGTCTTGGGTTTCGGTACAAAACAAAGAGAAGGCTCTTATTTGGCTAATGTGCCTCCGAAGAAAGGCCGTATCCTTGTTTGCTCCCACTGTTGCATTGTCTGCGGATAAAGACAGGGGATAGATCTCATCTGATACCAGCAATATCATCTCATCCATCTGGACGGGGCTCTTTACAAGACCCTGCTTTAGAATTTAGATCCCTGGGAACTTGGAAGGCAGCAGTGAAACAAAACCCTCCGCAAGAACAATAAAGAGGCTCTCGGCGATGGCCAGAGAGAACTGCAGGGCAGGCACAGGCAGCGCTCTGAGATCCCAGCGGTCTGGCACTGCTGGGCCACTCGGGTTTGCAGCAGGTTTGCAGAAGTCTGCTGGTTTTGGGGAATTCCTGGGGGGACAACCTGCCCGGGGAAGGCAGAGCTTCTGCTGGGAGTGCTGCACTTCAATGCAAGATATAGGGACTCAGTTTTTTGGTGAAAAACATCCAAGCTGGGAAAGCCCTTGCCTCCATCTCTGCATCCACCGCAGGTGGACATCGAGATCATTGTCTTCTTCCCTGGCTGCTTCTTGCCAAGCCCTGTCCTAGACAGAGGCGCCTGGAAGAGCCTCTGAGGACAAACATCTCCAGATGGGCCAGTGGGATGGGCTCGGCCCCAGGGAAGGTCGTGGAGATGAGACCCGGCTGCTCCGCAGATTTTGGCTGCAGTTTCTGCCTGCGATCTGCAGCTTTGCTCCGTGAACGCAGCTGACGCCGGGGCCGGGGGCCATAGGAGCGCTCTGCAGCTAATGGGCTGAGGGTACAACAGAAACCCTCACAAGGCCACCGTCGGCTCCTTTTTTCTCCCACCTCATTTTTGATAGCACCCATCTCCCACCTGCAGCACCCCGGCCAAGCTCGGGAGCTCTGCAGGGAGGCAGCAGCCAGCGAGAGCTGTAGGGTCCCTGGTGGGATGCTCCTGCGAGGACACGGGGGTACGGGGCAGAAGATGGACCTGGCGAAGGGACCAGCTCCTGCAGCTCCTCGAGAGCAGCTGAGCGATGCCCAGGGGTGAGCCAGGCTTTGCAGAGCAGAGCAGAGCATCCCACCGGCCGCCCCGGCCCCTGCACCCCCCGGACCCCGTGCAGATGTTTCCCCAGTGAGCTGCCATCCAGCCGGGACCCTTCGCAGCCAGATTGCGTCTCATCGCTTTGAAGTTCGCAGCCGATGTGCAGGGTTACGCAGCCAGAGCAGACAGCTCTGGGGAAGAGGCCAGGCGGCCAGGGATGTGACTCAGGAACGGCTCCGGTGACAAGGGGAAAAGGAAAAGCGGTTTATTATGTCTGTGCCGGCGTCCAAGTCGCCACGCAGGGGAAGCAACGTGCGCCTGAGCCCTGACCGGGAGGGGAGAGCCTGGGGGAGCCAGCGGCGTTGGGCATCACCCCTGGCTTCGCCTGCCACCCCCGAGGGCTCTGCTCCCACGGGATTGCTGCAGGACACAGCCAGGTTTCCAGCAGCACCCAGTCCCTCTCCCCAAAATGTCCAGCACGGGGAACCCCTGGGTGCAAAGGAGGGAGTGGGTGAGAGTCAATGCCCCCTCCACCTTTGTTAAGGCAGTTAATTAGCCTCTTTAATTAGCCAGTGACTGAGCACATGGGGGAGTGGGGAGGCTTGGAGCCCAGCACATCCCCAACAGAGCTGACGGCCTGCACCCCCTCCCACAGGGAAGGGGCTGGGAGGGAGAAACTGGGGGAAGACAAACGCAATTCGGTGTCTTTTTATCCCTCCCCCTCCTGAACTATTAGGCTTTATTGTCACAGACATTTTCTTTAGCACAGGGGAATGGAAACTTTGCTCCTTCCTGGGCTGCGGACAAGCTGAAATAGGAGAGAATGACAGAGGGAGTGCGTGAGGATGGGCAGGGACCGACCGGCCCCGCACGCCCTCTCCGCTGGGGTTAATGCCTTTTGCAGGTGCCGTTGCCCAAATCCCCTCGATCTGCCGTTCCCCTGGCTCATGAAGAGCCCGGCCGCTGCACGGGCGTGGGGCCTGGGGCCCACGGAGGTGGTTTTGTCACTCACAACACAGATCCCAAGAGCAGACAGAACATTAAAACCAGGCGTTTTTATCTCAACCTTCACAGGAAAGGCTGCGCCGCCCGCCAGCAGCCGAGCGCTCGGATGCACCACGCAGCGCCTGCGTCCCGTGATGGATCAGCTCTGAAAACAACACCCTGCTAATCTTCCTCCCCAGCAGCCATAAAACTGTCTTCCCAGTTCCTTCGGAGAGGATTTACAGTGGCTCAAAGCATCCCGGAGCGGCTGGCGGAGGCGAGAGCCCCCCGCGGGTGCTGGCCCCGTACCTGGGGCACATCCTGGCAGCGGGGCGATGCCCCCGCACCTCTCGGCCCCCAGCCACTCCACTCGATTTCCCTCCAAACTAACGCTCCCCAAGGGGGACTTGGCAGCCCCCCCAGAGCAGGTCAGTGCCCCCAGGGCCGTGCCTGACCCCCGGAGCCTCTCGCCGAGGTCCCAGCCCGGCCGCCCCGGGCAGCACCCCCCAAAAGTCCCAGGAGGGGAAGGGGTTTCTCGGTGCTGAAGCAGGCACAGCCGCCACAGAGCAATTGCCGGAGGGACACCGGCTTGTGCCGGACGCGTGAAGCCATCCTGCAGGTCCTGCGAGGCTGGGATGCTCGCACGGCCCGTCCCTTCGCTGGGCCAGCTTATGTCCCCCATGATGGGGGGCAGACGGGAGACGGGGGGACAAGGACAGCCTGCCTGTAGCTTCAGTCACAGCCTCGGTGGTCACCCCACGAGTGGTGAAACGCGAGGGGCAGCATCTCACCCAGCCACAGGCTCACCGAGACACGGCTGCTTTCCAGCCCTGGGGGCTTTCTGGGCGCGTGACCCACGGGGGTCTGAACCCCTGTAGGGCCGAGCGCTGGGGGCTGCCCCGCGACCCCTGGGGGCTGAGAAAGCACCGAGAAACGCTTACAGAGCCGGGCAGTGGGAGCGAGAGGGCTGCCCCCGCGCTCCCCCCGCACCGTATCCAAGTGGGAAACTGAAAACCCGACACAAGGCGAGCAGTGCTGAGCCCCTGCCAAGAGCCACGGACAGAAATATCCTTGATTTCACCAAGGTGTGAATAACTTTTGACACTTCTAGGGCTTATTGCCTTAAAAAAAATCCCCCAGCAGTCCCCATTCACACTCCGCAGGACTGTGTTTCATATGAATGGAATATATGAATCACTGTAAAGAATTTAAATGCTTCCCTGTACAAAGAAAAGCTCCCTCTCCGCCTCTGCTATTGCGGCTGGGCTCCGTGCAGCCTAAAACAAAGGCATGGCAGGAGACGGGGACAAATCCCGATCACCAAACCACTGCTTCTGCAGGACAGCTCAGCGGCCAAGGGCAGACCGGGCTGTCGGTTTGAGCCAGCGCAGCTGGGGCAGAGCCGGGCACCCTCCACCACCCACTTCAACCCGTAACCAACTCCCCTGGCCAGGGCACTCGTGTTCTCCGAAATCCCGACGACCCCCTGACAGCTCCTGGGTTCACTTCTCCGTGTGCCTTTCACGTTTCGGCTCAGCTCCCAGCCCTAAACCCCACTTTTCAGACTGGAACAAGCAAATAAAGAAAATCACTTTATTTCCATTCCTCTGCCCAAACACGCCGGGGCAATCCGCTGCCCCGCTGTCGGGGGGGGGGGATCGGGTCAGCCTGGCTGATGGAAACCGGGCTATTCTTCCTGCAAGAATCTCTCCCTTTTTTTAGCAGTTTGTTTTTTTGCTGCTTTTTTCCCCCCTTGGGCAATAGGGCGAGGAGGAAAAATGTAATTCGAAGCCCGGCGCAGCCTCGCTGGGTTTCCAGCTGTGATGTTTCCCCTGGCATCGCTGCCTCGGCTCTGCGCACGCGGTCGCGTCCCCAGCCCCGGCGGTGCGAGGGAAGCCAAGACGGGGCTCCGGGCACCCGGTTCGTGCTCAGTCCCTCAAAAAGCAGAGACAGAAAACCCCAGCGTGGCTGGGGCCTGCCCCGGGAGCCCCCCTGTCCCGCCACCCACCGCGGTGCTGCCCCTGCCCGGGGGAGGCTCGCAGCCGCCGGCCCCGCCGCCAGCTCGGTGTCCTAAATCCGTAGGATCCGGCTCTGAAAGGAGCAGCTTTGTTTCCCAGTGTCCCTCACAGACGGATCAAAACTGCATTTTTACAGAAGCAATAAAAATCCCAGGAATTCACCGGCCTTATGATTTATTAAACATGTTCCTTATAGCAAAGCTGCCCACAGATGAGAAAGTATCTCCGGTGGGTTATTGCCTCGCCTGGGGCGACCGTACAGGGGGGATCTTTCCTGGCTTACTGGGAACGGTCAAAGCCGGGGAACCTGGTAGATCAGGAGCCAATTAACAGCAACGCTCTTAAAAACCCCAAATAAAATAAGCACCTTGTATTTCCCGAGGTGTCTGTGGAAGGAGCCGCGGTGAGCTGCCCTGATCCTGCCGGTACCCGGGACCCACCGGGGGCAGATGTTTGGAGCCGCGGGAGGGGACACCCTCCCGGCGGGGCCACGGCACCGAGCGCCGATGTCCCAGCAGCGGCCGTCCCAAAGGTCACGGCACTTTTCCCCCAAAACACTTTTGTTCTCACAAAACGTATTTTGTAACAGCAGAAAGCAAGGTCGGAACGTTAGGGCACGGCTGGGTCTGCCTGGTTCCCGAACCCGGCGAAGCCTCTGGGTACGGTGCCTCGGAAAAGGCACGCGATTAAAGTGGGTCAGGGGAAAAAAGAAGGGATGACAAAAGGGAAAAAGAAATAAAGGAAAGCACGCAGGCTAGGACCTCGCCTGGAAAGAGGCGTTTGGAAGCGTCCTCGCAGTATTCCTCTCTGCATGGGGAAAAGTAATCAGAATTACAGGGACTCGTGACCGAGACATTCAAGAGAGGTTTTTTTTTTTTTTTTCCTCCCGTCCGAGCCCGGCGCGACCCGCGGGGGACGCCCAGGTGAGCGCGGGGACGCGGGGACCCGGGGGACCCGGGGGACCCGGGGGAGCGGAGCCCTTACCTGGGCGGAGCGCGGCTCGGGCGGGCGAGGGCTGCCGCCGGCGGGGAGCGGGCGAGACGGGCCGGGCCGGGCCGGGACAGGACGGGCCAGGACGGGCCGGGCCGGGCACCCCCGCCGCGGGGCGGAGCGGGCGGGCGGGCCGGGCCGGTGCGGGGCGGAGCGGAGCGGAGCGCTGCGGGGCGGTGCGGAGCCGAGCCGAGCCGGGAGATGCGGGGAGATGCGGAGCGGAGCGGGCAGCGCGGGGCCGGGCTGGGCTGGGCTGGGCTGGGCTGCGATTTCTTCCTTTTCCCTCTTTTTTTTTTCTTTCCTTTTTTTTTTTTTTTTTTTTGTTTTCTCCCACCCGCCCCGGAGGTGGCAGCCCGGCAGCGCTTCTCCGGTTCTCCGTCGCAGGAGGGAGACTGCGCGCAAAATAAATCAGGAAAAGTGCGGGCACCCCCCCACCCCCGCCCCGGCCCCCGGCACACCGGCGGGGTGGGAGCAGAGGGCACCCGGCCCCTTCCCCACCAGCCCGGGGGTGGGCATGGGGCCCACGGGCACGGCACGCACACCCCCCCGGACCCGCTCTGCCCTCGCCTGGTGCAGGGATGCCCGGTGCCCCGGGGATGCTGATGGCAGCAATAGCAGCCACGGGGGTGGGAGAAGAGCCCCCTTCGTCTGCGAAGCACCCAGAACTGGGCGCTGCCTGCCTCCAACGCTGCCCTCGGACGGGGCAGATTGGGGTTCAACCCTCTTTCCCCTTCTTGCTCCCATGCTCCCCCAAACCCACCGCCCGGGGTTCAACCCTCTTTCCCCTTCTTGCTCCCCCAAACCCACCGCCTGGGGTTCAACCCTCTTTCCCCTTCTTGCTCCCCCAAACCCACCGCCTGGGGTTCAACCCTCTTTCCCCTTCTTGCTCCCCCAAACCCACCGCCTGGGGTTCAACCCTCTTTCCCCTTCTTGCTCCCCCAAACCCACCGCCCGTTCCCTTTGCAGACCAGTGCGAGCAGGAGTTGATCCCCGCCTTTGCTATGGCAGGGGGGACTTCATCACCCCAAAAATCCTGCTGCCCTGAGTGGGAAAGCAGGGAAACGCAGTGCTGGCACAGCCAGGTCCTGCCGCCTCTTGGTTCGGCACAGTTTCAAATCATGCACCGGGACGGAGGTGCCCCGATCCCGGGGGAGTGGGGTGTCCACAGCCTACACCTCCAGCCTTTCCCAGCCACCGTGTGCTGCCCGTTCCCGAGGCGGAGGAGTCATGGCATCCCGCTGGCAGCCGCGTGCCAGGCACAGCCGGGACGCCACCGGCACTGCCGCAGCTGCTGGGGTGCACGGGCCTGGGGGGGGGTGCAGGGCCCCGGTGTGCCCCGGGAGACAGATTAGGGTTGCTCAGGCAACGGGCATGGAGAAAGCCCGTCTGGATCGAGGCCACCGGGGCGCACAAGGGTGTTTGTTTTCTGTATTAAGCGCCTGAGCAAGGGGGGGGCATCAGACGGCTAATCCCCCCTCAATGCTTTCCCTCGGCGAGCGGCCGCCGCGGGGCCGGACCCTGCTCCCAGGAATGCTGATGTGCTCTGCCCCGTGCAGGCGGATGGGGCTGGGGCAGGGGTCCCCTCCGCGCCCCGAGCGGGCAGGGCTGGGGGTCCACCCGGAGCTGGTCCCTACCGCAGGCCACGGCGAGCAGCTTAGAGCAGCCCCGAGGCTGCTCCTGGCCACGGCTGAGCCCAGCTGAACCGTGCCACACCGTCACCTGCTGCTCGGGGACAGCAGCCCCAGCGGGATGTCTGCTGGCAGAAAACGCTCTGCCACCGTCTTGGCCCTGCGGCTGCCGTGCCCTGGCAGTGCTGGCTTTCCTGCCCTCGCCCTAATCCCACCTACAGCCCCCGGTGCCAGGGAGCCCAGGTGCAAGGCAGAGCACGGAGGGGCCTCCACCGGCACGGCGGCTCCCGCAGAAACGGACCGGCCTTGTTTAACCGGAGCTCTCACTGGCAAAGCATTTCCTCCGCACGCAGACTCATTAGCCAGCACAGACATTCCTCTGTCCCACAGAGTGAACCATCGGCTGCAGCCTCGCTCCGTGCCGGCCTCTCCCACCTGTCATCGCCCCCGCGCCGCCTCGCTCCTCTGCGGCCCCCACGCCTGCCCCTTCGCCGGGACGCAGCCTGGGGTGCAGCCGTGCCACCCTGGCCGTGCCGCCCTGGCTACCCCGCTGCAGAGGGCCACGCGCCGGCTCCTTCCCTCTGCCCGGCTGTGCCAGAGCACCAGGGGGCATTCGCTTCGTGCTTGGCGGTGTCCCCACGGTGCCATCCTGAATGGCGCACGTGGGCCACCAGGGGTGAGCGTGCCTGCGAGGGTGCACGTGGCCGCGGCTGCCGGCGGCACCGCTGCCCTGGACGTGGCTCGTCCCCAGACACGGCTCGTCCCGGGACGCAGGCGCAGCAGGCGCGGGGCCGGGTGCCGACTGTGCCGAGCCGCTGCTGAAGGCTGTCCTTCCCAGCGGGAGAGGGAAGCCGGGCTTAGCGCGGGATTTAGCGGCTCTGCTGCCTCTAACCTCTGGCAGCTCCGCGCCTGCCTGCCGTGCCAGGGCTCCACGGTGGCCCCGGCCTCCCAGGGGAGCGACAGACGCTGCCTTGAAGACCGGCATCGAGCTCGCCCTGCCAGCGGCCGTAAACGAGCCGGCAAGTGCCCTGGCACCTCAGCAGCACCGAGGCCCGGGTGCGTGGGCACTGCTGCACCCAGGGGCTGCTCGCGGGGTCCCGGGTTCGCTGCCCCCCAAAAGCCCCATCCCAGCCGCCCTGCTGCTCTGCACAGGAGGAACGAAAGAGAGGGAGGAGAAATAATTCAATCTAGGGCTGAAAAACGCCTTAACTTAATTTCGGTGGGTCACGGACGTAATCGAATCAGCCCCGTGCATTGGAATATCGTTTCCATGTTTCCACAAGACGGATAATTGTTCTCTGAAAACCAGCCCTTGGTGCTCAGCAGGAAAATCTGCCGTGGGGGTGGGAAGGGGCCTGGGGCTGGGCTGGCGGCCGGGGGTTAGCAGTGCTTCTGCCGAGCAGAGCCCCGTCGTGCCGGTGGCCGTGCGCCGCGGCGTCCCCGCGGCAGGGGAGGCTGAGCCCTGCCAGCCGCGCGTGCCGGGATGCACCGCCGCGCTCGCTTGGGTAGCTGGCGGGGCTGTGCCGCGGGCAGAGCCGAGGGGCCGGGGTCCGTCACCCCGGCTTTGCAGGCGGTGACAAGCAGGTGAGAGGTGCCTGGGGCGGGAGGAGGCCGGGCAGCGAGCGCCGGTGCCGGTGCCGGCACAGCGCGGGGCGAGCCGCGGCTCCGTGTGGAGCGCGGTGCCAGATCCCAGCCTTCGGGAACATTCAGTGATGGATTAAATGCAATCTGACTACCACTGTGGGAGGTTGGAGAGAATTACTTCATACAAATGCACTTCGGAAAGTATTTAGAGTCAAATTTTCAAAAGCCCCTGAACGATTTAAGAGCCAAAATCCCATTTTCCAAAGTCACTTAAATGAGCAAGAAAAGATCAGTAAAGAAAACACGCCGGCCAGCCGGGGCCTGGGGAGAGCGGCTGCGGCAGCCGCAGGCGCAGCACCCCGGAGCGGCTGCTCTCCCGGCACGTCGCGAGGTGCCGGTTCAAGCGGCAGCAGCAGTCGGCCACCACAGCCTTCGCCCTGGGAGACACAAGGATGCATCGGCCTCCGAAAGCATCCCCTGCATCTCTGCCCCAGAGGTTCTGCCCGGGCTGGGGATGGGTCCCAGCGGGTCAGCTTGCAGGGGACAGTCCCGCCGGGCTCAGGCACAGCGCCTGGCTCTGCACCCACAGCAGCCATGGGGACACCACGGCCACCGCTGCCACCGCCGGCTCCGAGCGCGGACCCCGCTGGGGCAGGAAGGGTCCCCGGCTGTAACGGGAGAAGGCAGGGCTGGAGCTGGGAACCGCATGACTCCTTCCCTTACCCCACAACCGCTGCAGCCTCCTAAAAGCATCTCTAGTTCCCCGTTCAGCATCCTAATGAACCGCAAGGGCAGCTGGGACCCTTGGAGGCAGCAACCATGGAGACTCGACCCCCCCAAAGAGTAAATCCCAAAGCAATTAGCTTTGCAAGCTTCGGCCGGGCTGGTGGAGGTTCCACATTCCTCAGTGGCTATAAAGCTCTTTACTGGGATTGTTTTTCTGCGTAAGCCCTGCCCGGGGTACACATGGCCATGGCTCCGGCTCCCAGCGCCTTTGGTACATGTCATAAAAAAAACACTCTCAGCACGCTGACTTTGCTAGAGCTAAAAAGAAGCGGGTTTATACACTTCCCCCGATAGAAAGCATAAAGGATCTGAGACAGAATTCTTGCTCCAGGATCCTTTACAATTCCTGGAGGACATTTTTGGAAAGGGAAGGGTTGTATTTACTTTGGCAGCTGACTCCACTCCTATATACATATGCATGGAAAAACTGCACTCACCTAACATTTCCACGGCTCCCTTTTCTGCAGAGAGCCAGCCCAGGTGGGAGCTGGCGGCCCCGAGACCTCTGTTTGGAAATGGCACGTTGACTTGAAAGCTGCAGAGGAGCTGAAGGTTAAACCTCTCCCCACGGCAGCCCCAAAGGCTGCTGGCCCTTCCTGGGCGAGTGCTTGCCCAGAGCCAGCCGGCAGATGTGGCTGAGCATCGAACAGAGCAGTGGGGGAAATGCTGCTGCGGTTTAGGGGGGGAGGAGGAGGATGAGGAGGAAGAGGAGGGCTGCTGGGCACTGTTGGCGAGCAGGAGCAGGAGTTGGAGCAAAAGCAGGAGCACAAGCGAGTAATTCCGGCCCCATGCTGCCTGCCGCGAGGGTTTCGGGGAGAGGAGGGACGTGGCCCCAGTGCCAGCAGCAGGGCGTCCCCGGGGGCTTGGCCGTGCCCCGACCCACGCAGGCAGTCGGCGCAGGGCAGCGCCTTGCTTGCTGAGGCATCAGGATGGGACCGAGGGGTGAAGTGACCCACGTCGCCATTCAACACAGCAAATGCAAAACAGACGCACAAATGCTGCCGCAGCGTCTTGCTTGAAATAGCTCAGCACAGGCCCAGGGACAGCGTGTTCACGTGAACAGTGGCAGCATCTGTTCTGGACTCGGTGCTCTCATCCCTTGCCCACCACGACGGCAGCTGGTGGTGACAGGGAAACCTGCCCGTGGCCCCTGCGGCGGCGCGCACATCCCTGCCAGCAGTGCTGGGGCGGTGAACCGGAAAGATTCCCGGTGAATAACCCCCCAGGCTGTATTTTTCCTGAACACATTAATTCTCAGCTGCCTTCTGGGGGAGGCGTTGCAGTACTGCACTCCTCGCCCATGGCCGTGGTCCCCCAAGGGCAGCCGGGAGCTGCGGGGAGAGCAGCCCTGCCAGTGGATGCCCTCGCCCATCGGGCTCCGTGTCCTGTCGGGGCAGGTGGGGAAGCAGCAAAATGCGGCTCCCCAGGGAACGGCAGCATTTGCAAGTGTGAAATCAGCTGGAAAACGTGCTCCTCTCCCAGCTTCCCCAGCTTCACCTAACCCAAACCAGCTCCCCGAGGCAGCAGCTCGGCGGTAGCGCTGGAGGGGACACAGCAGTCCCGGAGCTCGCCGCAACAGGGCTGGTGCAACCAGAGCCGGGCACCGTCCCCACGATGCCCCGTGCCCGATGTGCCCCACGTGCACCCCACCGCCCTCCTCTCCGGGCACCTCTCCCTGTCCCGCACCTCCAGCCTTTCCGTGGCTGCCGTGATTAATTCGCTGACAGTGGGGTAGGAATAAATCCACTTGTTGGCACGTTGTAAATTCATCACGTGCTGGGGGCGCGCATTCCAGCCCACCATAAACACCCCTGGCTACGAGCTAGTAAATCTGCCTCCAGAGCCGGTGGGTGAACAGAGTCCCTGGGTCCCAGGGGCTGCTGGTGACCCCCCAGCACCCAGCTGCCCCTGGAGGGGGGTGGCTCAGGACACAAGCCGTAGGGAGCAGGCTCGCCTGGCTGCTGTCACCCTCCCGGTTTGCATCCCTCCTCCCCGTGCCATTCCTGCGCCACTGACCGGGGTGGGTGCTGCCGTCTGCACGCTACTCCCATGGGTGCTGGGAACCCATCCCATGGGACAAGGGCAGCGTCCTGCAGCCCTTTGGGGAGCTGCTCCGGGGGTCCAGTGACCCACCTGCAACATGCAGCAGCAAAAGCGGAGGTTTGCTGCTCCCGGTGCTGTGCTGTGCTGCTGAAACGTTTATGCAGTAAACCAGTTGTAAAAGAGAAAAAAAAATAATGTTTTATTATCCACCAAACAGCTGCTGCTTCGTTTTATGGGGGTCATTCGCCGAGGAGGTCCGGCTGGCGGGGCAGAGGCACAAAGCCCAGGTCCTGGCAGGCTCCAGGCTCCTTGCACCCCCCGGCTCGGCTCCCCCCCCGGCCCCCATCCACCCCACAGCACCAGGCTGGGCGCTCAGGGACGGGCAGCCACGGTGGGGCACGGCCCGGGGAAGTGCACTTGTTGCTTTATGATTTTTATCAGCCGTGCTATTGTTGGGGCTGTCAGCAGGTCGCTTTGGGGAGGTGGCGTGGGGGCCCTGCTCAATGGGCACCGCAGCACCCGGAGAGCCGGCTGCGAGGCCAGACGGTGCGTGAGCCGCTCCGGATGGCAGGGCAGGGGAGCGGGGGCCCGGGCTGGTTCCCATCACGTTCCCCGGGAAAGGAAACCGGGGCACAGCACAGCCTCCCGTTCCCAGAGGAAGCCGAGCGCTCGGGAAGGTGGCATTGCCGGTGCCCGGAGACACCGGGCAGGGTTGCAGGATGCGGATGCCAGCCCAGTGTGACGGAGACCGGGGGCTGCTGCAGCCCCCAGCACTGCACAGAGCCTGCCCCCCCCCCAAGAGTCGGCTGGGGGTCCCTGGGCATCACCAGGGGATGGGGTCCCCGTGGGGGGGTGAGCATCGACAGGGACAGGCAACCACGGGGATGTCAGCCCTTGGCCCAGGTGCTCCCCTTCTTCCTTCTCCATCCCTTGTGCCCCCTTTGCCCATTCCGGTGGGAACCGTGTGCTCCCCGTGGGCACGGCTTGTGCCAGCGCCGGGGAGGGGGCGCGGGAGGCCGTTACCGCCTGCCCCGGCGCCGCACCGCGGCCGGCCCGAGAGCTCCCGGCAGCTCCAGCCCTCTATGAAATAATTTGTTATTTTAGTTGTAAAACAGTAAGTGGCCCCTTTCCAGGCGGCACAAGGGAAAAGCCAAACAAGCCCCACTCCCGTTAATGACTGAACCATTCAGTCAGCACGGGCAGGCACTGGCAGAGGAGTGGGAGCCCGCTTCCCCCTTGCCCCCTCCGCCACCCCAGCCATGAGGACCGAGCTAATGATTAATTACTGGGGCTGCCACCTCTCTGAGCACCTTTTGTGCGGGGCGAACGTGATGGGGCCATGCGTATGTGTGGAAGGCAGTGCCAATGGGTCCAGGTGCAGGGGCTGGCACCTTCGCTGTGCCTGGTGTGCCGAAGGGTCCCGCGTGGCTCAGAACATGCCGGCACGGCACTGCTCCGACCCAGCCGGCTGCTCCGGCTGCCCAGAACGTGTCTGGCTTGCCGGGTGTGAAAGCAGCCGGACCTACAGCCCAGTGCCTCGGTGCCACGGTGCAGGACTGGCTGCTGCTGGGAAGTCAGACTGGGAATGCACACCACCACTGGGTCAGACTGGGAATGCAATCCCAGGGGTGAGCACTGGGCACCCCACTGGGGAGGAAGAGGGGGAGGTTTAACCCTTTCCATGCCCAGGGATAAAAATCTCCCTCTCCTATGTCCAGCGCATGAAGACTGGTATTGGTGTGAGATGGGCAGCGGGGCCGTATGCCGGGTGAGGTGGGAAGGCTCCTGCAGTGCAGCGCTGCCTGATCAGGGCAGGGTGCAGGCAGGGCTAGCCCCAGTCAGGCAGCAGGACAGGCACACCTGGGGCTGACAGCCCCCCCAGGTGGGGGCTGCCTCCACATGCCCTATATAAGGGGCCAAAAGCCCAGCCCAGAGCTGGCTGTGTGGCTGGATTGCTGCCTCTGGGTAAGGAGGGGGTGTTGCTGCTGGGGTCTCTCCTTGGGCTGGTGGGAGCTTCTTTGCCTCTTTCTATGCAGGGCTTTCAAGATGCTGCCTTCTAGCCCAGCCCAGTGCTGGTGGCCTGGGCAGCAGCAGCTCCCAGCCGTTCCCGGGCAAGCAGGGCTGAGCCTGGGCTGGGAAGCCGCAGTGGCTTGCTCTGCCAACAGCCAGGGAGCCAGCCCGCTGGCAGACCCTCAGGGGCACGTCTCCCCGCAGGGGTACGAGGCAGCAACTTGTGCGTCAGCGGGAGCGATGCACGTGGCTGCCTGCCCTGCTGCAGCCCCGGCTTGGCTCTGCTCGGCTGGTGATGGGTGCGGAGGTGGCCGGAGCGCAGCCTGCCAGCGCCGGGGTGGGGAGCGGCGTGCTGGCTGGCGAGGTACAGCCGCCCAGGGAGCAACTGGGATGGAGCTGGGAAGAGTTCAGGTGGAGACCACAGCTGGGCAGCAGGCTGCTGAGAAGGACTAACCAGGGTGCTGGGTCTAGGGGTCCAACTGGTCCCTCCAAAGCACGGCTCAGGGCAGGCACCGAGGACCCTCCCTTGCAGGGTGCTGTGCCTGAGCGGGGATAAAGCCCAGTGCTGCCGGCCCCTGTATAAGCTGGTCCTGGCCATGCAGCACCCACCACCCAGTTCACAACCCTGGGCGCCCTGCGGTGACCTTCCCGAGTGCCAGCCTTGAGTGGGGCAGCTCGACAGCCGGCATAGCTCAACTTTTATCCCAGCCCAAAATCAACATGGAAATTTTTCTGCAGATGCTTTGGGCTGGATGGGGGAACTGTGGGGTGGAGAAAGGTCTTTTCCTTGATCTGCTCTTACAGTAATAAAGCTGAGAGCCTCCTGGCTTGTTTGGGCATTGGCTGCCCCAAGCAGCACACTGGTGCTGGCTGGGGCTCAGCTATGTGCGGCCGCCTGTGCCCGCTGCTGGGTGCGGGATGTGCCTGCCTGAGCCTTGCTCAATTAATGTGAGTTGTTAATGACTTTCTGCTGATATGGATGTAATGTCCTTTGGAAACCGGCACCCTGACGTGTGTCCTTTCCTCCTCCCCCCAGTGCAAATACAGGGACATGGCTGCTGCAGCCCTCAGCCCTGGGGCTGGATGTACCCCACGGACACAGGTGGGTGCTGGTGATGGCTCCTGGGTGCGTTTGCTTTGTCTTCCCTTTGCTGGGAGGGGGGGACTGGAGCAGCTGGAAACTTTGGGCCAGGGTGAATCGGGACCACCCAGGACGCAGGGAGGGGTGAACAAGTGGCTCACGGGGCTGGGGCCAGGCACAGCCCAGGCAGGATCCAGCCATACCGTGGGGCACCTGAATCCCAGATGTCCGAACCTCGTCACTCTCCAGTGCAGATGGAGGTGGCGTGTGGCTGGTAAATCAGCATCGCTTTGCCTCTGTGCCGGGATAACCTCCTCCCGGCTGGGCAGGGCTGCATGGGTGCCGGGACATGTTTCCCCCAGCTGAGCTTCAAAGGGGATGAGAAGCCCCGGGAGGGGAGGTGCGGCTGGCCAGGAGCCGGGGCATTGCTGGGGGCAGGCGTGGGTGCTGATTGTTTCTTGGCGACTTCCCTGGCCCCAGGGCTGGGGAGACCTGAAATGCCCTCTCCTGTTGCTGTGAGTGGGAGCTCCAGGGATGCAGCCGGGTCTCAGCAGGGCCGTGCTGGGGGATCTTGACTCACCCCCCAGCAGAAACAGTGCCAGCTCCTTGTGCCAGGTACAAAGGGCCAAACAGAGCATTTCCTCGGGATCGTTCCCCAGCATCCCGTGGGGTCTCGCAGCAATGCTGGGGCAGCCCGGCCATCACTCTTCGGAGTCTGGCAGCACTGTGCTGAATGCTCCCAGGCTGTGCAGGCAACGCCCCTCCCTGCTGTCAGGTTTTAGACTCGAGTCCTCAAAAATGCAAAAAATGCAATGGGAATCAAGGTTGGCCTGAAGATTTTTGATCTTTTCGCAATTGCTGCAGTATTGCTGTAAGTACATCCAGATGGCTGCAGACCACACAGAGGCAGCGCGCCCCCGCCGCCACCAGCATGGCCACCTTCGGGCCACCCCGTCCCACCTCGCCTGCGATGCTCGGAGAACTTGGGGGGCCTTTGGGACATACCAAGGGGCAGCACTCGAGGATGCGGCAGGTTGAACTGTGTGTCATTAGGGTTAACCCTAATAGGTGGCTGCAGGGTGACCTGTCCCCCATGGCTGGTGGCTTGTCAGGTGGCTCTGAGGGATGCTGCGGCAGAGCCATTGCCCTGGCTTGTACCTGGGGCAAGGATGTGAGCTCCAGCAAAGCTTTGCTAACCTTAAGAGGGAGCTGAGCATCTTGTAGCCAAAACTATAGATCAGCTGATGAGAAACCATGTCTCAAACCCACTGGCTCCATCCCCTCTGCTCCCAGTGCGATCCCTGCTGTGGGCTGCGATGGGCTCCTCGGTGTGGCAAGTTGCTGCCTGGCTTGATGAGCTAATTTGCTATATATTTAGCCTGAGCATCGCTATTGCTGAAACTTCAAACAGAAGGGAAAATGGCTGGTGTAATTTATTACAGGTTAGCTGCTGTGTCCGCAGAAAGCTGCGGCAGGGCAGACCTGGGCTTGTTTCGGTGCTTTTACTGTGGCTTGGAGCTGAGGAGGGAGGATGGATGGAGGCGGTGGCTGCCCCCCAGCAACCTGTGCCCAGGAGGCTGGTGGATGCCCCGACCTTGGGGTGCTCCTAAGGGATGCCTGGTCCCCGTACGTGGTGCTTTGCCTCCTGCCCAGGGCAGCTCAGCGTGGCACGGCAGAGCTGCGCTCAGTGCAAGAGTTCTGGCCCCATTGCGGGTGCTGCTGCCAGTCCTGCCTTCCCTGCTCCCCCAGACCTGATGGGCAAGTGATGCTAAATTAGCCGGGAGGCTTGTTTATACCCACCACTCGCTTTACTCGTGCTCAGAGCCATGGTGGGAGCAGGGCTGGCGGGAAGGTGCCTGGATCTGGCTGGGGGTGCTGGAGTGGGCAGAGGGGCAAGGGCAGGGCTGGGGGTCCCTCCCGCCTGTGTGGGTGCCTCCAGAGCACCCGAGTGCTGCCAGTTCTGATTCCTGGTCTCGTTCCTCACAGAAGCGGGAACGTGTGTACCCAAAGCTTGCTCCTCAGGGTACAAACACATGGTGGCTTTTGTTGAAAAGCAAGAGCATTTCTAGAGAGATCAGAATTTCCTTTTCCTAAAGCCAGTTCCCATTAAGGAAAATGTTTTGACCAAAACCTGATGCCCTGTTCTCTTCTCTGTGGTTTAGCCAAGAGCAGACGATAAAGCGCTGGTGGTGTGAGGTGGGCACCTTGCCCTGCTCTGGTCCTCCCCTGCGGCAGCCGTGCTGACCGGGGTCCCCTGGTGCAGGGGGGCGAGGGGCTGCCCCTACCCACCACCCAGCATCACCCCAAAGCCAGCCCGGCTGCCAGTGCAGGGCTCATGTGGTACCTGGCAAGGATGCTGCCGGCACCCGGTGCGTTCCTTCTGCTCCTCTCCCATCGCCCAGAGGAAGGTCCCGGTCCCATCCCTGCTCCCCTCCTCACCTCCGGTCTTGGCTGAGCACCCGTGGGCCGGTGGCCGTGCTCTCCCTCCCCTCTGCTGCCCACCAAACCGAGGAAGTTGCAACCGCAGAGTTCTTGAAAGCATTTTTTTGGTAGAGACCACCGGTACTGAGAGATTAAAATTGCTGTTGTTTCTTCCATTACTCAGCTTTCCTGAATTATGGGGTGTAATACTCAGGGAGTGGGAATAATTAGGGGAGAACAATGGCAGGCTTGAAGGCTTAAATACGCCTGTGTGGTACTCCCAGCCAGTCCAGCCTGCTGTCACATTTCTCTAGGCCTCCATTTTCCACAGCCTGTGCCAAGCCGTTTCCACTACGGGTACCCGCTCCTCAGCTTCCTCATTCCTTGGGCTCTGCTCCCCAGCTCGGCTGTCCTGGTTAACGCTCTGCTCCCCAGCTCCTGGCCAGCCAGCACCCATGGCGTGGCTCCCTGTGCCCTGCCTGGCCGGGATGCTGGAGCCTGGGGGATGCAGGAGGGCAGAGCAGGGGGATGCTGGAGCCTGGGGTAAGGGGATGCAGGAGCCCAGGTCAGCCCCCATCACCTCTTCGCTGCCTCCAGGCTCCTCTGCAGCGGGCAGGCAGAGGTCCTGCCGCGTTGTTTCGGTGCTCCGTGCTTGAGGAAGCCGCTGGGTTATACCCCTCCGGCTCCTCGGTGGAATCTTGCTCAAGTGCCTTCCCAGCAATGGCTCGCTGCTGTGGTACCTGGGGGAGCAATAACAGCTGAGGAGCTTGGGCAAGAGGCCACGGTGCCAGCACTGGCCCCAGGGCAAGATGCCGGCTCTAGCTGGGGCATGTGGTGGCTGTGGGGAGCTCCGTGCCCAGCAGTGGGATGGAGACATGGAGCCGGCCCCATGCCCAGCAACTTCTCTCTGAGCTCTTGGATGTCAGTGTTAGCACTAATTAAAAGAAAATCAATATTTATTTTTTTCTGGAAAGAGACATCGTTCTGGTGAGCACTTTCCCCGCGTGAGCTCCCATGTCTCGGCTGTCCATGTGTGATGGGCAGGCAGAAGCCAACGGGATCCCAGGGCTGAGATGAAAGTTTGGGGCTTTGCTTCATTCGAGGAGGGGATTGGCTTTAAATTTTCAAATCATTTTGCTCCTCTGTCTATGAACTTAACTGCTTGGAAACCTTGACCACAGCCTGTTCCCTGCCATCCAGGCATCCAGTTTGGTCCTGCTCGTGGCGAGCTGCTTGTCATGGTGGGGATGGGGTTGGGGATGGGCTGTGTCCTGGGGGGTTCCCATGTGGCCCCTGGTTGGTGCCATCTGTGCTGCTGCAGTACCGGTGGTGGCAGGGCTGGTGCCAAGTGCTTTAAAAACAACCCCCAAAACCCAGCAGTGCCAGGCTGAGGGAAGGTCACCTGCAGGCAGTGGGACTTGGGGTGAGAAGCTGAGCACGCACCGATGCGACTTGCTGAGCAAACTTTAGCGTCCCGAAGCTTGGATCCAGGGCTGTTCGGGTGCTGGGGGCTTCAGCAAATCCTGTAAGGGGAGATGGTGGCTGTGCCGGGCAGTACCCGTGCTGGAGGGTTGGGGAGGTGGGAAAGAAGTGGGTCCCCAGGGCTGGGGGCAGCCCGTCCTTAGGAGCAGCCAAGGGGACACCCCAAGTGCGTTCCCTGAGATCTGTGCCACTGCATGTGCCTGGCCCCAGCTGCTGCCCAGATGTGCAGGACTGGGAGGTGGCTCCCAGGGCTGGCTGGTACCCTGACACGTGCTGGCAGAGCCCAGGCTCACAACTCCTCTGCCACGGCCGAGGAGTTCAGATGGTTCATCCGTCTGGTTGCTGGATGAACAGACTAATGACGATGGGGAAAGGAGGAACCGTCAACTGAGCCATCTTCCCTGGGCACTGCTGCAGGACAGGATGCTGCAGGTTTGAACTGCTGGAGGAAAGATTTAAACTAGAAAGCAGCAGCTCTCTGGGGCAGCTGAGCAGGGGCTGGGCTGCCTGGGGCGAGGAGGAAAGCTCCATCCCTGGGTTCCTAAGCCCGGGTCAGCCCAAGCGCAGCAGGGATGGGCTGAGAGCAGCTCCTGCCCTGGGATGGGTTAGATGCCCTTCAAAAACCCGGCTTGCTGCAGCTCAGGGAAACACAGACCATTTCAGCAGCTCCATTCCTTAGAAGCCACAATTAAAACTATTTTAAAAGAAAACAAACATTTCTCATCAAAATGCCTGTCTGTTCCTGGCCCGCAGCTGAAGGTCTTGTCGTGGGCCAAGGCTGCTCAACACCAGCAGCTTCCCGAGCTGCCTCCGGGCAAATCCACTTGAGCTGGACTCTCAGAGTTCTGGCTGCGTTTGGTAATCGACCCTTGGAAATTTTGTACATTTTGCAGAAAGTTAGAAAGGCTGGACTGGTGCTCTCCTGCTCTCTGCAGGGTCTTTGTTTCTGGGATGGCAACGAGCTTATGGCTTCAGCATTTGTTGTGTAAAACAGCTGCATGGGCCGTACCCCATCCTGCGGGCACGCCTGCACCTTTTTCGGATGGAGCCCAGCCCCGCAGGGCACCGTGCGCCCGTGCCGCATCCTGCGCTGCCAGGCAGCGGAGGACGGCTTCCAGAGGGGGAATGGTGCTGCTGCCAGCAGGACAATAGCGGCTGTGGTTTTAATTATTGGGGTTTAGTTGTGTGGAGCGGAACAAGAAACGGCGAGCAGTGAAACCGCAGGGAGAAAGGCAGAAAGGACGGTCTTTGGCCGGCTGCCTGATGGGAGGCGTGGTGGGGGTGGCTGGACCGTCCCACGGCCGGGAGAGCACCGGAGTCTTCGCCGGGTCACGGTGCGAGGGCAGGAATGGTGGCACGGCTCGGCTGATGTCAGTCTGTCCTCCTGCGACTATTGCCCGGGGCTGTCCCTTCCCATCACAGCTTGGCACAAGCTGCTGCTGACTAAACGGCCACGTATGGAGACAAAGCACTGTGTGGTGACTTGGGAGCATGGACCCGGCCGGGAGAAGGGGGACAGCGAGACAAATCACGTTCCATGCACGGTCCCTGCCCTGGATCCCCCTCATCCCTGCATGTGTTGCTGGTGCCAGTCTATGCCTGGGAGCGGGGGCATTTCTCACTGCGTTTCCGTTTGCCCAGCACTTTAACAGACGCGTTCGCTGCAGTGTTGACTTTCAAAGGGCTGGATCAGCTCCACGGCTGGGCAGAGTGTGGGAGGAGGGTGCCTGTCCCGCTTAGGAAACACAAAACAATAAAAAAGGAACAATGGAGCCTCCTTCCCTTCACCCAAAATACCAAATGCCACCGAAATGTGGCAGAGCTCCAAGCAGTGCTGCTGGGGCAGCTCTCACGTCCCCTGGCCTGAGGAGGGGAACTGCAGATACCTCCTCCTCTTCCTCGGCCCTGGCAAGGGATGCTGCAGCAGGGTGGGTGCCAAGGAGCATCGCCAAAGGGCTGCCCTGACCCGACGCTGCTGCCAGCGGGCATTCCCAGCTTTGGAAACCGTATTTGGGCCAGGGCAGTGGTTTTGCAGCATGGCTGTGCCTCGGGGAAGGATTTTGCAAGCTGCTCAGGCTTCCCGGGTCAGCTGAACATGCTTCGCAGCCAGCCCAGGGGCCTGGGAAGGTTTATAAAAGCATCCACATACCCAAACTCGCCAGACTGTTATCGGGCAGAGAAGACATTCATTTGGTACCCATGTGGTGCCAAGCATGGGGAGGTGCTCGGCCAGGTTGGCCAGAGCTGGGAGTCCCGGGGTGGGAAGGGGTCCGTGCTCAGCTGGAACCCACCCACCCACCCGTGCATCCCCTCACCTGGCCTGGGTGCTGCCAGCAGCCAACAGTTTTTCAATGCACGGGTGCTTGGGGATGCGAGGCTGGGGCTGAGCATCCCAGGTGTGTGGGGCTCAAGGGGACCGTTTGTGGAGCTGTGAGCGGATGGTGCCAGCACATCCCCGCCGTCACTGCCCACACCTTGGCTGCTCAGGGCCACCGGCACCGTGCCAGCCCTGTCAAGGAGCTGCCGTCCCCAGCGCACAAGCCCTCGTGGGTGAAACATCCTTCACACGGCC
This sequence comes from Buteo buteo, assembly GCF_964188355.1. Classification (NCBI taxonomy): domain Eukaryota; kingdom Metazoa; phylum Chordata; class Aves; order Accipitriformes; family Accipitridae; genus Buteo; species Buteo buteo. Next base: position 1,438,871 of record NC_134186.1, on the reverse strand, counting down.
CCAGCGAGCACCCAGTACCCTGGCCAAGCACATCTGGCTGAAAGCTGTGGGAGCTGCCCCAGCAATGAGGACACCAGTCCAGAAACGCTTCCCTCCTGGAGAGATTCCCCCGTCCCATCCAGGGTCCTCTCCCGGCACCATCCCTGTCCCATCAGCGGGTGCCAGGCTGTGGGGTCTGCAAAGGGATGGTGCCCGGGGCTGCCGCCTGCCCCTGGTTTAGGTGGCGGGAGTGGGGCTGGGAGCTCTGCTTCCCACCAGCGAGGGGAGAAGGGACGCCAGGCTGGCCTGAGGAAAAATTTCTTTACTGGGAGGGTTGTCAGACATTGGAATAGGCTGCCCAGAGAAGTGGTTGAGTCACCATCCCTAGAGATATTCAAAAAGCGAGTAGACGGGGTACTCCAGAACATGGTTTAGTGGGCATGTTTGATGGTTGGACTCGATGATCTTGAAGGTCTTTTCCAACCTAAATGATTCTATGAGGGTGCTGCCGGCACGAGGCGGTGTGGACCGTGGCTGGGCTTGCCCCCAGCTCCGCTGCCCCGTACCGTGCGGTCAGAGCAGGGCGGCAGCAAACAGCCCTCGCCGCCTGCCTGCAGCAAAGCAGGCAACAAACCCCGGGCAAGCTGGAGCCACAGCCAGGTTGTCCCCACACTGGGGAGGTGAGCCGGTTTAAACTCTCAAGCTAGACCCTGGTAAGTCACACACGGGACTTCAGCTCCCGCCTGTGTGTGCCCTCAGGACACCAGCCAAAGTCCCGCTTGCCCACGGGAGGAAACGGTGCTGGAGGAGGGCAAGGGATGGAAAACCTCCTTCCGTGGGTGCCGCTGCAACTAAAGCTCCTGCAACCTGTTGCTCTGGGATCCCGGGCCAGGGATGGGGTTGGGATGCGGCGCTGTGGCTGGGACCCGGGGTCTCGGCGATGCAGAATCTGTCTGCTGCCATCGTGGGGTGGGCAGGCTGGCCGAGTGCCCAGCGTGGGCAGGCAGGGGCCAGGCACGGGGGGGGGGGGCTCACCCCATGCACCGCCGTCCACTGGGGTCCTGGAGCATCGCTCTCCGGCAGCGCTCCCACCCCATGTCCCACGTCCCCCGCCTCGACTTGTTGCTATTGTCATCTCTAATATCACGCAGAGATATGAAAGGCTGAAAGTCGCCTCTTTTCCTGCCAGGTTAAATCGTTCACCAGGAATGTCTATTATTCCCACAAGTCAACTTTCCCCTTCGCGGTATGTGTCCAGGGGTCATGCCTGGCACTACATGAAAGTGAAGGGTATTCAATAACCTAGAGCCGTGGAAAGGCTTTAGTCCAACTCCAACCATGTTCAGCGTTTTATTGATGCAGCATGCCTTTCGCCATTTGTTTCCTATAAACAGCACATGGTAGTATTTAGTAGGTTTCAAACAGAGCTTTTTGCATATTCTCCCTTGTCTACAATGAGCTACTCGATAGTAGACAGTTTTAATTTACTTAATGCAATTTTTGCTTTTTGTTCTTCCAGAGGGTCTGGGCTGGTTTTGACCCAGTCGCCCCAGCAAATTACTGCACAACTCCGTAATTCCCAGGGGGCCGGCAGCGGGACCCCGGGACCCACTCCCCGTGGGGGCGAGCGTGTTCCCTTGCTCGCCGAAGGAGGGAAAAGGACCCGGTGTGAGCTCGCCGTTGCAAAATAACCCCCTTTTAGCTGCGACGTCGGCAAGGACACGGGGCCTGCCTCCACCCGGACCCTCTAGGACAGAGTCCCCGGGGGCAGCTGCTGCCCAGAGGCTGTCTCAGGAGCCGGGTGCGTGTCGGGGCTGTTTGGGGCCGTTCTGGCTGGCGAGGCTTGGCTTTTGCTGCCGGCCGGGCAGGCGACACGTGACGCTTGGCAGCTCCAGCCAAAGAGAAAAAGCCGCTTTATTGCAAAAGCTGCTGCTTCCCTGTCCTCAGGGCTGGCAGCGGGCCGGGGTGCAGCCCTGGGGGTGCTCAGTGCTCGGGGCTGAGCGAGGCTGCAGGGTGCCCCCCCCCGGTGCAGGGGGGATGCCCAGCAGCACGCTGCAGGGTGTCTCCCCTACGCTGCTGGCTCCTGGAGACCATTTACGCTGTTGATACAAGCAAGGGAGGCACAATTCCTGCTCCTGGAGAGCCAGCAGTTGCTGTTCTTCGCCTGCACGCTCCCGCCTGCAGCACCGTGTGCCCGACGGCAGCCGTGGAGCAGCCGCCGTGCCAAGCTGAGCTGGCACGGGGGGGCACAGATGCCCCCCGAGATGATTTTTTTGTGACTAAGAATGACCACAAATCGCATGCCTCAGCTCTCTCTGCAGCGGACTGCCTTGGGCTGGCGGTAGCGAGTCCCTGCTAACGTACATGCACAAGTATTCACGGGGCAGAAAATGCCAGTCCTCAAACAAGCAAACATTGACTGTCTGGTTTCCCAGCGCTGCCCATCAGCCCCCGAGTCCCACCCCCAGCCACAATCCCTCCGTGCGCTGAATATTGGGCAGGTTTCCTTCAGGCAGCAGCTTTCACAGGCACTGGCAGCCAGACATTCTTGGTGCGGCGCTGCCGTCACCCTGCCAGCCCCGCTCAGCTGCTGCTCCACACCAGCACCCGTGTCACCAAAAAAAAAGGCAAGAGGAAACCAAGGAGCTGACACCAGGATTCTTTTAATGCGATTGCTTTCAAAATGCAGCCTTAAAATGACTTATAATGGTCAATGATGAGAAACGACAGATCTTTTTCATCTGTGCAACATGACCATGTGGCACCTCTGCCTCCAAAACCCACCAGCCACTGCTTTTTCCTCAATGTCATTCTCCAACTGTTTTTATAGCAACGCTGCCCCTTCACAGGACAAACATCACATGGGGCATCCAAACCCTCTCACTAAAGGTACTCATTTGGGCAAAAAAAGGGACTGGGTGAGTCGTCCAGCGTCCAGATGGCCCAACATTTGTCCGGAGAACCTAAATGAATGGTAGCACAAGCGGCAGCTTTTTCTCTCTCACCTTACACTCAGGCATAAACCTACAAAGGTATTTGAGCTGCCAGCTCCTGTGGAAGTAAGAGCTATCGACTTATTATTATCAAGCTTCTAATTATCTCTGTGGATCTGTGCCTTCATGCTATGTAAAGTGATCTGAGAACTGAACATCTGACTGCATTTTCTCACTGAACAGGATGCAGAGGAAGTTGATTTTCCAATACCTTGCTTGTTGAGATGTAAGACTACTTTGTGTATTAATTTTACAGAACAGCAGGTGCTACAGACTGCCGAAGCTTGCCAATTTAAGTAACATGGGAAATTCTGTTGTAGCCTAAACATCTGTGAGAACATACCCCGGCACCACCTCCACGCTCTACAGTGTTTATACACCATAACAGGAGACCAGACTCTACCTGCTGAAATGCATTTAATACCTCCCAGTCGTTAGTCTGAGTTTTGTTTTTTGTTCCGTCGACTTGCCATGCGGCCCCCAGGACGTACACACTGTAGAAGACCAATGGCATTTTAGCCACTCTTTTCGTTTCCCCATTTAAAGTATTTACTGCTGCTCCACTGGAATTTAATGGTCCTCCCCTTCCAAGCGGGGAGTCATGAGACTGCTGGGGAAGAGAAACTGCTGAAAGGCCCAGGCCACACGGGCCTCCTGAATCTGCCAGTGCTGCACGATGCCACAGCTCTCTGAGAACAGGAGCCTCCCCGACCTGGTGCCAAAACTCAAATGGCTCTCCCAAATCACCCCTTTGTATCAAGCTTGCATTTTACTACTAACTTTAGAATCAAATGCAGGAAGCCAGTTTGGTCTACAGAAATACTATGTGCTTATCTCCAAATGAATTTTAAACCTCTCCTTTTAAGGAAAGCATTTAAACAGTAAATCAGTGGGCTCTCACAGCTTGGTCTCCAATTCTGGTAATAAAACATTCAATCAGATTTGAACAAACTGGAGCTCTTCTGGAGTTTGAGCAGTAGTTCTCGCACAACCAAACATCACCATTAGAAACTGAGCATAGAAAGAGTCCCCAGGGGAATACGAAAAAGACATCACCTTATGAAAAAGCTTCAGAATGAACCTGTGAAATAAACAGCAACCAGACAATTGTCTTCTACGGAAGATGGAAGTAACAGTAGAAGAATATAATAACATCTTAAACAGTCAGTAAGTCAGTCTGAATGTACAGGGGCACTAGATCCCTACAGATCTGTGATGAAAGCACTATAACCCTACAGATCTGTGACGATAGCTAATGGCCAAAACCAGGTGGTCCCCGCCAGTCCCAAAGGGAGACTGGGTTGCGATTCACTCTTCACCAGCTGGAAGATTGTCTTCAATCCGCCTGATGAACTTCATTCTTATTTCTGTGACGCTGTCACCCTTCAATGTGTCCTGGACAAATTTTACATCTACGGCCATCTGAACCTAGGTGATGGAAGAGGAAAAAGAAGAGCTGTTATCTCCCTCATAACACCAGCTTCTCTAGGAACAGTCTTATTGTGAAGCACCAGCTTAAGGACTCTGAGGGCATGACATGCAATGCAGAGCTCTACGGGAGCACTCATTATTTTTCAAGATCACATACTCCTTGTACATTGCGGCCTACATGGTGGACAGCGGGCGCCTTACCTCGGCAAATGTACCTCCTACAGCATAACTGGGACTCCCTGTGGAAACCAGAGCCTGATTAACCCTATCACTCAGGGCTACATGTCCCGCTGGTCCATCTACGTTCCTCAAAAATTTCAGCTAAGCAAGATAATCAAGCCCAAATATAGATTCCTAAATTTGAGACACAGCTGTTCTCTTGTTCCAGCCAGTTCCTAACTAGGGCTCATAGCAGTTACAAAGTGAGGATTTTGAAGCTTCATAAAAAATCAAGGAGATAACAGTGCTTGTACTTGGGTCATAAGATGAAGGGGCTTGGTCAGCACCTCTGGGACTCACAGCTGCCAGACACAACAGCAGCCAAGTGCTCCTGTAGCTCTGCTTTTCTCCTGGGAATGAATTTCAAGTCCAAAGCAAACACAGAAGTCACGAACACAGACTAGACATTAAAGTATCTGCTGATACCTTGGTTATTCATGTATCTATCTCACTGGAAGAGAGACATTGGCTCACCATTTCCAGGGCACCTCGCAGCACTCCACACAACAAGTTGGAATAGATGAGAGATGAGTGGTTGTCAGGGAGCTCAACAAAGTCCACCAAGGGGTTATTTTCCAAGATCAGGGAGAACTCATCACCTCCAGGACTCCAGTTGGTGATGCTCGGAGTGATACCCAGGTACATTTTAAATGCGATCTGTTATGTCAAACAGAGTACGAACAAGAACGTGTCCCATGAAGCAGCAGCACAGCTTCGATCTTTGCAAAATTACTAAAGGGTTTATAAAAAACCACACCTTTCTCCCAATTCCCACCAGTCAGCAGTAGTTGGGGATCTAATTCTCTCTTTTCCGCCCAGAATCTCAGTCAAACTCTCAGAACAGTCCTCTGAGTAGCAAACACTCTATCCTCACATGCAAAACCTGACAAAGCTCTGCTTTGGCAATTACCTTTGCAATAACATCTGCAGTTTCACGGAAATCGTGGCATCTTCCGACATTGGACCGGGCCAGAAAGTCTTCTATTAGCCGAACACCTATATTGTAACCCCTGTGAATGTACCAAAGAGAAACAGCTACAGAGTGGGAAGAGCATAAATTTAGAAAGACAGCCAACGTTTATAAAAGATAATGGAGGAAAAAAAATCTGAGAAATATCAGTATTAGATAAAATTCAGTCTGCCAGGCTTTCATTTTATTCATAGAGCAGCACACAAAGCTGTGCCTACTGTGAACTCGAGTTCCTACAAGGCTCAACTGCCCCAGATCCACTTACATTTTGTCAAGCTGCTTGTTGACGTCCTCGTCATTCTCGTAGTCCTTGCACAGCTGGGTGACCAGAGCGCCGTACGTCAGCGTGAAGAGCTCTGAGTTCTAGACAGAGGCAAAAGGGATTTAGCGCAAGCCAGAGAGAAAACTGACTGAGCACTGCTGCATCTGTGTCCAGCGCTGCTTCCGTTGGCCCGGAGAGGGGGAACAGAAACCTGCTGTCTCAAAGGAATTTGCTGCTTAACAAGGAGAGATCCCAGTTCACATTTTGGCAAGGCAACTTCAGTCTCCTTGGAAAGAGAAATCCTCTTTGACTAGGAAGGACAGAGCACTTTCTTTCTCTCCCTCTCTCCACACACACAGCACTTCCCATTAATGTGTCCTGAATCTGACCTGAAGAGGCAAGCCAGGAGGCTGCTCATGCTCTGCAGCCATTCTTAGCAACTCTCGTCAGCTGCCAATTAGCATCTGCTTTAACAAGCACATCCCCAGATAACTGGAATGACACCTCCAGGTCATTTGGTGTGCTACCGACCACCTTCTGGATGGCTAAATGTGCAGTTGCCAGGGACCTGAATTTATTTCAGCCACTGACCTAGAGGTGAAAATTGGCTCAAACTGCTGTCTGTTATCTGTGTTTCATAAACACGCTGCAAATGGGCAACACTTATTAGGCTCCGTTTCTAGTCCTTTCAACAGGGCAAAAACCACTCCTCCATTCACGGATTTATTACATTCTGCTACTAAGAAAAAACAAGACTCATCTGGTCCCTAGGAATTTATCTAGGCACATAATTTGCTTCATACATTAAAATCAGCTTCTCACACCCAGAAGAGGAACAGCAAGGATGATTTCAGGTCAGCTCAGCAGATCTGTGTTGCACACATCCGCTTTCTGTGCCTGGCTAGGATCAAAGTTAGTTGGGTGTTCTTTGCACAGTTGCCAGATTTGCAGAAAACACCAAGGGAAGAGGCCTCCTCTCCCAGCCACCACCATCACTGATCCTTGACCTGAAGCAACTACGTCAAAGTGCATTTTCTTGGGAGCCACTAAGCCAGACCAGTGATTATCACGGTCATTAAAGGCTGCAAAACAAAGCTACAATAGGCTTTAGCTTTTCACAGAACCTGAAGGAAGTGTTTTCAGGAACAAATAAGCCATCATTATTTATTTCTGCTTTCAGTTTTAGCATTCAGAAACATTAGAGTCTAATCTCAGATTAAAAGCCTATCACCTACCATGAGATGCATAGATGCAGAAGGTGAAATGAATGGCAAATACCAATACTACAGAATGAAAGCAGCAGGCAGGCAGAAAGGAAGGGAAAAGAGACAACATCAGAGTTAAGTGACAACACTGATCGCACTTCATTCTGAACAAGTTTACACAAAGCCAAGACAAACAGAAGGAGGAATCACTCCCAAACTGCAACATTCAACAAATAGAAATTGGGTTTGTTAGAAGACACAGGGAATTCCACCTTGTCATTGTAATTCAGCAGGTCAACAGCAATTAGCTACCAAAAGGCTTTAAGCATGTGAAAAGAACCAGTCAGGCTCCTTGGTACTTTTGCCCAATTTTAGATCGAAAGAATTGACACAATCTTTGGGGTTTTTTTATTTACAGTTCTGCTTTCATCTTGGAAGGAGAGGTTGCGCAAGTTCACATCACCCGAGCGAAAGACAAGGTGGAAGTCTCCTTTAGCTCAACTGGCAGAGTCAGACATTTGGCAGAGAATTTAACAAACATGCAAAAAAGGTTATGCTATTTTTAAGGATTTCAGTAATTTTAGTAAAGACAGGGCTTGGCAGCTGGAGAGAGTAAGGGGTGAATGGATGGAGGAAACCCAGCTGTTAACAGTCCAAGATGTTGTCATTTACTGGGTAAAGCCACGAAGCCGTCACCTACTGTTATCAGCCCCAAAGCATGCAAACCCAGTGCTGGTCATAGTTATCACCTGCAGTGCTGCTGTTCGGGTAGCTTTAAACTCTTATAACAAGGCAAACTTCTGAATTCATATTTGTGAACGAACTCTTCATTTTCAGTCCATCTAATGGAATTAAAGTGCCTAACAGTTTTTCCACTAGTTCTGTTTTTTCATATTGCAGACTAGCGTACGGTCTCAACGCTATATAACCGTTCTGTGGCTACAAAAATGTCAGAATCCTAATGAAGCAACGCCAATTCCTTAAATAAAAATCACTGTATTTAAGGAGTTGAATCCCTAGAAGAGAACCTCTCGTGGCGCAGAGGAGGCCGGAGCAGGCAGCTGCCTGAACCAGCCCGTCAAAATGGCCAAAGAGGGAGAAAAGCCAGATTTTTTTTGGTTTTATTACTTGCTTTCGAATACTGGCATTGCGTCAAAATTGAATTAATCCGATCTGGTTTGACCCAGAATCAGACCTCAGCTCTGCGATTTCGTTCTCCACCTCTTGTTTCTCGGTTCGGCTGGACTGCCGGTACGGAATGGGGTTAGAGAGGAGAAAAGAGAGTGAGGCGAGACAGGCCTTGGCGTTCCCACTGTCGGGCTCCCGCCAGCACCGGTGTCCCGCTCCCGCCCGGTCTCCGATCCTGACACACGGCAGCAGCCAGCTCTCCGGCTCCTCAGCACCGGGTTCTCCCTTGCCCTGCGCTGCCGGTGATGGACGGGAACTCCCCTCGGGCGCCGCCGCGGGTACCGGACGCTTTAGGCCGAGCCCGTTGAAGGGCTGCGGCGGGCTCCGCACCCCTGACGGGCCTGCGGGGCGGGCGGTGCCGGCGGAGGGGCAGGTCCCGCCGAGCCGGACCCCCGAACCGAGGCGGGCAGAGCCGGGCCCCCGCCGCGGGCCTGGACCCGACGGCCGGGCCGGGCCGGGCCGGGCCTCCGCCTCCTCCGGCACCCCCCCGCCCTGGGCCCGCGCCCTGCCATCGCCGCCGGCGGGCCGCCCCGCGGCCGACGCAGGGGCCCGCCCGGCTCCTCAGGCGCCGCGGCCCCGCCGTTACCATTTTCTTGCTCTCGGTGCCGCGGCCGGCCTGGCGCGACATCCTGCCCGGCCCGTTCGTTCCCCGGCCCGGCCCGGCCGCCTCCCGTACCGCGCCGAGCCGCGCCGCGGGGCACGACGGGACTCGTAGTCCGCGCCGCGCCGCCGGCCACGCCACGCCCGCCAGTCGAACTACGCGCCCCAGAGTGCAACGCGGCCGCCCTGCGCGCATGCGCGCCGTCATGGGAGACGGGGAGGGGGGCGGCGCTACCCTTCCCGGCGGGACGGTAGGGCGCCTACAAATCCCGGCGTGCGGGGCGGGTCACCTGACCGCCGCTCCCGGCAGGCGAGGGGGTGGGCGGAACCAAGTTCGGGGAGGGAAGGGGGGTGCGCCGCGCCGGCAGGGGGCGCCTCCGCCCGCCGGGGCGGTCTCTCCGTCGGGGCCGGGCCCGTCCGCCCCCGGGGTCGCGGTGAGCGCTTCCGCCGGCAGCGGGTGAGGCCTGCCCGGCCGGTGACTGCGGCGCTGCTCCCTCCCACCGGCCCCGGGTGAAGGCGGGACGGCGGCCCGGGCCCGCGGGTACCCGGCGGCTGGTGCGGAGGCCCCCCCCCCAGCCCCGGTGATGGCAACGAGGGGTTTTGGCTGGATGAGGGATTCCTCACGAAGAGGGCCGTCGCCAAAGCAAGGGCCTGCCCGGGGTCAGGTTCCCCGGGCTGGCGGGGGTCCCCTTCCCAGCCCAGCCGCTGGCCCCGGTGTCTTGGCCGGAGCTGGTTCCTGGGGAGAGGGCAGCCGGCGTTCCCCCCACCCCGGGGCGGACAGAGCAAGCCCTGGGCTGGCAGGGCAGGGCCGGCCAGCTCGGAGCCTCGGGCCGGGGCCTGGTGCGGGAACGGGAGCTGGTCGGTGCAGGGTTTCGACGCCTCGCACACCTGAGAGATGCAGCCATGGGGAAACGCGGCGGAGGACTGGGGTGTCGCAGGAGTCAGCCTGGCCTGGGGCTCCGAGCGACTGCAGTAAATATTTACTGGAACCACCGAGCTCCCACAGACCCTCCTCAGCCGGTGTGGCCGCCCGAGCACCAGCCTCTGCTCCCCGATGGACGCTGCCTGGCCATTATTTATTTATTCAGTTACGTCTCTATTCTAGACATGTTGCTGAGCGAGTGCTGGCTGCTGACCCCTGCTCAAGGGTGGCTCCAGCTGGGGTGGTGCGATGGAGGCTGCGTGGTGGGTGGGAGGGTGTGCTGTGGGCGCAGAGGGAGCCGTTAGTGGGACCCCCCCCGCCGGCCGCTCAGGAATCCAGCAGCTGGGGGATTGCTCGCTATCACTGCTGAGCAGCAGTGCTGGGAGCGTGGGGGCTGGCCGGGCTCTCGACGGCTGCGGCCGACTCGCTGGCATTGCCTTACATGGCTACATCCCCGGGACGGCGCAGCCTGCGCTCACTCGGCTGCTGGCAGGCTGTGAGCCCCGAGGACTGATACCAGCTCTTGGCGTGGGCAGTCGGGGCTGGGGAACTGCCAGCGTCGCCACCATCCCTGGCAGGAGCGGGACATGGTGCCAGCGAGATGCTGAGGTGTCTGTGGTCCCCCATCTCCCAGGCCTAAAGCACAGGGGAGCAGCCTGCCAGCACCGGCTCCCCTCCTGCCCCCAGCACTGGCAGGCAAATGGCCATTTCGTGCTCTCCCCTCGCCCCCTGTGCATCTCCCAGCTGAAGAGCTAAATCCAGGGGAACGTGAAGGTGGGGGCAGCGGAGACCCCCGCGGCATGCAGTACACAATGCCACAGTCACGATGCTGGACTGGGCACGAGCCCCCTGAGCCAGGCGGCCACCAAACTCGCCCATGTGGAGATACAGGTCTCCATGGGCCTGGGCTGCCCGGTGCCAAGCCAAATCCCGGCCATCACCATGCTGTTTGTCTCGTGGGAGCGGCCATGTGGGAAAGCCACAGAGCAAACATCGCCGTGTGCCCGGGGGCTGCCCGAGACACCACATGCTGCTCGGGGTCACGCAGCGCTGGCTCTCGCTGGCTGGGGCGTCACCTGGCCGGGCAGCGGGACACGTGCTGGGTCTGGCCACAGCCCTGCCGGCGTGCTCGCGCCGGAGCCACCGCCCAGCCCTGCACCGTGTCCCCAGGCTGCAAGTGTGGGACTTGGGCGGCACGGCCGGGAGGACCTGCAGCCTCGGGCACTGAGAGCATGACCACGGCCACCGCGGCTGCTCCCATCTGCAGGTGCCCACCGGAGGTACTGTGTCCCCGGTCACCGCACCAGGGTTCCTGGCAGTGTCCCACCAGGCACCGGAGGGCACAGAGGGGACCTGTGCTGGTGTCCCTCACACTCCGTGGGTCTTGTTAAAGCACAGCGTGCTAATGAAGGTCTTTCCCCTGATTGCCCCGGGTGCGGGACAGGAGCAGCGGTGGGCCACCTTCTGCCCCCCAGCCCCGAGCAGGAGGCCGTGCCCTGCCAGCTCCGCTCCCCGCAGCACTAGAGCCACGGGCAGCCCCGCTGCAGCCGGGGTGACCCCGGGAGCCGGTTTGGCTGCACCGGGCGGCTCTGCCGGTTCCCACTCACAGACGTGCCCCCACCGGGAGGTGCTCGGTGGGGGGGGGTGAAAGCAAAACGCCACGACCTGCCACCGCGGCGGAGCCAGGGGACGGGAGCCAGGACGTTGCACGGTGCTCCGGTGCCGCCGGCCGGTCTCGCCGCCCCGGGGACCCCCCCCCAAAGCCGCCGAATCCCGTCCCGCCCCGTCCGGCGGGCTCAGGGCCGGACCGCAGCGCGCCCCGCCCCGCCGCGCCCATCGCCCGTGGCCTCGGAACGCCGGGACGGGAAGAGAGGCCGGGCTGATCCCGGGAACCGAGCCGTGCCATGCCGCGCCGAGCAACCTTCCCGCCCGCTCGGCGGAGAGCGGCGACCCCGGGAACGGCCGTGCCGGTTCTGGCGGGGCTCCGGGCCGCCGCCGTGGTGCTGGGCGCGGTGCTGGGCGCCGGACCGGGGCGGGCTCAGCCCACCCCCTTCCCCCGCTTCCCCTTCCAGGACCCGGCGCTGCCCTGGCACCGCCGCCTCGACGACCTGCTGGGCCGGCTGAGCCCCGCCGAGCTGGTGCTGCAGGTGAGGGGGCGGCGGGGGCGGCCCCGGGACCCCCCCCCCGGCCCCGTTCCTCCCCTGGCCGCTCAGCGCCGCTGGCCCCGCAGGTGGCGAGGGGGGGAGCGATGGGGAACGGCCCCGCGCCCCCCGTTCCCCGGTTGGGCATCGGGCCCTACAACTGGAACACGGAGTGTCTTCGGGGCGACGCGGAGGCTCCCGGCTGGGCCACGGCTTTCCCCCAAGCGCTGGGGCTCGCCGCCGCCTTCAGGTACCGGCCCCGGGGACGGGGCATCCCGGGGGTGCGGGATGTGGTCCCGCGGGATGGACCCGCGCCCCCCGCCTCGACACCTCTGCGCTCCCCCCCCTCCGTAGCCCAGAGCTCGTCTATCGGGTGGCCAACGCCACCGCCACCGAGGTGAGAGCCAAGCACAACGACTTCGCCGCCACCGGCCGCTACGGTGACCACACGGGGCTCAGCTGCTTCAGCCCCGTCCTGAACATCATGAGGCACCCGCTGTGGGGCAGGAACCAGGTGCCAGCATGGGGGGGGGGAATGGTGGTGACCCCGGGCGGGGGTCAGGCCACGCAGGACCGTGGCCGACCGGCTGGAGGGTGGCAGCGGCTCCTTGGGGTGCTGGCTGTGGGGGGGTGTGGGTCTGGGGGTCCCGGCGGTGACCCGCCTGCGCCTTGGCCAGGAGACCTACGGGGAGGACCCGTTCCTGAGCGGGGAGCTGGCCCGCAGCTTCGTGCAGGGGCTGCAGGGCCAGCACCCCCGCTACGTCAAGGCCAGCGCCGGCTGCAAGCACTTCAGCGTGCACGGGGGCCCCGAGAACATTCCCGTCTCCAGGCTCAGCTTCGACGCCAAGGTGAGTGCGACGGGGCTGCGGGACGGCGGGCGGCCCCCCGGGCGCTGACCCCTCTCTGCCGCGGCGCTTGCAGGTGCTGGAGCGGGACTGGCGTACCACCTTCCTGCCCCAGTTCCAGGCGTGCGTGCGCGCCGGCTCCTACAGCTTCATGTGCAGCTACAACAGGTACCGAGCGTGGCGGGGGCCGTGCGGGCTGGGCTGCCCGCGGGGTGGCCGGTGCCCGGCCGGCTGGGCTGCCTCATCCCCTTTCCGACAGGATCAATGGCGTTCCCGCCTGTGCCAACAAGAAGCTGCTGACGGACATCCTGCGCGGCGAGTGGGGGTTCGAGGGCTACGTGGTGAGCGACGAGGGGGCCCTGGAGCTCATCATGCTGGGGCACCACTACACGCGCACCTTCCTGGAGACGGCGGTCGGTGAGCTCGCGGGACAGGCGCGGGGTCCCCGGGCATCACGCAGCCGTGACGGGCGGTTTCCCTTCTCTCCGGCACGGCAGCCTCGATGAACGCCGGCTGTAACCTGGAGCTCTCCTACGGCATGAGGAACAACGTCTTCATGCACATCCCCCAGGCTCTGGCCATGGGCAACATCACGCTGCAGGTGAGCCGGGGGACACAGGGCCGAGGGCATGGGCACAGAGCCGGGGCTGCCCCTGCCAAGCACAACCGAGGTTTTGGTGTCGGGGTCTTCGCAGATGCTGCGTGACCGGGTCCGGCCCCTCTTCTACACACGGATGCGGCTGGGGGAGTTCGACCCCCCGGCCATGAACCCTTACAGCTCCCTGGACTTGAGCGCCGTGCAGAGCCCTGAGCACCGCAACCTCTCGTTGGAAGCTGCTGTCAAGAGCTTCGTGCTGCTGAAGAACGCGCGGGGGACGCTGCCCCTCCGGGCTCGGGACCTGTCCGGCAAGCACCTCGCAGTGAGCCCCACACACGGAGGCGGGCAGGGGGGACATGGTGACCCAGGGGCTGCTGGCTCTGTACCCCGGGCACGCAGGCGTCCCCTCCTTTCAAGAGCCGCAGGCTGCGTAGCACAGGGCTGCCGGTGCCCACCCTCACCCCTCTGCCCTCCGCAGGTGGTGGGTCCCTTTGCCGACAACCCGCGGGTGCTGTTCGGGGACTACGCGCCGGTGCCGGAGCCGCAGTACATCTACACTCCCCGGTGAGACAGCGTGGTGCTGCCGTCCATCCCCTGGTCCTGGGCGCTGCCTGGGGCTGCTGCTGGAGCCGCTCGGCCGTTCACTGGGGTCTGGGGCAAGGGGGGGTGTCCCCAAGGTGCCCCAACCCTGGGGCACAGCAGCCCCCGTGCCTTCTGCTCTTTCCTGGTGCAGGAGGGGGCTGGAGACGCTGCCGGCCAATGTCAGCTTCGCGGCAGGCTGCCATGAGCCGCCGTGCCAGCAGTACTCGCGGGCAGAGGTGGTGGGTGCAGCAGGGGCAGCCGACGTGGTGGTGGTCTGCCTGGGGACAGGTAGGTGGGAGCAGGGAAGGCGCTGGGTGGGCACGGCCTGGGAGGGGGAGCACCCCAGATCCGGGGCGGCTCTGGGAGAGGAACAGGTCCTCATCGGCCCCCCGAGGCGGTCGGTGCCCCTCTGCCCCATCTGTCCGCGGTGCCCCGGGCAGGGTGTAAGGGGCTGTCCCTTGGCTGTCCCCACGCAGGGACGGATGTGGAGACGGAGGCGAAGGACCGGAGGGACCTGTCCCTGCCGGGCCACCAGCTGGAGCTGCTGCAGGATGCCGTGGAGGCGGGTAGGGGCTCTGCTCCTGGCCAGGGCAGCGTGCCGGCACCTGGGGGCTGGTTGGTGTCCTGGGGGTCGGGGCCAGCCCAGAGGGGGTGGTGATGGGCTGGGGCGCAAGGAGGGGAACCGCAACCCCCCGAGGCGCTCCCCATCCATGGGGCACCCCGGAGCTGTCTGAGCAGCGCTGGTGCGGGGTCTTGATGACCGCTGTCTCCCTTCAGCCGCCGGGCGCCCCGTCATCCTGCTGCTGTTCAACGCGGGGCCCCTGGACGTGAGCTGGGCGCAGGCGCACGAGGGCGTGGGGGCCATCCTGGCATGCTTCTTCCCCGCCCAGGCCACCGGCCTCGCCATCGCCAGGGTCCTGCTGGGCGAGGTGGGGGCCAACCCAGCCGGCAGGCTGCCGGCCACGTGGCCCGCTGGCATGCACCAGGTACGGCCAGGGCAGCCGACGGAACCCGTAGCTCTTCCCTGCCTCGGTGGCCAGGGAGCCGTGGGATGTGGGGCTGTTCCTTGACCATGCCTGCCCAGCCCTGCCCCGACTCCACCGGCGCAACGTCCCTCAGGTGCCACCGATGGAGAACTACACCATGGAGGGGCGAACGTACCGGTACTATGGGCAGGAGGCCCCGCTCTATCCCTTTGGCTACGGGCTGTCCTACACCACCTTCCAGTACCGGGACCTGGTGCTGAGCCCCCCAGCGCTGCCCGTCTGTGCCAACCTCTCCGTGTCCGTGGTGCTGGAGAACACGGGGCAGAGGGATGGCGAGGAGGTGAGCATCGCCGTTCCGCACTGATGCGGCCATAGGGGGTATGGCTGCAGCCGGGGTCCCCCCTGCCAGGGGGGCAGCTGGGGGGTCCCGTCAGCGCTGAGTCCCGTCCCTCCGGGCAGGTGGTACAGCTGTACTTGCGGTGGGAGCAGTCGTCCGTGCCGGTGCCCCGCTGGCAGCTGGTGGCTTTCCGCCGCGTGGCCGTGCCGGCCGGCCGGGAGACCAAGCTGTCCTTCCAGGTGGCGGCCGAGCAGCGTGCCGTCTGGGCACAGGACTGGCGCCTCGAGCCCGGCACCTTCACCCTCTTTGCCGGCGGGCAGCAGCCAGGCCAGCAGACGCGGGCACCCTCGGAGGTGCTGAGCGCACGGTTCACCGTCACCGGCGCAGCCCGGCCCCTGCGTGGGTGCTAGAGGTGGAGGCGGCTACGGTGCCGGGCAGCCCGGGGCGCTGGCAGAGGGAAGGGGCACGTGGCGTCCCGTGTGCCGTGGGGAGTGCGGTTGTCTGCCTCGCAATAAAGTGCCGGCTGCTGCTCCACGGCGGCTGCGTGGGGGTCTCCCCTCCCGTCCCCCCGGCACAGGGCTGGGTGCATCCCTGCGGCAGGACGGCAGTGCCCGGGGCTTTCGCCCTCCTCCCCATTCCCGTCCCACCCGGGGGGTGCCGCTGCAGCCCCCCACCCTGCCCGTGCCCCCACGCCGGCCGAGGGGCAGCAGCCGCCCAGACCAGCCTGCGCCTCCCGCTCTATTTATAGCTGCCGGGGCCGCTCCAGCACATTCCCTGTGCTGAGGGGGGTGGGGGACCGGCAGCGCTGCCTTCAAGCCCCAGGCTGGGGGGGCTCAGGAGGGCAGGGGGTGGCCGCTGTCCTGCCCAGGCAGGATCCGTCCCCAGGAGGGTGGCAGCCGTGCAGCCAGCCAGCAGGGTCAGCACGGCGAGGAGTGGGCAGGATGCCGGCAGCGTGGGCAGCGGCAGAGATGCAGCAGTGGGAACGGCCGAGCCCTGCGCCGGCCAGAGGGCCAGATCCAGCCCTGCAGCAGCTCGGGTGCTGCAGGGCAGGGATGGGATGGGGGTCCAGCAGCGATGCTAGTGGGGAGCGCGGACAGCCAGAGCCAGGCAGGAGCTCCTCGGGACGGCGTTGGAGGGCTCGCATCTCCTTCAGCGCTGGGGCCGGAGGCCAAGGTGGGGCTGGCGGGGAGTGCGTGGGGCTGCCCAGGCCTGACACCATGACATCAGGGCGCTAATTACAGATGCGGCCTGGGATAATTACAGAGCGGGTGAGGGCTGCGGCAGGGCAGGGCAGGGCTCAGCCCATCGCTGGCCCATTTGTCACCTGCACCCACAGGGGACTGTCCTGCAGCAGCAGGGCTTCGCAGCCAGCCGTGATGCTGGCCCCGTGGCAAAGATGCTCAGGGGCTGGTGGCTGCCCCGGCACACTGCCGGCGACAGGCTGGTACCGCAGCCGTGTGCTCCGGGGCAGGATGCAGGGACAGACCCTCGTCCCTGGGTTCCTGCTGGGTCACTGCCCCAGAGCTAGCGGGGGTCAGCTGGAGCATTTTGGGGGCAGGGGTTCAGATCAGCCCTCGTGGCCATGGTACCGCTGCCCTGTGTGGGCCCTGAAACCGCCCCACGCGGAGCACCAGGGTGGGAGCAGCCTGGGGTGGGGGCAAAGTCCTGGGGCCAGAGGAGGGAGGTGTGGGACAGAGGGGTGGGAGCGGGTGGGATGGGGTGTCCTGCGCGGTACTTTGCCCGGGGATGCCGGCAGGGTTTGTTTGCCGTCCTCATCCCTGTTTGTACCCAGCCTCCCACAGTGTCAGCTCGCGCTGGCGGGGCAGTGACTGAGCCGCAGCTGTAATTATCCTTTGATTTGGGGGTGCTCGGCACCCCGTTGGCTCCCCACAGGCAGCGTCAGGGTGAGGCACTGGGCATGCTGTGGGGGCTAGAGCCATGGCCGGGCCCCAGCCCACTGGGTGCAGCCCCCTCCCCAGGCCAGCCCGAGGGAGCCGTGGCAGCATTGCACCCCACGTCGAGGCGCTGAGGAGCACGGGGAGCTCTGGGGCATGCAGCTGCTGGGGCCGGGCAGCATGCTCATCATGAGCTCATCGGATTTTCCGTCAGCGCGGGGAGGGTGGCTGTTCCCAGCACCACGGGAATGGGGGGGGCTGCACCCAGGAACCCCGACGCAGCGGGGCTCTGCCTGCAGCGGAGCGATCGATCGATGCTCTGCTTGTTGTATAAGCCCATCGACTCGGGCTGGCACAGCAGCCAGGAGCCCTCTGCATCGCTGCCCGCACCGGGAGCACCAGCGCAGCACAGCCGCAGGCCCTATACGCCCGCCGTTGCCCCTTCCTCACTGTGCCCCCTGCTCCAGGCTGGCCCCGTGGTGGGGAGAAGGAGCATGGGCATGGCTGGACTGCGTGCCAGGCTGTCCTGGAGCCCCGGGATGCTCGTCTGTTCTGGGCGATGCTGTGCTGGGCTCCCTGCCCGCCCTGCTGGGACCCACAGGGCCGTGACCCTGCCAGGCAAAGGGGCTTTGGAAGTCACCCGACAGCACCCTCGGAGCAGGTCATGGGGTGGCCCCGGCCCTGCTCTTCCAGATCCCTTGCGTGCCATGGAAATAAGGGGCCGTGGGACTGCTGCAGCCTCCTCGGAGGCTCGGCCATGCAGGCGTGCAAGTGGGGCTGTTGCCCTTCCCTGTCTCGGGGTGTCCCCTGTGTTTGTGGGTTCACTGGGACACGCTCCTGTGCCACGTGCACTCCTGTCCCCCGCCATCCCCCCGGGGCTGCGCAGCTCCTGGAGCCGTGGCTCGGCCCCGCAGCATTCCCCGGCGGGGAGTCAGCCGGTGGGTGAGGCTGCCAGGAGTTTTGGCGAAGCCTCTGCTCTGGCTGAGCCGGGTGAGCAGCCGGCGGGGTGGCAGGGCCGGGGACTGGGGGAAGGTGGTGGCTTGACCACAGTTCGGGGCTCTGGGGCGTTTGGGGCAGTTTGGGGCATACGGCCTCCTCCGCAGTGGCAGAGAGTGGGGCTGCCCCGTCTGCCGAAGAGCCCTCCTGCCCGCTTCCCGTCCCCTGAGTCAGAGGAACACGCTTCCGGAGGAGAGGGCTGGGATTTCGGGAAACCTGTTTGCCTGGTAGGTGAAGGAGGATGGGGTGGCAGGGGATCTCCTGGCCCTGCGGTGATATCATCCCTAAAACAGGCATCTCTGACGGGTGCTGCCTGCAGAAAACCGAATCTGTTCGTCATCCCCGTGAACCCGGGAGACGGGTGCTTTGCGGGGTGCCCCGAGCTGGGCCAGCCATGCAGCGAACGGGGAGGTGTCCCTGGCTCCTGCTGCCCCTGCAATGCCCTGAGCGGTGTTTCCCCCCCAGCTGCTGCTGCCTGCATTTCCCCTGCCCTCGGACGTGCTGCCGCAGCGGGCAGGCACCCGCGCCCGGGGTGTGTGTGCTCCGGCCGCCCCGTGGGATGCTGCGTGGGGCAGGGATGGGGGCCACGCTCCTGGCCCACCCCTGCTTCTTGCAAAGCCAGGAGGAGTTTCACCACCGAGCAGGGCTGAGCCGAGGCCTCTGCTCCTGCCTGGGAAGCGGGGGAGGCCTCTCCTTATCTGCTTGTTATCAAGGCAGGGTGGGATATGTGGGGGCGAAGCCCTCGCCCCCGGGAGTGGGGGGGCTGCTGCTGGCGGTGACTAAGGCTCACGTGCGACGGGTGGGTGGCGAGGGAAGCAGCTTCGAGGCCTCAGGAGCAGCCGAGGTGGGGGTCCGGGAGGGGAAATCGACGTTTCTTTGGGGTGCCTGGAAATCGGGCAACTGATCCGAGTGGCGCTGGCTGCGTGTCGCGGTGCTGGTCGTGGCTCCGGCCACAGCGAGGGCAGGGCGGGGTTGTCGGCCGCAGGGCCAGCGCTTGGCGGGTGACCGGAGCATCCTAAAATGTGGGAAGTGGGAAGGGTGGGTGCAGGCCCCAGAATCTGGGAGAGGAGGGGGCCGGAGACGGACGAGTGCCCGAGCCAAGTTGGGAGATGCTGGGCGCTGTGGCTGCAGGTAGCACGGCAGGCCTGAGGCCGGGGTGACGGGCGTGGGGTCCCAACCTCGGCTCCCGGGAGGGCGGCCGAGACCCGGCGGGGGGTGGGGGGGGGGAGCCCGGGCCCGGGCTGCGGAGAGGAGCCGCGTTTGGGGGCAGGGGCGAGGCAAGCCCGGGCGGAGAGCATCCCCTTGCTCGCCCCCCCCCCCCCCAAGCCCGGGGCCGGGCGGGATGCGCGGCCGGGGCCGGGGCGGGGAGCGCCGTGCGTCCTCCCCCGCCGGGCCGGGGGGAGCGGGGCGGCGCGGCTCGGCACGGCGCGGCTCGGCACGGCTCGGCCAGCCCTCTGCGCCTCCCCGCCACGCCATGGAGAGGAGCCGCGCCGGGCGGGAGCCTCAGCCCCAGCCCCAGCCGGCCCAGGGTAAGGCTCCGCGGCGGGGAACCGGCTCCGGCAGCGGCGGGGGAGCCCCGGGCCCTTTCCCGCACCGCGGGGCCGCGCCGGAGCCCGGGGAACCGGAGGGGAAGGCGGGAGTCGGGCCGCGGCGGGGAGCGGGAGCCGGGCGTGGGGGATGCCGGCGGGGATGCCGCGGCGGCCGGGCCCGGGGGATGCGGCGGGGCCGCATCGGACGGCGGAGCGGGGTGGGGGCCCGGGGAGGCGGTGGAGGAGCCGTGGAGGTGGGGGGGGACGACGCGCTGCCGGGGCTGGGGGCCGGGTGGTGGGGGGGTCTTGCCGGGAGGGACAAAGCCCGGGCACGGCCCCTCCATCTTGGGGTGGGACGGAGCCGCGCAGCCCCCGGCCCCGCCGCCGGGGGGTGCGGGGGGAGCTGCCCTTGGGGAGCCCTCCCGGGGGCGGCCCCGCCGTGGCGGGGGGGGGGGGGGTGTCCGGGGCGGCGGCGCCTGCCCCTGCTCTTCCCCACCAGCCGGTGGGCGATGCCGGCCGGGCCCCGAGCCCCCCCGCCCCGTCCCCGAGTCCCGCTGCCGCATGTGGTGCCGGGTCCCGACGCCCTGGCCCGGCAGGCTGCTCTGGGGGGGGCGGCCGGGGTGGGGTGGGGGGGCTGCCTGCTTGCCAAGGCAGCCCCACTCGTGCTGTGGGGCGTGGGTGGCCCTGGGGTCCGCGCCCTGGTTGTGTCGGGGTCACCACCACCGCCTGTCTGGCAGCCTGGCTGTGGCACCCTGGCTGGGGGCGGGGGGGGGCGAGCAGGAGGTGACCGGCACTGCCCGGGGAAGAAGGCGCTGCCGGTGGGTTTTGAGGGGTGCAGGGGTTGCCCCCCCACCCCCGCCTGCCCGGAGCCGGCTGCCCTCGCCCACCCGCCACGGGGACTCGGGACACGTCCCAGCCGGTCGGGTCCCATCGCTGCCCCAGGATGAACTCTGCCTCCGGCCCTTCGGCTCGGGGGACCGGGGAGGGCGGTGGCTGGCGGGGCCGAGTCTCGGGGCGAGGGTTTGTTTTGGCTCTTCTTTGCAGGGCTCCAGCCAAAGCGCTCTTTGGCCCCGCCGGGCCGCTCGCTCTCAGCGCGGGGCTGTGACTAAGCAGGGCTCCGTGGCAGAGCTGCTTCCCACCGATGGAGGAAGAGGAGAGGCGGCTCCCCTCCCCCTCGTCCCCGGTGCCCGCCGCCACCGGGCCCGCGATTCATCGCCCGCGGCCGCCCGGGCCTTCGCAGGCTGGGAGAGATCGCTGCCGGTTCCCGGCAATGCCGCGAAATGCCGCTCGCCCCTTCCTCGGCGGCTCTCGAACGAACCGGCTGCAGATCCCCCGGCCGCGCTGCCCGAACGGCGCGTCCTGCGCCGCAGACATATTGTCTGTGTCCCGCTCGCCGCCTCCGCAGCCTTCCCGCCCGCTCCGGCGCGCAACCCGGCTCGGCCTTTCCTTCCCTCTTGAGGCCATCGCTGCCCCGGGGAGTTGGGGGCTGGCTGCTCCCGGCCGCGCCGGCCTCTTCTGCGGTCAGCCGGGCCCCCCGTACCCCCTGCGCGGTTTGGTTTCCCGGTGCGGGGAGGCGCTTGCCTCTCTACCGCGAGCAGAGGACGGTGCTGGGGGAGCGCGGGGGGCTCTGCAGCACATCCCGCTCCGGGGACCATCCCCGATCCTTCTCATTTGGGTGACCCACAGGGCTGAGCAGCCCAAGGCTGCTCCCTCCAGGTCTCGCTGCCCAGCGTGGGTCGGAGCCCCCGGACCCCCCAGATGTGCCGTGGTCCGGTCGCCAGCGGGGCCGGGGTTGCGCTCCAGGCACCGGGACCCACCGTGGTGCGGGGCAGCTGGTGGGCAGACGGGGCAGCGTGGCCCTGCGGAGCCACCCGGGTGGGATGCCGCCCCGTGGGCAGGCAGAGGGGCGAGGACCATGGCAGGGAGCAGGCAGGGGTTTGTTCTTATCTGGGTTTGCCTTGGCTTCTCCAGCCCTTCTCCCTCCGGCACGGCGGAGAGGGAGGGTGCAGGGCGAGCTGGTTGCCAGCCAGCGCCTGTGTTTGGGAGCAGGCAGCTCGGGAGCTCTCCCAGTGCGGGGACGCCAGCAGAGCTGCTGCCGCGAAACCGTCAGAGCAACGTGATGCGACGTGCGGAGCGGTGATGTGACAGTCCCGTGGTGCCATGTCCAAAATAGTTAGCGCAGCTCTCGCTTGTCGAAGGGCTCTGAGCAGGGACGGGCAGCAGCACAGGCAGCCTGCTGGGAGCGGAGCCGGATCCCGCACGGCCCCAGCCCCGGTAGGTGCCCGCATCCGCGTTGTGAGACTCAGGACCCATTTTTCGGAGGTGCTGGGCACCTGCTCCCTGGGAGGCTGGATCCCAGCAGGCGCAGAGCCCCCTGCCCTGCCTTTGAGCCAGGTTTCTGTTTTCCCAGCGTGATGCTAGCAGACAGGTTTTCGGGAGCACGGCTGGGCCGGCTGCCCTCGGCGCTGGCGGCTCCGCACGGGTCACCCCAAGGACGAGGGCACCTCCTGTCGCCGCTGCCGGCGCTGCCCAGATGGATGGCAGGCAGGTGCTGCCTGCCCCTGCCCTCGGTCTGTTGGGGGCTGTGCCGCGACCGCAGCCAAACGGAAAGTTTGCCGTGGGGGTGCCGGGGCACGGCAGCAGCTCAAGCTTTTTCCTCCGCGTGTATTTTAAACCCTGGAAACTCCCCGGCTCTGGCCCCGCTCTGGCCACGACATCCCATCTCCCAAGTTCCCCTTGCTGCTCTTCTCTTCGGCCTGGCACGTCACCGCCGGCTGGCTGCTGAGCCGCAGGAGCTCGGCGGCCTCTGCCAGGGGCTGGCGCGGTTCCCCCATGGCTGCCCCCGTGCCCCCGGTGCCTCGGAGGAGTATGGACCCCAGGAAGGGGGGCTGGTCCTCCATGCTGGGGAGGTTAGCTGGGCAGCGGGCACAGCAGCCCCCTCCCGAACCAGCCCTGCCGGGAGCGGGTGCAAAGGCAGCGTGGCCCCAGCTGGGTGGGCAATGCCCTGCCATGCCCCTTCCTCGCCAGCATCCACCGCGGGCATCCGGCTGTGCCCTCCTGGCGGCGCTGCTGCCTCTGCCCCTCCTGCCCTGCTCCTGCCTGGCCCTGGAGGCCCGTCCCCGAAGCGGAGCTCCGGGCAGCGCGTGGGCCGCCGTGGGACGGTGCCTGACCTGCCCCGGCGCTGCCGGCTGCGTTTTGCTGGCTGTAAGCCGGCGGGGAGAGGAGCCAGCCTTAGGCTACAGCACCCGTGCTGCCTGGAGCCAGGGTGCGGGTGGCTGTGGGCAGCAGCACCGCAGGGACCCCCCCTCTCCACGGGGGACGGGGTGTCATTGCTGTCGGCGGCTGCCGGGGGGGCACCGGCCGCCCCCGTGGTGCGGTGCTGCTGGTGCTTGATCTGCGCATCACCTGCGTCTCCCTGCCCATGCGTGCGAGCCGGGGCCGAGGGTGTGCGTCAGCGCTGCGCCCGCGGCCGGGACGTGCCGGGGCTGTGCCGGGGCTGTGCCGGGGATGCTTGCTCGCTGTCCCTGTCATCCAGGTGCGAGGGGAATCCCGGGAGCTGGGTGGGACAGGACAGGGCTCGGCTCCGAAGCATGTCTGAGACGTGACGAGGCAGAGTGGGACTGGGAGCAGCGCCGGGGCTCTGAGCACCCCCAGGGCTTTGAACCCTCCCGTGCACCCCATGGCACCCCAGTGGCCTCGGGCAGCCGCCCTGCCTGCCGGACCCAGCACCCGCAGAGCAATCGTGGCCTCGGGGCCACGGCTGCCTCCCTGCTCAGCGCAGGGACCTGTTGGCAATGAGGAGAAGCCCCGAGACCCATCCTTCTCCCTCCTCTGGCATGGCCATGGGGCTGCCACGGAGGCGGGGGGAGGCAGCTGGAAAACAGCCCCACCAGGAAGGGCCCAAGGGCGCATTGGGCACATGCATGTCCCCACGGGCTGCGGGGAGCCGGCGGCGGCTCTCGGGGCTGGGGTTCCCCTCAGGACCCTGTCCCTGGGCATCGCAGGGACTTCTGCAATGGCCAGGGTGGCCGGGGTCCGCCGGCCCCCCCTGTGACCCCAGCCCCTTTGGGTGGCTTTGGAGCTGCCACCAACGGGCCCCTACCGTGCCCGCCAGCCCTGCCCTCCTCTCCTCCCTGCGTAGCGGTGGGTTCCGTCCGATGCCCCCAGCCCCGGGCAGGTACTGCACGCGGAGCAACCCGTGGCGGGCTCCGGCCGTGCCGCAGAGCGGGAACGTGAGGCGATGGCGGCCGGGGGGAGCTGAGGTTAAAGCGGCGCGGGTGCCCCCCCCTGCCCTCGTGGGAAGCGCCCTGCGGGGATGCGCAGCGGACGGTTAACGAGGGCTGCTTGCCTTCCGACCGGAGCACCCCGCAGGGCCTCGATGTGCTCTCGCTTCACGGCACCGGGGAATTAGCCTCTGCCTGGCTGAGCATCCCCAGCCATGTGCTGGCCACGGAGCAATGTCGCACCGGGCAGTACCGGGCTGGAGGTGCCAGCGGTGCTTGCCGGTGCGGGTGCCCGTGCCACATGGACCCACGGGAGGAGGTGGGATGAGCTGGGTGACGTGACATTGAGGGGCAGCACCTCGCCCTGTGGCCGTGGCCCGTGGCCGGGCACAGCGCCGTCCCGGTGCCAGCGGCACCAGGCTGGGGGCTGCGGGGGAGCCGTGCCTGCGTGTCTGGGGTCCGGGGAGCTAATCCCCTGCGGAATGCCCTGGCCGGGGGAGAGGGGACGCCCGCGCCGCCTGGGCGCAGGCAGCGTTGGGTTTCAGGGCAGCTGCCGCGCTGGAGCAGCGACAGGGACAGATGGTGGCAGGGCTGGTCCCGGCCGCACGCTGGGGTTTTGGCCGTGCCTGGCAGCCCTGCCCTGGCCACGGGTGCTGCTGTCCCTCTGGCCAGCGGGGTTGGACGAATCCTGCCCAGGGCTGCGCCCGGGGCTCCGTGCCCGGCGCCACGGGGTGGCAGGAGGCACCCGCCATCCCCCCGCACCGCTCCCCACACGTCCGAGGCTGCAGGAGATATTCCCATCTGCTCGGAGGTGTCAGCCTGCCCTTGAAACTTTTGCTCGGCTGGCAGCCCTGCGGGCAGCACCCAGCAGCGTCACCGCAGCTCTCCCAGAGGGTCGCTGGGATACACGCGGTGCCATCGCGGGTATCGTCCTCAGAGCTGGAACCTGCGGGGCCGCCGAGCCCCCCTGCCCGCGGGTGCCGATCTAGGGAATCGGGGCGGGGGACCCTCCCGCCTGCAGCCCCAGCACCTTTCCGGCCGTGCATCAGGATCATGGCCACCTCGCAGGGTGCAGCGATGGGGATGTGGGATTTGCAGGATCGAAGCCAGGGGATGGGCTGGCTTCCTGCGGCAGAAAATACCCGGAAGGCTGCCGGGGTCTGCGGGGGGGCCGGGGCTGGCCGTGTCCCCTGTGGATCCCAGGGTGGGTGAACCCTGCTAGCACGAGCCCTGGCCTGCTGGCGGGCTGCAGCAGGACCCCCAACCCCTCCGTGGGCAGGCGGGTGCTGCTGTGGCTGCTGGGGGACCGTGGGACCTGGGGTGCACCCATGCCCACAGTGCAGGGGGGGCTGGCGGTGCCTTCCCCGGCAGTCTGGGGCTGCCCCTGGGCTCGGCGGGCTCCGGCGCAGGGTGGAGGAGCGGCGCCAGCCCGTGTTTGCAGAGCCCACACTTTGCCCCTCGCTGAAGATTGTGGAGAGCTCTGCAAACACGGCCGAGCCCGCTGCGTGACATCACCCCGTGGCAAGAGCCGCTCGCCGAGGCCGGTGGGTGCCGGTCGCTGGTGTCCCCACTGTGCCGTGCTGCCAGAGCTGGGGTCATGCACTGGAGCTGCAGCTGGGTGCTCGTGGCACCAGGGCAGGTCGGGCATCATTCCTGGGCAGGAGCGACGGTGCTGCCCGCTGCGTGGGGGTCGGGGCTGTGGTCCCGGGCACGTACCCCAGGGGTGCGTTTGCAAAGGGCTGGTTAACTGGGATGGGGGGGATGACCGCTGCTGGTCACCGCAGGCCGTCCTGGCACATCCACCCCGCGCAGAGGGCACGTGCTGTGGCTTCGCGGGGTGGCTGGCACCACGTCTCCGTCCCCAGTGCCGGGACGTGCAGCGGGGTCCCCCAGCTGCCAGGCTTCCCTGGGGCCGGCCGGGACGTGGGGGGCGATTCCCCGGGCTGCTCCCCTTGGGGTGCCCAGAGCAGGCACCGTGCCCCCCGTCCGCCCCACGGCGGGGTGCCACGCGAGGAGGGGGCTGTTTGCTGGTGGCGGCGGCGGCCCGCGGCCTCGCGTACATTCCTCGGCCATGAGTTCATGGCTGTGCTCAGGCCTGGCCACAGCATGGCGCGGTGCTGGGGGACATGGGGCCGGAGCGGTGACGTCAGGCCGCGGGGCCCGCGCCCATCCTGCCTCCGGCCATGCCGCGAGCACCGGCGGAAGCGGCCCCGCATCCTCCGGGAAGAGCGGCGGGGAAGCGTGTGGGTCCCCCGTGCC
This sequence comes from Buteo buteo, assembly GCF_964188355.1. Taxonomy (NCBI): domain Eukaryota; kingdom Metazoa; phylum Chordata; class Aves; order Accipitriformes; family Accipitridae; genus Buteo; species Buteo buteo. Next base: position 1,412,711 of record NC_134186.1, on the reverse strand, counting down.
CGCGTGGGGTCTCTGTCCACGCGTCCCCCCGCAGCGGGGCCGGGGCGGCAGCTGTCGGGGGAAGAAGGGCGGCTTTGTGGCGGCGGTGCCTGGCGGAGCACCGGCCGGTTCCCTCTGTGCATTGTGCACCCGGCGCCTGGCACCCGGCGTGGGGTGGCGAAGGCGCTCCCCGAGATGGGAGCAGCGGCAGGGCTCGGGTGGGGGTCCCGCTGCCTTCTGCCGGGGGGGACCAGGGGACTGTCCCCAGCCCCTGCGGCCAGGGACAGCCATGCTCCCGAGGGCTGTGTTTGGGGGGGACGGGGCTGCACCCCCCGAGGGCTGCGTTTGGGGGGGACGGGGCTGCCCCCGGGCTCCTGCACTGAGCGACCGTCTGTTCTGCTCTGCCTGTGTTGCAGGGAAGCCACCGTCCCCGATGGGAGACAGGGTGTTCCCCCCCACCTCACCGCCCCCCTCACCTGGGGACGCCCTGCAAGGAGAGCGCACCCCCCCGCAGCGTGACCGACCCATCTCTCCAGCCATCGTCCCCTCCGGACAGCCCGTCTCACCCGTCCCTCCAGCCATCACCCCCTCCGAAAAGACCGTCTCGCCCGTCCCTGCAACCGTGACCCCCTCCAGGCAGCCCATCTGCCCCCCAGCCGTGACACCCCCCTCCGAGAGCAGCACCCCACAGCGTGACCGACCTGTCCCTCCAGCCACAACGCCGTCAGGACAGCCCGTCTCCCCCATCCCTGCAGCTGCGGCCCCCTCGGCCGAGAGCATCTCCCCCTGGTGTGACCGGTCCCCCCCCGGACCCCCCCAGCCCCCTGTGACGGAGCACCCCAAAGAAGAGGCATCGCCCCACGCCGCTGGCCAGCCAGTCCCCGTCCGTGCTGCTGCCGCCCCTTGCCCGGCAGAGACGCTGCCCCGCGGGAGCGAACCCCCGGCCCCCGCTCCTGGTGAAGGGGCCCCCTCCGATGCCAAGAGCCCCCCGGGCGGCACAGCCGGACCCTCGAAGGACGTGCCGCCCCGCAGCGACCGCCCCACGCCGTCTGCTGCCTCGCCGGCTCCTGCTGCCAGCCCCAGGCCCAAGCAAGGTGGGTGCCCGGGGTGGGGGTCCAGTGGTGCTCCGGTGATGCCGGCACCCCACGGGCGCTGCTCGAAGCCTCCGTGCCCGGCTGGTGCCGGCACAGCTCTGGGGCTGGGGGGGGCCGGGCACTGCTCTGACGGTGTCTCCCCACTGCAGATGCCCAAAAAGCCCAGGCGAGGCACAAGCAGGCGAAGGAGCGGCGCGAGGAGCGGGCCAAGTACCTGGGTAAGGGGCTGGGGGAGCAGGGTGGGACGTGGGGCCAGCGAGCCCCCCGGCACGCTCCGGGAGGGAAAGTGGAGGCGGCGGGGGAGGCAGGAGCTAAGGAGCTTTACCGGCTCACGGGCAATCCCATTAGCTGCGATGAGCTGAGCCCGGGCAGGAGCTGCTGTGCCGGCGACCCTGCCCCCCCCCTCCCCGGCACGCCGCCGCTTCTGCTGCCACGCTCCCCCGGCTGCTCCCCACGGTCCGGGGGCCTGCGTGGGTGCCCCCCGCGCTGTGCCCAGCTGTCTCCCCTGCGCGGGCAGCAGCAGGCAGCCCCGCAGCAGCTCGGGGCGGCGGGCGAGCGGGGCCCCTGCGCCGCGCATGGGGCCTCCTCGTCCCCGCGCTCTTTCCACCCTCATTCCCCCATTGTTCGCCGGCGCGGCACGGCTCGGCGGGCTCCCGGCCTCCCTTTTGTCCTCGCCCAAACCCCTCCCTCGCCGGCCGGCCGGGATGCCGCTTGCCCCGCGTGCCCAGGCTGCCCGGCGGCGTGCCCCGGCCGGAGCCAGCCCTCGGCCCCACGTCGCCGGCGCGGGCACGCGTCCCGACCGCGGGGTTTGCCGGGGCTGCGTCTCGGGTGCGACCCCGCTGCCCCGGTTCCCTCCCGCAGCCGCCAAGCGGGTGCTGTGGCTGGAGAAGGAGGAGAAGGCCAGGCTGCTGCGGGAGAAGCAGCTGGAGGAACGCCGCAAGCGCCTGGAGGAGCAGCGGCTGAAGGCGGAGAAGCGCCGCGCCGTCCTGGAGGAGCGGCAGAGGCAGAAGCTCGAGAAGAACAAGGTGGGGACGGGGGATCACGGGTGGGGGGCCGGGGCGGCACGCCGGGGACGTGCTCCCTGGGGAGACCCTGTGGCTCCGGCAGCCCTTCGGGAGCTGCCCGCCGTGCCCGTCCTCCGCGGTGCCCATCCTTCATGGCGCAGAGCCTCTGCGGTGCCTGGCTCCTCGGGCACGCGTGCGCTGGCCAGGGTGGGTGTCGCTGGCCCGTCTCCCTCCAAGCGTCCCCATCGCTGCGATAGCCTCGTGCCGGGAGGCTCCGGTCGGTGCCAGCCCCGTTCCCCCAGCTGCCGGCCTCACCCTGTCCCTCTCCCTCGGGCAGGAGCGCTACGAGGCAGCGATCCAGCGGTCGGCCAAGAAGACGTGGGCAGAGATCCGGCAGCAGCGGTGGTCCTGGGCTGGGGCCCTGCACCACGGCTCCCCTGCGCACAAGGATGGTGAGTGCCGGGCTGGGCGAGGGCACCCATGGCCCTGCGGCTCTGCCGGCGGCGGGGGCGGCTGGGCACGGCTCTGCGGTGCTCTGCGGAAGGCGGGCGAGACTCCGCAAACCCAGCTCAGCCTCATTCTGCTGTGGGGTCATGCTGCCGGGGCTGTGCCAGGCTGTGCCGGGGCCCGATGGGGTCCCTTGGCTTTTCCCAGCTCTCGTGGGGCTGGGCGTAAGCTGGAGGTTGTGCGTCACGGTCACCGTTCTGCGCGGGGGCATTCTTGGGGACAGCCCAGGTTGCTTGTGGGGATGCCGTGGCCACGCTGCCCGGGTCTCCAGCAGCCGGGAGGAGTCACGCGTGGGTTGTGGAGCTGTGCGAGGCCATCGCTGTCTCTCATTGGGGTCTGTGCTGTGGCGTGTTCCCTTGTCCCCCGGCTGAGTGGGGGCAGCACTTGGCTCCTCCAGCTCCAGCGTGGGGGTGACCATGTCTGTGTGTACTCCTGGGTGTGCACGACTGTGCCGTGCCTCGCCGTGCCGTGCCCCCGTGGCGGCTGCCGGAGGCTCAGCCGTGCCCGGTGCCCCACAACTGGAGCGCTGAGCCCAGCTGGGCCCTCTCCCTGGGGGCTCCTTGGGGACACCCCATGGGGTTTGGCACCGTGGCTGGGCATGTGGAGGTCTCCTCTGTTCCCCGACTGGCAAGGGGACAGGGCTGCACCGGTGGGCGCTGGCACTACCTGGTGTGTCTGATGGCATAGAGGGGAGCGCTGTGACCCCGGGGTCTGTCTACCCCAGTTGTGCCATGGGGCGGCCGTGGCAGCCCTGGCTGTGCCTGGCCGGGCTGTGTGTACAGGTGTTGTGTGCCAGCCTGTGTGTACCGGCACCACGTGCCTGGCACCGTGTGTACCAGCGCCGTGTGCCCGGCTGCGCCTGGCCAGGCCGTGTACAGGCGCCATATTCTGGTTATGCCTGTCCGGGCGACGCGTACGGGTGCCGTGCGTCTGGCTGTGGCTCGTGGCACACTCAGGGACAGACCCTTGTGTCCACGGTGCAGCACCTGGCCAGGTCCGGCAAGGGGACACCTTCCCCTGCCACTTCCCGCAGGGATGTGCTGCTGGAGCTGCTGCCAGCGCTCTCACTCGCCAGTCTCCTGGCTGCTGCCTCCACCGGCAGCGAGCTCCCCTGGCCGTTTTCTCCAGAGGAGCCCGGCCAGGGCAGAGGGATCCCAGCACCCTGTGGAGGTGCTGCCAGCCACCAGCACCCCCCTGGCACTGTCATAGTGACCCAGCACCGGTGTGAGCGTTGTCCCGTGTCTGTCTGGACCTGCTGCCCTCAACCTGCTCCATTGGGCTGGCTGCTCGCCCGGTGCTGCCGAGGTCCCTGGCTACCTGGCTCCTGGTTCTCAGGACTGCTTTTGGGGAGACTGGTGTGGCGGCGCCCAGGAGCCACCCTGGCTCCCTGAGGATGAGATCCCTGCATGATCCCAGCATGACCCTCTGGGGCTCGGGCACCGTGCCGTGCCGGATGCCAGCGCCGTTTGTCGTGTCCCCAGACACCAGCATCTCCTGGCCCCACTCTCTGTGCCGCATCCTCCTGCTCCCGCCCCAGTGCGCCGGCACGGCCGTGCATGCTGCATGTGGGGGGCCCGTCCCCGTCCCCGGGACCTTAATGCCCTTGTGTCTTTTCCCTCCTCCAGGTGCGAGCCGGTGCTCGGTGTCCGCTGTAAACCTCCCCAAACACGTCGACTCTATAATCAACAAGCGGCTCTCCAAATCCTCTGCCACCCTCTGGAACTCTCCCAGTAGAAGTAAGAGCCCTTTGTGTTTGCCCCAGCGCAGGGGGCACAGCCTAGCCCCTGCCCAGCGCTGGGGACCCCCGAGACCAGGGTCCCCCGTCCCCAGGCCCTGCCTTGCAGCACGGTGCCCGCGGAGAGAGGAGAAGCCGTTTGCTGTTTGCGGGAGGAGGCTGGAGCCGGCCGGCGGTTCCTTGAGGCTGCATGCAGGCTGGGAGGAGGAGGAGGAGGAGGAGGAGGAGCGGCTGGGTGGTGGCAGCCCCACGGGGCGCCAGGAAAGGGACCGGGAGCTCTGGCTCCCTGCCCCAGGGCAGCTCCGGTGGGTGCATACGCAGCCGCAGAGCGGGGCTGCCCGTCACCGGACGGTCCTAAGGGCTGGGCATGGCGCTGGTGCCCGCCGCCGCGATGCCTGTCCCCGCAGGCCCTCGGGGCTGGGTGCCATGGAGCGCTGTGGGCACGGTGCTGCATCGGGTGCTGCGAGGTCGTCCTGGCCCTGGGCGAGCTGCCCGAGGCTGCCGGCCGCGCCGGAGGGATGCGTCCAGCGCCGGAGCTGCTGTTGTGTTTCAGGGTTGCCTGGTGATGGGTGCGCGCCTTCCCGGCCGGGTATAAATAGCCAGAGCAGCTGACGCGGGCGGCTGCAGGCGGTGGTGACGCAGGCGGCTCCCGCCGGCCCCACACTGGGGGCTCAGCCTGGGGAGAGGCACCCAGGGGCTTTCGGCACTGCCCGGGTGGGAGCAGCATCTCCCTGGGACGGTGCCAGACCCGGCGCCCTGTCCCCTCTGCTCACCCATGGCTCTGCTTTCTCCCCTCCTGGCAGCGGGTGCTGCTCCCGGCCTGACCGGGGGCTCCGGTGGAACGGGGCAGAGGGGACCTGTCTCTGTGGGTGCTTTCTGTGCGCCTGTGGGGTGTTCGGTGCTGGCAATGCGCACTGGAGGGCAGCCAGGGGCAGCCCCGTGCCCAGCTGAGCCAGCAGCGTGGCCGGGGACTGCTGTTCCTTGGGTGCCATGAGCCTGGCCTGGCTCCCGCAGGCATGCTCGGTGACTTTGGCACAGCTCCCTCAGGGTGAGGACACGCTGCGGTGTCCCTGTGGCAGCTGCAGCGTGCTGGGGGCTCGATCACACCAGGACGGGGGCACAGGGAGGGTGCATGCCAGCGCCGGGCACAAGGAGAGAGCCGGAGTGGAGGGGGCTGCTGTTAGCAGGGTTGCACCCTGGTGCTGCCGGTGCCGCTCGCTGTAGGTGCACGGTGGCCGGGGCGTCTGCGGGGCACGGGGACAGCGTCGTCGTCGTGCCTCAGCGCCGTCCCATGGGTGCCCAGCCACCCACCCATGCCTGTGCCTGCACGGCCCTTCATCCTGTTCAGCCGGCCAGTGGGGACCCCTCCCCAAGGCGGCCGAGCTTCGGGCACTCCCGGGGCCATACACGTGTCCTGGCCTTGCCGCAACCGCATGGCTGCTCCCTCCCGGTGGGCGGCCACGGGGCTGGGGGCCGGGCCTGGTGCCTGGGGGCTTGGGGGTGTGCTAAGGGCCCCTCTCCTTCCCCAGACCGCAGCTTGCAGCTGAGCCCATGGGAGAGCAGCATCGTGGACCGGCTGATGACACCCACCCTGTCCTTCCTCGCGCGCAGCCGGAGCGCCGTGACGCTGGCCGGGAACGGCAAAGAGCAGGGTGAGCACCTGGGGGGGGGGCACGGGGCCACACAGGTCCTCATGGTGGACTGGGACGAGGGTGCCTGAAGCCAGCGGAGAGCTGGTGCCAGTGCTGTGCCGGCTCTGTCCTGACGGTGTGGTCACTCGTACTCCCAGTGCCCGTGTGCCCCCGCTCGGCCTCTGCCAGCCCCCTCAGCCCCTGCCACAACCACCGCCTGCAGCACCGCTGCTGGGAGAGGCGGAAGGGGACCACCAGCAGCCCTGACGTGACGCCGCGCCGCAGGACCGAGTCTTCGCCCGTGAGTGCCACCTCCCGTGGGGACCCCTCGGTGCCAGGGCAGCTGTGGGGTACAGTGTGGCTCCCGGCCGAGCCCCGCGCCCCGCACTGATGCTGCCTGTGTCTCTCCCTGGCCGGAGCAGAAGAAGAAGGAGAAGAAGGAGAAGGATCGGGAGAACGCCAAGGAGCGCAGCGCCCTGTCCCGCGAGCGCAGCCTCAAGAAGCGGCAGTCGCTGCCAGCGGCACAGCCCCGGCTCCTGCCCGCAGCGGGCAGCAGGTAGGGACCTGCCGCTGTGGGGGCTGCCTGGCCCCCCGCCCCGCAGGCTGCCCCAGCTGCACTAACACTGTCTCTTGCTCTCTTTGCAGCCCCGGCCCCAAGAACCGTCCCTCATCCCCTGCCACCCCCAAAGCCCGTCCTGCATCCCCCAGCCCGGCCCTTGGCTCTCCCCACAAGCCGCCCCTGCCCCGCAGCACCCACTCCTCTCCCAAAGTGCGGGCCAGGGCCCGGGAGGAGCGGGGGGAGCAGGAGGGCCAGGCGAAGGCACGCGAGAGGAAGGAGGAGGAGCGGAGCCCGGTCCCCCCAGCCCTCCCTGAGACCCCCAAGGTGCCCGCAGAGCCAACAGCAGGTGGGTACGGGGTAGCTGGGGGGCAGCCAGGCTGGGGGAACGGGAGCAGCACTGACGCTGCGTGCACCTTGCAGCCCCCCCGGCGCCTGCAGCCCCCAGCCCTGTGCTGGCCACCCCCCCAGGCAGACCCCCAGCTGGCACCACGGACCGGGAGGAGGCTGCCCGGCTGCTGGCAGAGAAGCGGCGCCAGGCGCGTGAGCAGCGGGAGCGTGAGGAGCGGGAGCGCCGGGAGCAGGAGGAGCGGGAGAGGTGGGTGCTGCCCCCCCCCCCGGGGCCCCAGCCCTGGTCCCCCACCTTGCTGAGGGCCCCCTCCCTGCAGGCGGCTGCAGGAGGAGCGGGCACAGCAGGCAGCGGAGGAGCAGACCCGCAGAGAGGCCCTGGCACGCCAGCAGGAGGAGGAACAGCGGCTGCAGGAGGAACGAGAGGCCCAGGAGAGAGCACGGGCCGAGCGGGAGGAGATGGAGCGGCTGCAGAGACAGGTCTGGGGTGGCGGGGTGTGGGGGCAAGGGGCTGCAGGGGAGGCGGGGTGGAGGGGACAGGGGAAGAAGAGGTGGGATGAGGGATGAAGATAGGGATGGAGGGGGAAGGCACGGATGATCTCCTGTGGTTCCTACCCCAGTGGGATGCAGGGGCGAGGACCAGCCCAGCCCCTCGATGCCCAGGGTGGCGGGAGGGGATGTGGGGCAGGGCTGTGCTGAGCCGCCCGGGCAGCCTGTCCCCACTGTCCCTGCCCTGTCTCATCCATCCCTGCCACCCTGCTGTGCCACAGAGGGAAGAGGCCGAGGCGAGGGCGCGTGAAGAGGCTGAGCGGCAGCGCCTGGAGCGGGAGAAGCACTTCCAGCGCGAGGAGCAGGAGCGGCTGGAGAGGAAGAAGGTGAGGGCTGGGGACACCCCTGGGCAAGTGGCATGGCAGGGGCTTGCCCTGCAAGGGCTCCTGCCCAGCACCCAGGGCAGGTCCTGCTGGCGAGGGCTGTGCACGAGCCCCCCTCTCTGTCCTGCAGCGCCTGGAGGAGATCATGAAAAGGACACGCAAGTCGGACGCAGCGGATGCCAAGGTGGGTGCCTGTCCTCTGTCCCGAGGCGCCTGGGGACATGGGGGACTCTGCAGAGCCCCCCTGCCTGGAGCTGCCGCTGCCCCTCACGGCTCTCCTCTCCCTGTAGAAGAAGGAGGACAAGAAGGTGGTGAACGGGAAAGCGGCCGAGCAGGAGGATGTCCCAGGTGCGTGGCCCCTTCCCACAGCCTGCTGCGCCTCTGGGGTGCCCAGGGTTTGCAAAGCCACACCACCATCCTGCTCCCTGCCAGCCACGCTCCTGCCTGGGGCCGTGGCTGAGCAGGGGCTCTGCTGCTGTCCCCAGGCCGCGAGAAGCATGCAGGGCCGATGCCGAAGGAGGAGGAACTCCCTGAGATGAAGACGCCGAGCACGGGGACTCCGGGGGGTCCAAAGGGCCTGGCGGGCGAGGACCTGCAGCCAAGGTGAGCGTGGGGGTGGATGGGGGGACCGGAGGGTGGCGGGGACATGGCTGACCCCAGCCCTCCCACCCCACAGCTCCCCGGCCAAGGAGGTGGCATCCCCAGCATCCCTGGTGAACGGCGTGCAGCCCGGCAAGCACGAGAACGGCTTCTCAGGCACTGAGGGGTCGCAGGAGCTGCTGGAGCTCTCCCACCACGGCAGCAGCCCCGGCAGCATCATCCCCTTCGGCGACAAGGAGCCCTTCCTCAAGCAGGCTGTGGTCAAGCCCCCCCAGGTGACAGGTGAGAGACGGGAGGGGGTGTGCGGGGGGGCCAGGGCGATGCCGTGGCTGCCTGGTCTCACCGCCGTGCCCTCCCTCCTCCTGCAGAGGTGCTGTGAGGGCCTGGCCCTGGCAGACGTCCCCGCGGGGGTCACCGCACACGTCCCGACTCCGGACGCCCGCGCAGAACCGTAGCTGTTGTCAGAAGAAAAACCTCGCCGCTCCCCCCCGCCCGCCATGCGTGCCCGGCCCTGCCGTGGGGGCCCTGGGTGGTGTGGGACCTCGGCGAGGCTGCCGCTGGCCCCCTGCCTGCTGCGGGGACACCTGGTTTCTCTCTTCGTTCTTGTTTTTATTTCGTTTTTTTTTTTTTTTTAAATATGCACCTTATCAGACTGACACCCCCACCCTAGCAGCCTGCCAGAGCCGCCCCAGACGTGTGGTGTAATAATGTAGTTATTTAACTTGCTGGGTACAATGTATGTGAATACTGTAAATAGAGCTCGGCCAGACATCGGGGACGCTCGCCTGGCCCGGCCCTGCGTGGGGCGGGAGGATTCGGGGCTGCCCGGGGCTCACAGGGAGAAGGGCAGCAGCCCGGCCGGGGGGAGGTCGCTCCCCATCCCCACGCATGTCTGCGTGGCCCGGGGCCCGGCCGGCGCCACGTTGCTCTCCGTGCCGTTGTGACAGTGTTATGCATCCGGACAACCTCTGCAAACAATAAAAGTGGACAACTGCCCTCGCCTTGCCTCGCCTCGCCGTGTCCCCAGGGGGGATGGGAACCACACTACCGGAGGACAGGCGGCCATCCCTCGGAGCTCCACGGGGCTGGCAGCTCTGCTGGCCCCCCTGGCAGCAGTGGGGTGGGTTTACCCCCGGTTTCAGGGATCGCCCCTGGAGCCCCCCCAGCATCGTTTGCTCTGGCAGCTCTCAGCTCCCTTCTCCCTGCTGGGGATGCGGCCAGCTCATCCTGGCCGCCCTCCCCACACACTAGCAGGCCCCTGCACCCACCCCGAGCCGGTGGCCGGTAGCTGGGCCCTCGGGAGCTGCAACCGGCCCAGGGCTGGTGGAAAGAACCCGGCAGCCACCGCCAGGCCCGGGGAGCGCGGGGCCTCCGTCTCCTCAGGGCCGCGGCCTACACTGCCAGGGCCCGGGTGGGAAGGGGCGGCCGGGGGGGCCCCTCCAGCGACGGGCTGCTCTGCGGCCTCGCTCCCCTCCCTGGGCGGGGGAAGCGCCGGGCAGTGAGGGAGAAGGCTCGGCCCACACCGGGGAGGGACGGGGGGCGGCCTGCGCCACGGCCCAGGGAAGGTCGCCGCCGCCATTTTCCGCCCAGACCCCGTAGCCCCACCCCTCCCCGCCGGAAGCCTCGCCCTCTCCGTGGCGCCAGGGGCGGGAAGGGGAGGAGACGGAAATGATGTAACACCCCTGCGCGGTACCCGCTGGGAGTTGCAGTCCGCCCGTCGCCGCCAGCCAATGAGCGTGGCGGGGGGTCCGGACTGCGGCTCCCGGCAGCCCCCGCGGGCGGGCGGCGGGCGGGCGCGAAGCGGAAGTGCGTGAGGAGGAGGAGGAGGGAGGTGGAGGCGCCTGGCTGCTGAGGAGGCCGCGGGCGGCGCGGGGTCCGGTGAGTGCGAGTAGGCCCAGCCCGCCGTGGCGGGGCCCGGCCCTGCCCTCCTCTCCGCCACCGGGCTTATCTCTTCCCCTTCCCTCCTCCCGCCTCGCTCCGAGGGCCCTCCGCGGCCGTCCGCCTTCTCCCCGCCCGCTCTGGGCCTCCGCGCGGCGCTACCCAACCCCCACACCCGCCCCCCCACACCCCCCCCGCCGCCGCCGCCACCGCCACGTGCCGGGCGCGGCCCCGCGCCCCCCCCCCCCCCCCCCCCCCCCCGCCCGCCCCGGGCCTTGTCCCCGGAGGCTGCCGCTGTCCCCGTGGGGCCCGACCCCGGAGACTCCTCCTCCTCCTCCTTGTCCCGGCCCAGCCCGTTCCTGGAGATTCCCGTTCTCCGCCCGGGCCTCCGGGCCCCGTCCTCGGAGATTCCTGCCGCGTTTCGGGCCCGTCCCCGTAGGTTTTCTCCCTTCGCCGTGGTGACGGGCTGTGTGCGGGGTCCTCGCACGCTCGCTGAGGCACGGGAGGGGCTGCCTGTATTCCCAGGGCGGGCGGGCGGGGCCGGGGGGGGGGGAGCGGCAGTTTGCAGGGGTTGCGGTTTGTCCGGGTCATAGCCGCGACCCCGTGGGCTGGGGTTGGACCCCCGAGGGTGTGTAGCTCTCGCAGGGCTCACGCAGCGGCGCGCAGCACCGTGCCTTTCTTGGTGCAGCAAGGGTGGGTTTGTTCGCTCGCGTTCCCCGCTGTGCGTCTCCTTGTTTAAAAGTGAAGTTTGGTAGAACCCCAGGTGATGGGGCGGAATGGGCTTTGTGGTGGCACAGAGCCACCTGCGAGCCCTGTTATCTTTATTTTCACCAGGCTGATGAGGGCTTGTGTCCCTAACTATTGTTGTTTTGGGGAGATTAATGTGTTTGAGGGGTCTATAAATGTATTTCAAAGTCTCCACAAGGCATTTGTCACTGTAGTTGCCTCCTCAGTGGCTTTCTGAGTGCATTTATGTGCCAGAAGGTGACGAGATAAGTTTGGAATAAGCAGTACTCCGTGTAACAGCCTTGGGAGGCGCAGGTTCGCCTCTGTGTGCTGTCATGTGTGAGGACTCCGTAGATGTGGAGTGGGTGCAACAGCGTTTCCTTGGGACTTGTCAGAGGTGGGGTACTTGTTCTTGCTTTTTACATATACTGTGATGTGTCTGATGCTGTGGTGCAAGAACAGATTTGATCATTGAAATAAACAATATGTAAAACCATTTTGGAAACGTTATAGGTTGTCTTACAGCTGATGGGTGGAAGGAGACTTTATCTGCTGCTCTTGCGGCAGTGTCAGCACAGAGAGCGTGTGTGAGAGGCTGCAGGGTCGCATCAGCAAATGGATGTTTTCAGGATGCTCCTTCCTAAGAGCACAGACAATTAAATCATCCCATTACTCTCTGCAAAGGACTCTTGCAGTATTCCTTCCCGCTAGTAGCGAGGGCAGGTAGTTATGTCAATGTTTCTGGTAAGGCCAATGTCACATTTTAGGTGTGTTTTTAATGTGCCTTTTGTGTGGATGCTGCCCTGAAGTGCTGTGGCTGAAGAGATCTGTTCTTTGGGTTCATATTGCATAACCTGACTTCCACTCATTGAAAAAGGTATATTTTGAAGCTTAGCTTCTCAGATTGCCTTTAAGGGAATATATTGTAGAGACAGAAAAAAATAAGTATTTAGACATAACTGTGCCTTTTCCTGGAGCGTTTAGTAGTTCGTCTGTATACTTGAGCTGGCAGTTTGCAGGTGCCCAGCACAGAGTGAGGAAATGGCTGACTGTGAACTGCATTATTAGTTACACAATCAAACAGCAGGTAAGAGGATAAAATAAAGCAGTTACTGTAGAGAGCTGTCTAAAATGTATGTTTTTGTGACATAGGATTGTCTGTAGAGTCTAGGGCCTTGTGATTATGTCTAAATTTTCTTTGGATCCTGCTATTTATTTTTTGTTTCACATCCTCCCTACTGTGAATTAGTTATTCCTACTTCAGCAGGAACAGGGAGGGGAATGTATGAAAAGTCAATTTTAGGAGTTATCTCTGAAGTCCTTAAGAAGCTGATATTGCTGGTTAAAAATGCTGCTACTGAGGCAGTACTCTAGCAGATGGGCCTTAGTGTCCCGAGATGTCTTTTCAAAATTGGTGTTGATACACGTGAGAGTGTGTGATCTGTAAACTATACGATCTCAGCCCAGGGGGTTTGCAGAGTTCTGGAGCCTGAACTGACAGCTGTGGCGTTGCACCATTCCCCTTCAGCTGGGGCTTCTGCCCCTAGGAAGGAGGAAGGCGGAGGGCAGTGTGCCATCGCCAGCAAGGGTGCGGGAGGCCTTGCCACCTGCTAACTTGAATGCCTGCATTTTCACATCCTTTTTTGTCCAGGGATCAAAAGGTGAAACCTTTTACCTGCCATTTTACTGTAAAGAAACAACCTGGCTGTGGTAAGGAGGCACCTATAGCACCGTCCACGTGGTCTCTTTTTGAGGTGCTTGCTGTAAATGCATTAGAGTTGTGGCAGATGTTGCTGCCCTGCAGTGTGTCCATACAGACCATGTGTTGGCAGTGGCAGGTGCGTGTTGTGATGAATCCGTGCCCACGTTCTCTGGGTAATTCTTTGTCTGCAGAAGTCATGCCTGCATTTCTGCTGAGTTATGCTCTGGTGTCTTCCTGCTTTTTTCCTTCCTTGCTAATTCCATGTCTCTCTGCAAGCTCTGTATCTCTGGAAGACATAGTTCTGCTCTTAGTGCTTCAATGAGTGCTGTCTGGAAAGAGGTTTCCCTGTATGCTGGGATTTCAGAGCAGCCATGTGTCCCTGACCTTAACTTCCAATTCTGTTTTGATGAAAGTAAAGTTTTGTTGTGTGTATTGTAAATTAAAGGGGTGTTCTGCTATTAGGGATATGATAATACAATTTAGCTGTCTGCTGGTTTCTCCAGCTTGTTTAAGCAAGGAAGCTTTGTAAATTATTTGAGAAAATAGTCACTTGGGTCAAGCCAGGCCTGTGCCCTGTGGGTTCACGGGTGAGGCGTTTGAGATCAGCATGCTGCAGAAGAGCTGGTGGACACCTAGCACGGTTGGTGCTATTAGAAAACAAAAACATTACGTGTATAAAACACCAGGACGTAAAATAGGTGGTGGTTCAAGCAAGTCAGCAGATGTCACTTTTTTTTTCTCACCTGCTCCCACTTTCTCTACTGTAAAAGAAATCTTGCTTTGAGAGGCCTAGGAAGTACTGACCCGGACTGGTTAGGCCTGAGGATGCTCTTCATTGTAAAAGTGTGGTGTTCCCTTTGTAGCTGTATCACTAGCTCCCTAAAAGAATAGTGCCATTTAAGCTTGGGTTTGTTTTTTTTTTTTTTGGTAGCTCACTTGGCTTTGTTTTTGCAAAATGACAGTTTGCCCTGTTGGAACTTGTTAATTGTTTAAGCAGCAATGTAGCCCTTGAACTTTTTTCCATATCAGGAAAAGTTTACAATATACTGAACTGTGTTTAATGGCTGCACGTGCCAATACAATAAAGTGGGCTTGGGTCATATAGTTTCCTCTGAATTATGCTGGTACAGAGAGTTCCTCTGCGTGGCAGGACCCCTGCTGTATATTTAGCCATATAGTTTAGGCCGTGGGCATTGAAAGAGAGAGGAATAGTGTTGTTAATTGCAAAAGCTGTTCCGGCTCTCTGTGGAGCTTGTGCAAGGTACAGGCTGTATAAAGGGCTAACTGTCAGCATTGGGGTTGTGCTGGCTTGCCTTGTGCTTGGCATTTCTCTTATTTGTGCTTTGAGTGACCCGTGTTCCTCTACTGGTAGGCTGTTGTTCAGCAAACACTCGCTGCTGGGCAAGCCTGGGAGCATGGCTTAAAACTGCTTTGTGGGTTTCTGTAATGGGTCCCAAGATGAGGAGAAGGTGTTAGATTTAGCACAAAAGCTCATCTTCTCTCCCCTGTTCCTGCTGGAGTCACGCTGAAGTGGTGCCTGGGAACAAGTAGGTGCCATTTTGTTTCTGGATGACAGGCTGGGTTTGTAGGTCTGGAGTCTCTCTTATCATAAAGGAAAATATCCTTCCTCTCTTCACAGTGAAATAGAGCATTAGCAGAGGCTAAATCACTGCTATTAGGTTTGAGAAAGTTAGGAGTTCCTGCTTAATTTAGCTTTATCATGTCAGAGCTATGAATAGTAAAATCCTGGGATTACATTTCATGCCAGCTGAGAATTGTGTTTGCGCTGTTTCACTCCATGGTAACCGGAAGCTGTCGCGTCCATAAAAAAAAAAAAAAAGGCACACAGAGATGACACCCAGCCTTGCTGTGGGAATGCTGGAGCGCTGGGTCCTGGATGGGTGGTGGGTGGGGAGTCGTTTCCTACCCAAGGAAGTTTTCTGTCAGTGCCCTTTTTTCCTATCACATATGAAAATAGTTTGTATGTTTCTCCCGTTGTACTTGTAGGAGAATGAGGCCTCTTTGCAGAGCCCTGCTCGTAGCTAGTACTCCTTTGATACAAGAGCGAATGGACTGCTCATAATTTCATCTCCAAATTCATCATCCAGCCATTTTTAGCCTGTCATGATTTACAGTGTAAGGTGGCTGTACAAAACCCGAAAAAGCCCCTGCTGTAATGCGAGGGGTGCTGTAGCTTGCACCGCCAGCCAGCGTATGTCCTCCCCACTGCTGCCTCCATTTCACTTTTACCTTTGGTTGAGTGAAAGGAAGAAAGGAAAGCTTGGCAAGTAACTTCATAGGTTTCTCTGCTCTGAGAGCACAAAAGGTGATGGTGTGGGGGGCCTTAAACTGAAATTCTGTTCTCCAGGGAATTAGGCTCAGTATTAATGATGTTAACTTGTGCCTTAACAGAGGGCTGTACACATGATATCTTGCGGGGGTTGTGTACCTGATTATTTCAGGCCCTATGTATCTGTGTAAATTATTACAGTTGCTCCTATAGGGCTGTGGATGAGATTGGTTTCCTGAGTTCAGGATCTGCGTATGTGCTATCTGATTAGATTAAGTAATTTCGGCAGCCTTGTTTTAACTGGGAAACGGTGCTGGGATGAATGGCTAAAATCAGAATACTTCCCTATGCTTGTAAAATGTGATGATTTGCTGGTATCTTGATTGGTTTAAATTTGATTTTTCCCTTTTTTTACTTAGGTGAGAGCTCAATCGCTTCTAATAAAGCAGTATTGAGAAACATAATTGATGGGAGACTTATACAAGGTATGTAAACACAGCATTGAAAACTATCTGTTCGAATAAGCTTATTCCCTGTGTATGAGATTTCTGTGGACAAGCATTTACCTCTGTTTTATAGCCTAGCAGAGTGTGGGGATAGCCTGTTCTGATGGCTTGTGCTTGCAATAACTCCCATGAGTTTTTTGGTTTTTTTTAAGAACTCTTAATGTTATACCAAGTTGTGGAAATCCTTTTCCTTGTTTTCCCCTGGTGTAAGGAGATTCAAGTTAAGGTAAAGATAAATCAAATGCTGACTCGAGAGTAAATATGTGAATGGTTTTGCTTGTTGCAGCTTATAAATTAAAGTTGCTGGAGCTTGTATTTTCATAGGTTAAATGTGTGAAGAGTAGTAATCCTTTAGGGCAGATTCAGTTTTGGCTGTAACTGTACTGGGTATTTCAGAAGATACTCCAAAGAGCCCCAGATTCAATTGTTTTTTACATTACTTACTGTTTCTCTGGAAGCATAACTTCCACATTTTTAAGTGCATTGTGGCCACTCTAATGAAGGAAATACTGGTGTGCAGAGTCTGCTAGTTTCCAGACTGCAGTGACCTGAGAGGGTTGAAAACTTCACTGGAGGCCACAGTTTATTCTTCCGTTGCCGCGTGGGGAGTAGCACAATAACTTCAATTATGCACAAGTTTGAATTCTTTTGGTTAACTGATTTGTGAATAGTTTTCTTATGTAAATTGGACCATTTCTTGCTTCTCTTGAGGGTTCTGAAACTACAGGCACAAGGATTCACAGACCCCCAACAGTTTTGACAAGGGTTCAGTTCACATTCAAAAACTGCTCAAAATAGTAGGGCTGCACTGTGAGGAAGCCATTAGTTTTGAGAAAGATCTGATTTTTCTGCTTGTCTGTTCCCAGGCTGTGTGGGTTTGGAAGCAAAAAGCTGATGAAATAGGTTTTCCTTTTTTTTTTATTTATTGTGGATGTTTCTCTTCCACGTTTAACAGAAAATCCAGCTGCCTGACTTTTGTAGCAAAAGCATCCACATTTCTAATCAGCTTTTTCTTGGATTTGTTTTCTTTGAGATCCCTGTCACTAAACTGTCTGAATAACAACATAAAACTTTTTAAGCTCAAAGATATATAAAATATTTTTTATCAAGTAACTAGTGTCAGAATTAAAGTCACTGATTGGTGTTTATAGCTGCTCAAATTATTTGGAAAATGATTGTTCAGCACTGCAATCTGCAGAATCAGTCCTTTTTGGAAGAACTTGTAAATAGTTTTTCAAGCATTCTATAGAACCTGCTTCTAATTGTCTGAAATCAGGGCTGGAGCTCAATATTAAACTTCTTTAGGGATTAGTTTAATTGTGTGAAAACCGAAACGTGCTTGAAGGAAAATCTTAATTTTAAAAGCATATAAACTAGAGAGAAATTGGAACTGCTATTGACAAACTAGTGCTTCTCTTGCCATGGCAGAATAATATGAACTTTTTTTTTTCCTCAAAGCGTGTTTGGCATGTATTAAAGTAGTTTGTAGTTTGGTAAAGTAGTTGTGGTTTGGGTTTTTTTGTTATTTTTGTTTTTAGCAGTGTTGTCCAGGAAAATTTTTGTTGAGGAGGTTGGTAGGTGTAGTTGTAGGCTTTAGTTTAACTTGTGTCATTAATCTCCTGAAAACATACACTGGATACTTGATCTAGACAGAGGAATTGTTCTGCTTTTTGTTATCCTAATGAAATTTGAACTGGATGATTAGAAATAGCATTTTAATTTGCAGTCCACCAAGCTGGCAGTGGGAGCTATGCAGGTGGCTCTTTTTTCTTCCCCTTAAGTGTTCTGTTGATTTCAAGAGCGTACTTAATTTTTGGTGCAAGACCAAACCTTAGCTTCAAAAGGAAGAATCAAGTAGAAAGTGAGATTATTAGACTTTGATTTCTGAACTAGCAAAGCCAGCGTGTGCTTTCTGTACTCTGTACGTTACCGCTGGCACTTCCAGTGTGCTCTGGCATGTAGATAGCTGCAACTTTTTTTCCACTTCAAGTAAGTTCACAGCAAAATCTCGTGCAGCTGCAGTACAAAGCTTGCTGGGAGATAGATTTTTACATAGCTGTCATGCATAGCAAGGTTAATTTGTCATGCTTCTGGACTTCTCTTTTACAACAGGAGCTTTAATTCACTTAAGTTTATTGAGGGTTGTCAAACTTAACTGATTTAGGAATATTATTTTCAATTTTTAATCTAATGTAGGAATTTGTGATAGTCAAACTGCTATGGTCATTATTTTGATTTGCTCTGTGATAAAACTGATAGATCTGAGAGCTGCAAGGGAAGAAGCAGGTATCATGTGTCTTTGTGCTAACCGTGGCTGGGTTGAAGGGAGGCGGGTTTCGGGGTGTTCTCTGGCTGTGTCCCTCTGTGTGAGCTGCCAGTGTGCTGCGATCCCAGCAGCAGCCTCAACAGGTGCAAGTGCAAAGTGCTGCTTGGACTGCGGATCTTTCCCAGGAATTAATGCATGGTATGAAAAATACCCTTTTGGGGCACTTGCTGCAGGGGGAAAAAAAAAAAAAAAGAATAGCTCTTCAATTCTTTGCCAGGTACTTGTCTAGAAAACAAAGATTGCTCTGATTTGACACTTTTTGATTTTTTTTGGCGGCAGGCTGCTTTTACCAAGTGTATTGAGCCTGAGTGCAAGAGGAAGTACTAAGGACCAAATTTATTACAGTTCTATATGTGTTTTTACGTGAGCCCAGTAGCTCACGTTTGGCTTATTTAACCAATTTGTTCATATCAGTGTTATTTGGTGTTCAAGTAGCAATTTGGTATTGAACATAGTGCAAGTCTTATTCTGTAGGTAGATAGTTAAATTGAAACAAGATCATACTGAAATTAACTTTAAAAGATGCTGACAGTTGTTAGTTACTGTTGTGTTTTATTTGACACTTTTTATTTCCTACAGTTTGTCATTGTATTGTAACTAATACTTGGCAGTTCTTAACAGCGATATTCTTACCCAAGTCTTCTGACATATCTACGGGTGCCACTTACCTCCTCTGCTTCTCTGGCAGGCAGGTCAATTAAAATGCACAGAAGTGGTGATTTTTACAGGCATGTGAATTACAAGGTCCTGTATAGGACTGCATTTTTAATGGCTTGATTTTCTGCCTCTGTTAGGCCCGGATTTAGGTGACTACTATTGTTTAAGTTTATAAATAGCTAATTTCTTACTTCCAGTGCTTTCAAAAACAACACAGTGCTGACATTTCTGTTCGTGTCAGCATTTTCCAATATCTTTGATATCTTTTTTACAGTATAAATTGGGATATAGGGTCAATCAGCAATAAATAATTTTCATCTCCTGGGTCTTTAAGTTGTAAAGAGGCAGTTTCTTGGCTAGGACAAAGGCTGCCACAGATTAAATTGATGTAAGCCTTTCAGGTACCTTATCCAAATGTTTAAAAGCTTGTTTTGTGGGAAATGGAACTATTTTGTAGGATGATTTTTTTTTTTTTTTTTTTCTTTAGAATTAACTAATCTTGTTTGAGTTTTAGAGTTTAGGATTATGGATTGTAGAGCTGGCTGAAGGAGAATTAATTTTTTTGTTCCCTGATAATGAAGGCTGTTGTGAGCAAATAAAGTAGCAGTTCAGCTTTTTCTCCCTAACGCAGTGTTTGTGCTAGCAAACACTAAATGGATGACAAGATGTTCAGGCAGAAATGTTTTCTCTAATGAGGTGCTATCTTCTTTGCTTTGGGTCTTACAGCAAAATAAACCGTTACAGTTTCATTAAATGCTGGCCAGAAAGGAACAAGTAAATTTTTGTTTTCCTGCTGCAATTACATCGTGCTTCCTACAAATGCTTTTACAAAATATTTAATATTTGCAAGTTAATGTTTTGTAAATGCTGTGTAATAAATTGAAACTACTGTAATGAGTTTTGCAGCGCTGTGCACACTTCTGAGGTATGTGCATAAGCCATTTCACTTGCTTCCAAATGTTCTTAGTGTTTATACTCAGTGGATTATAGATATGAAGACAAATAAACTGCTTCTTTTGATAGGGACTTATCTGCTGTGTTCTTCTCTCTAAGCTGGCAAATTGTGGTGCTACGTGGTATAGCAATCCTCAATGACATGCTTGAGATGGAGTCGTTTCGGCTGTAACATTTTGTTAGATGGCTTTTCTGTACAGGGCCGTGGTGGTTCTGTTCTGCTTTAACATCTGTGAAAGATCTGAAATAATGATGAGTACTGCTTGAAAGGAGTGGAAGATGGAAAGAGACAGTCATAAAGTAATACAGGCCAGTTGGAAATAGGAAACAAATTCCTGGAAAAAGGCATTGTGAAAACTAGAAATGTTCTTCATTTGACCCATGTCTTGGCATATAGAAATATTCTTCACAGTGTTCTGGAACAAGAAACTCCTGGAGTATGATTTCTGCTTCAGCAGAGAGCATTGAGCACGTTTCCTACTTTCCTTTCCATATCTGGAAGAAAGGTTAGCTGTTCTTGCTTGTTGTGTGTTGTCTTGGTTCATTTTTTTTTTTGTAGTAGTGCTCTAAATATGAGAACAGTATTCTTCTACAAAAGAGAATTCAGCCAGCTTTTTATCTGGATGACACCTGTGTGCAGTGGATTATATCAAAAGTTTGTGGTAATGCTGGTGTTTGGGGAATAGGTGAAAAAACAAACAAGACTCAAGTGTTTTAATACAAAGCAAGAAAAAATGGTTACAGCAAATTTTTTATTCTGGTAGCCACTGTGAAAGGCTGAATGTCAAAGGTCTTTGTAAGGTAAAAGGCAGGATTTCCTTCTTTCATGGATATTTAGACAGACAGACATGACAACAGTAAAAATAAAAAAAATCTGTAGTGTTCTTTATTTGGCTTTTTTCAAAGATTGGTAAGCATGATTTAGAAAACTCTAAACCTTGCAATACAACCTTCCCTCTTGGGTGAGCACAGGACTTAATCACCATTTCAGAGAAAGTATAATCTTCAAGTAGCCTTGAAACCTTTTTTCAGTGAGGTAAACAGAAGAAATTAATAGCTTTAAACAGATTTATTTTATGGTTGAACACGGAGTAAATGACATTCTTGCTGTTGGATCAGAGGTTTAATAACGTGGAGTAATTTATGAGGTTGTGTTTACTGTTGTTTTCTTCTTTTAAACTTACACCCCTCTAGCAGTGCATGGAAGGATACTGAAATGTAACTGTAGACCTGTCAAAACAGCTCACAGTGGACTGGTGGCACCCTTTGAAGACGAAGATATGCTGATGGATGAATTTGTCAGGAAAACAGTTATTTCTCTTGGCTTGTGGATTCTCTTTAACAATATGGGGAAATCCTTAGTCCTGAATCTAGTAAGACCATACAAATATGCTGAGAGAAATTACTTCAATATGGCTGTACAAATGTAATGACAGCTATTAGTATGCACATAACAGGAGATGGGATGGGGTGCAGTGGAGATGGAGGAAGGAAGGAAGAAGTGGACTTAAAATTTTGGAAGCTTGAATAACCATTTTAAAAACTACGTTCTTCATAAAAGTACATGAAAGAATTCATGGTGAAGTGAGTGATGAACTTTTGCAGTGTATGTGCTCTGTTGAAATACTTAAGATACGATGAACATTTTGGGTACAGCACCGGATGCGAGCTTAAGGAAGCTGGACTCCTGTTGATCATTGGTGGCAGTAAGTACAACAAAGTACGTACAACGATGCTTCAATGCATTTTCTTCTCATTTCAGGTTTGCTTCCTGATTTCCTAATTGATAAAGCTGAGACAGTGAAACCTGACTGTTGAAGGGTGCAAGGTGTGAACCTGCTCAAGCAGGTAAGCACACAATAGAAACTAAAAATCTACAAAAGTGGTAAAACTGCCTGTTTTGGGATTTGGAGTATACCTTCTTGTATCCCCTCTATCCTGGGCATACTGCAAGTTAAACTATCAGCTGAATTCTTTTTTCATTGTTAATGTTGCTTTGCAAAAAGGACTATACAGGTTTTGATAAAAAACTCAGCCTCATGTCTTGGAATGTTTTGGCTTGACTTTCCAAATAGCTGGTAAATAGAAAAAGTAGTAGTACCTACTTTTTTTTTTTATGCTAAGTGATTTTTGGATTTACCCCCTGGCGACTTTTGGGAGAAAAGGACTGCTTCCCCCTATATATCTTAATTAGCCGGATTATTAAATGTCATACTGATCCAAAGTGTTAAACCCCCATATTCAGTCTGTCCTCAAACATTTGTTCTTTTGCTGAAGCATTGCAGTGACTTCAGTCAGTGGCCATAAAAGTTCTCCTTAAATATTCTGAATAATTAAATTTTGAAGCTCTGGTAGCTAGTGGAAGTGTACAGCAGTAAGAGACTCTTGACAGTGACTTTTTTGCATTGCCGTGGAGCAGAGTTGAGCTGTTCTTTTGAGTTCTGTCAGAAGACATTAAACAAGTAAAACATTAACTTTCCTGACACCGTTTCATGACAAAAGTTTGTCTTGTGGGCAAAGTCCATTGTGGTGGCTTAGTAGGAACATTTGCTCTTCTGTTGTTTTCACCTCTTTTAGTGGTATGATGGATTGCCATGAGGATTTAGAAATGGAGAAGGCAAACTTTGCTTCTTGAAATAGCCTCCAAATTTTAGAAAATGCTTATTTTTGAGAGTGAGAGGCTTCCAGCTGTTGGTTCTCCATCTCAACCCCCCCCTTATTTGTCAGTAGGGCTCATATGAATGGGGTCGCAGAATCAGTCTGGATTAAAAATATTCTTGTAAAACAGAACATTTGTAATCTCTGTCATGACATGGATTAAGTTTAGAATGTAGATGAATAATTCATTATATTGGCAGGATGGGAACTTTCTACATGGGCCTTGTTGCTAAGGTAGTAATTAGTCAAACTGCACATCAACAGAAATATCCTCAGAGACTTCTATGTTAATTTTTGTTCTAGTTCTTTAAGAAGTAGAAGTGGATCTCTGCAGAAAACCGTCCACAAAGGTTACTGTTAGACATCAAAGAGGGTTGACTTTGGCCTTTGTCTTCACTTGGTAGATGACTTGAGTTGCCTACATTTCACAGTATGGATACTGTTTGGTTAAGATCCTTGGAAACTAGGCTTTTATTGCTTTTTCTTTGTACATGTTAAAGATTCACAACAGTTTTGTAAAGACAAAAGTCTTGTAGTTCTTGACCAGCGCTCATTCTCTACTGCATTAGCCTTCTTTGCAAGTCTTCCCTTTCTGAATGGCACCATTTGTTGTGTGGCAAAAAAAAATAATAAAAGTTATCTTAAAGCAGCTTGAGAACTTCCAGAATGAAGTAGCTTGTATAAATATTACGAAAACTACATGCAGAACTGATCGGGTTGTGTTGCCTGCTTTCCTTAACAAGAAACAGGTTTGAAGAATTCCAGGTGTATGCCTTTGGGGTCAGGGAAATCTTTGATGCCAAGAAGGGGATATAAGTAATGTAGCAATGCTCTCCTGTGAGGAATCGAATTCACTTAAGTTACTGATTGCTGTCAAAGACTTTCACAGCTCAAGCAAACCTTCTGCCTTTACTTTCTATAAACTATGGAAGAAGGATTCAAAACAGTTTACTCCAATAAGAGATGTTTGCCAGTTTGAGTCTTACTGTTCAGTGAAGCTTTGGCTGTTGCTCATTTTCAAACAAGGCTGAACTTTACACCTTTGAGTTGGTGGTACTTACAGCATGTGGGAATCTGAATACTTTCATGTTTTATGCAGAAATGTCCACATTTCTTACAATAAGAATCTAAATAAAAAAAAAAAAATGCTTACTAATTTGCATTGGCAATGTACTTTCAGCAGACTAAATGGCTACCTGTTAGATTGACTTTTCTTCGCTGACTGACTTCAGTGATTTCAGATCTGGCTTGCAGTAAATGTAACTAATTTTAAATCTGTGTTGTATGAGTGAATTTAGCAAACTAATTTGGAAAACAAATTGTTTCTTCAGACTTGGTGCGTGTTGAATTTCGAGGTATGTTATACAGTGTAGTTTTACGACAGATAAACAAGCTGTCAAGTGGCTGTTTTCCAATAGGTTAATACCTTACTAGAACTTTTAAACTCACCACACTCAGGATCAGTGCTGATACTTTTGGATGTGAGACTACACTACTTGGGAAGATCTGCTGGACAGCTTGTAACTGGATCTTCAGAAAAGACAAAGCAAAAAACAATTCTGAAAATTCCTGGCAATGTTTCCAGGAGTGCATGCCCTCCAGATGTGTGCAGTCACGCTTGTCTGTGCTGGGAGATGAGACCTGGATCAGGCAGCAGGGATCAACCATGGTCCCTTTCAAGGTAGAGGTGGAGCCAGTGTAATGGGAAGGCATTCTGTAGCTGTGAACAGGAAGGAAATGTGAATTCTGGCAGAGCAGATTGCTAACAACAAGTCTCCATAGCACTGTGTAAATGCTTCTACTGCAGTCCCCACTGAGGGCCAGACACGCTTTACCTTCCCGTGTTTCAAAAAGCAGCATCCCCATGTGAGCTCTGTGAGGACTGTATGCATGTGTGCGCTTTGTGGGCACAGCATCAAGTTCAGTGGAAGATTCTGAAAGGTAAGTGAGCAGCCACTGCTGCTTTCACAGGTTGCCTTTGCTTCATTTACAGGCATCTCTTTCTTTAAAATCAGAGTAATCCTTAGGATGTTTTGTAGGAATAGATTCTTTCAGAACAGGGATTTGTTTGTTGGGTTTTTTTTTTTGCTTACCAGCTGAACACATTTTATCTGAGTCAGTCATTAATTCTTAGGACAACTAACTGCATATCACAATAAGTTTACAAATGCAGTGTTAACACAGGGGAGCTGAAATGACTCCAATGTTTAGTTTGTTTAACCTTTTGAGTACTGATAGAGCATAGCAACTCAGTTTCTATTCTAGTAGGAGTTACCTCACCTGTTAGGAATGAATCAACTTTAAAAATATTGACAAAGATTAAAAAAACCTTCAAAGACGAGAGCTTTTGGCACACATCACGGGTACCAAACTAGTGTTTGGCTAGTAAGTGCTGTGGATCAAAGTAAAATACAAAGACGCTTAAACAGCCCAAAGCAAGTGATACTTTTACAGTCTATTTTGGGGCCTTCTCAGGACTTACTGAGAGTTACTGCCACTTATACTCTCCTTGGTCAGTCAGCTCTAACCATGTGCTTTTTCTTGGAAAACGAGTTATTTCAGAAGAGACACAACAGAGAAGAGCTGTGGTGAAAGGTGTTTTAATTGTATTAGTCTATTAAAATATTTCAAGCAGTATGGAGTTCAGTGTAAATAAAGGTAACTTACAGATGATAATATGTTGAAGTGTAGTTTGTTCTTGAGCTACAGGGTTGTCATTTAGTAGAGAGCTATCTTGAAGTTTTTACACAGTTTATGGCATATACTTGTAATCTCCTTACAGATTGTAGCTTTTTCTGGTTTTATTGTATCAAAGCCCCTCAGGATTCAGTTGGGAGCAGCTCTCTGATTCTGAGAGGCAATTTAGATCGTCTTCCTATATCTTCTAGTAGTTCCTATTACCATTTGTTTCTTCTGCTTCTCTTCCATGTTTTGGTTTACTGTGCTGAACTTTTGATTGTTTTGGCCAACAGACTAGGAAATGTTGCTGTTTTGACAGATGTATTTAGTAAATTAAAAGGAAATATTTATAAATGGTCCTTTCACACATTCTTTCCCTGAAAAATGACCATGCATAAGAATGAGCTTTGCTTCTTCAGTGATAATGCTTTTTTATTTTCATCCCTGGTGCGATTTATTTTTCCTACTAGAACAGGAAACATTAATTTTTTTTTTCTGCATACATTCTAGTGTGGAATATATTAAAGTGCTTCAGTTGAATTGATATAGCATCTTTAGTATAGTGAGAGGGAAGAACGGGAACATGTAACATGATTTTTAAAATAAAAGCCTACTTCCCATTTTTGGACGGTACTAGCTCTCATGATGAAGAGCAACCCACTTTCCCAGCAGTTGCTCCTGTGACGGGCATTGTGCTGTTCCTGAAAGTACCCTGGCAGTAGTTGGAGTTTTCAGTAACCATAATGTAATTTGGCTTTAGCGAGCGGCTGAAAGTGAAGAAGTTGCAAGTCAGTCCACTGGAATTTGCTTAAAATGGATACAGCAGCACAACTTAATCGGTTGTGTTTACATACCTAATTTTAAGCAGTAGGTGAAAAAAGGGGTGAAGTTGTGCTAATATAGTTCCTTTTTTCTTTCTGGCTTTTATTCATTAGTCACTTTTGCTGAAAAGTTTGTTGATAACTTTTATGCAATACTCAGTTAAAGCAAATTTTGTCTTTACAATCCTTTTCTTAATTCCCAGAGCAATCTTAGTTTTTTCCCTCTTGTAGAACGTGGGCGATGAACATTGCAGAGCATTTGTTTCACAGATGCTCAGGTTTTGGCAGTTTGTTGTCAGAATGCCTCTTAGTTCATTTCATGATTTAAGATGCTTTTTAGCCATTGAAATAAGTAATTAAAATAACTTACGGTATGTAATCTCTGGACCATCACAGCAATTATTGATGCTCAGTTTTCTTGGGGACACCATGAACACTTGCACAGTGTTTATTTTATTCTCTCTTAGGGCAGCAAAGGCCAAGGACTTCTTGCTTAAACAGAGCAGATTAAGGGGTCTCAAAGCCACAGGCAGTTGTGGACTGCTGTGTGTGTTAATGATTAGATTTTTACTGTATGATCCTTCGTGACTCATATATTTTGAGCTTCCTTAAGTAACATGAGAGAGAATATCTGATGATTTAAAGCTGAAGTGCTGATTGCATATTAGAAATAAATGAACACTAATAAAAATCCAGCTCTTAGTTTAAAATGCATGTGTTGTGTTTATCCAGTAATGATTAACACCATTGCAGTTGAAGTGTCTGCTTAATCGGGAGCACCTAAAGTTCTACTTTGGGATTTATTACGCTGCACAACCCTCAGATGTATCCTGGAAATAGAAAGACAAATTTTAAATGTTTATAGGCATGCCACCTCTATCTGGAGCTGGGATAACTTAGTGGTGGATGATTTTGGAACAGGTTTTGGAAAATACGAGGCAAAAACCCAATTATTCATGTTACAGGAAGTCTTAGCATCCTTCCAAGGATGCTTTTGAAAGGATGAGGATAGCTTACCAATCCTGAATAAGTAGAGTATAATAGCAAGTTGCCTTTTCAGTGCACTGATTAAAAGTAAGGTCCAATTTCTTTGCAGTGTCATTGGTGGCCTTGTTTTGCTGATGTGGGTGTTGCAACCTAGTTTGAATGAGAGTTCTGTTTTCCTGACTCAGAGTGCACATGGACAGATCTGCAGAGAAATCAGTTGAACATGATCAAGTGCGTGTGTATTGTGTTTGCATGGCAAGATTTTGGTAGCGGGGGGCTACAGGGGTGGCTTCTGTGAGAAGCTGCTGGAAGCTTCTCCCATGTCCGACAGAGCCGATGCCAGCCGGCTCCAAGACGGACCTGCCGCTGGCCAAGGCCAAGCTAATCGGTGACAGTGGTAGCGCCTCTGTGATAACAAATTTAAGAAGGGAAAAAAAGTTGCTGCAGCACAGAAGCAGCAGCTGGAGAGAGGAGTGAGAACATGTAAGAGAAACAATCCTGCAGACACCAACGTCAGCAACGAAGGAAGGGGAGGAGGTGCTCCAGGCACTGGAGCAGAGATTCCCCTGCAGCTGGTGGTCAAGACCCTGGTGAGGCAGGCTGTCCCCCTGCAGCCCATGGATGTCCACAGTGGAGCAGATCTCCACCTGCAGCCCGTGGAGGACCCCACACCAGAGCAGGGGGATGCCTGAAGGAGGCTGTGACCCCGTGGGAAGTCCACGCTGGGGCAGGTTTGCTGGCAGGACTTGTGACCCCGTGGGGGACCCACGCTGGAGCAGTCTGTGCCTGAAGGACTGCAGCCCGTGGAAGGGACCCACACTGGAGCAGTTCGTGGAGAACTGTCTCCCGTGGGAGGGACCCCACGCTGGAGCAGGGGAAGAGAGCGAGGAGTCCTGCCCCTGAAGAGGATGGAGCAGCAGAGACAATGTGTGATGAACTGACTGTAACCTCCATTCCCCATTCCCCTGTGCTGCTGGGTGGGGGTGGGTAGAGGATTTGGGAGTGAAGTGCCTGGGAGGAAGGGAGGGGTGGGGGGGAAGGTGTTTTAAGATTTGGTTTTATTTCTCATTACCCTACTCTGGTTTGATTGGCAATAAATTAAGTTAATTTTCCCTAAGTTGAGTCTGTTTTGCCCATGACAGTAATTGGTTGAGTGATCACTCCCTGTCCTTATCTCGACCCACAAGCCTGTCATTGTATTTTTCTCTCCCCTGTCCAGTTGAGGAGGGGGAGTGATAGAGTAGCTGCGTGGTGCTTAGTTGCTGGCTGGGGTTAATGCATGAAAATCTGTCCAACTCTGAAACAAGCTCTGCAGAATTATGAGTATCACTCCAGTATTCTTGTTTGGTAACACTGGGGATGTTTTCTGACAAATAAAAAATATATTCAATTGTAACCTGGAAGCTGCCTGTCTGGACTTTTCCCTTCTTACAGTATCATTTTTCATGCATTGTATGTAAAATTCCAAAACATCAATAACACTGTATACAGATCCACTTTGAATAGTAAGGCAGTAAGGTAAGAAACTTTTTCAGTAGCTATAATTTTGCTGTTGAACATGCATAGATAGAAGCAGAACAGTAAATCTACCAGTACACTGATTTTTTTTTCTTTGCCCAAATTACTTACAGCTATGCAATATTTTACTAACTTTGAGGGGGAGAAAATGTAACTTCTTGTAGAAATTTCTAAGGAATTCTGTTAAATGCTAAATAAATTGCTTCTGATATTGGGAATGGAACTTATGTATTGTTTAAAGAGAGCAGATTTTCTTCTCAGCTTCATTAGCTACCTCTGGAATTGCAGAGTTCAAATTTTGATACCAACTGCTGATGTGGAATACTCAGCAATCCAAACGATTAACTCAAGCTAGCACTTAGTCCCTTTCCCAGCCCATTACTGAAACCTCCGGTTTCTAGGAATGAAAATAGAAAGGAGACTAGGAACTTAATCTGAGGAGCGAAGGAGTGGAGTCCCCTTCTTCCTCAGCAAGACAGGGGCCAAAGCATTTTCCATAGAAGCTGAAGAACTATACTGGAACCAACAGGGATTCAAAAGCTGGAGCATATTTTGCAGCATGATCAAATTCTGAATTGTAAGAAATTTTGTTTATGGCTGGATACAGTGATTAGATAGGTCAACTGTTACTACAGTTGAGAAGCACTGTAATGGCTGGACAGAAGAAGCACTATTGCTCTCCTGACTGTCTCTGGTATGCTGGATTTTCTTCCCCAGCCCTTTGTGGAAGGGAGGTCACGAAAGGAGGTTGCTGGTAGTGTGAAGGGGAAAGTTTGTGAAGGTCCCTGTTGGAAGCTGCAAAACTGTGTGTTATGCATTTGACTCTTGGATACTGACAGAAGAATCTGACTGGCTGAAAGAAATAGAGCATCTTGAATTTTATCAATTTGTACCAACCTTCAAATGTAAACAATATGACATGCTTCAACTCTTGAGTTAATAGTCCTGAATATTTTTCTTTCCCTTGAGGTAAGAGATGATGAACATCCTTTAGAAAACCTTGTTCGTTGATACAAAGTTGATGTTTACAAGAGAATGGGTCAGGTAGGGTATAACTGAAACAACTATGTGGTCAAACTTATTCCTTGAAACATCTTTTAAGGGACTCTTTAACCTTTACCTGGACACGTGCCTGAAAATAGTCCAGGTAATTCATAATTATAGCTATTCCGAGTCATTTAATGCTACAGCGTAATCTCTTCTGTCTCTGAATATTTGGAAGGACATCTGAATTATTTTGGCTGCAACAGAACCCCTCGCTGGATGATACTTGCTTGTAATTGATCATAGCAACTGCATAAACTGCACAAGCAGACAGGACACGTATGTCCAGGATTTAACCTGAGCGTTCATAGTGAGGCAGATCTGTGCAAATAGAGTTACATTAATGTATCTTGGATTAATGTTTTTGTTTGTGATTCTTTCTGAAAATTGAAAATAGTTTGGGGGGTGGATTTTGGTGGGGTTTTTTTTTGACAGTAAGCCTTTTTATTTCTTCATTGTTCTTTAAACCAGTGACAGCTGGCTGTACTGATAGTGATGTGACTGAAATGAAATGGTTTGTCTCTTTAAAGGTATTCTTGCTTAAGCTAGCAGCGTGCCCTCTGCCTGTTCCTGGGTTTTGCATTAACTTGCTGCTTTCAAATGTAGCACTCGCATTTGTAATTAACTCTGGGTTGAAAGCCTTTTATTCTTTTTGCAGATTTCCTCCTTAGACTGAAATAAACCTTCTATTCTGAGCCCAATGTCATTCATCTGTTATTAGGCAGCCACTTCAAACATGGATATTTCCAGTCTTATCAAGCTTCATGTCACTCCATAGTTTGTCAGGCTGCCGGATGTTGCCTGTTCTCTTAAATCTGCTGCATGACTTCATTTTTCAAGTACTTTTATTTCCCTGTTTCCTTCAGGTACAACTGACAGGTGCTTGCAAAGATGTCCAAAACTAACAAATCAAAATCTGGATCCCGTTCTTCCCGTTCGAGGTCTGGATCAAGATCACGCTCACGTTCCTTTTCCAAATCTCGCTCCCGTTCTCGTTCTGTCTCACGGTCAAGAAAACGCAGACTTAGGTAAGTGTGTGCTGCTCTGAAGCGAAAGGGTGTAACTGTGGTTTTCCCCTCTGTCCTGTTCAGATGGTTTGTCACTTAATTCTATTCCAGGGAAGGACTTTGATTAGATTCTAGGACAGATAGTGTCCTGTGTCTTAGGCTGTTTCCTGTACTGTTTTGAAGTGTTTTCAATGAGCTAGGAGAATAAATTGTGACTGTTTATCAGCATTGTCAAGATACTTCTTCTGAATACCTTAACCTGGTCTCTGTAGCATGTTTTTGGTGAACGATAATTTTACTTTTCTGTGCAGGTCTTTTTCCCCTAATATGGATACTAAGGTACTCTAATGTACAGTTAAATCAGAAGGTGCTTTGTTAGTATAGCTTATTTTGTCAGGTATGCAGTCCACAGTGGAGCTGTTACATCCTTTTTAGACTGGGCCCTTACAGAAGACTTCTGTACTTTGTTTTTCCTCAAAGGTATTAATAGAAGGCCATTTCAAAATGCATGTGGTTTTTTTCCCCATGTTCTTCTGCAGTTCTTAATTGCTGCTGTATGTAATGGGATAGCCTATTGTGCTTTTCCTAATTCCAAGTACGCACATTCTCTGAGACCAAGTTTCCTATATTAAAAGTACTCATGGTTAATGATGATGTTTGAGATTGCCAAAGCAGGACAAAATGTGAAAAATCATAGCTTTTTATCCTGAATTGAGATTATTTCGGGATTTTGCTTTTGATCAGACATTTGCTTTACTGCTGCCAGTGAGAGAGCTTAAGTGTGTGTTCCATAGTCAGAGTTGGGAAGGTCCATAGTAAAACATGCACCTTTGTTTTGTTAAATGTCTTTGGCTTTTTTAAAGCTTTTAATGTAATTGGTCCCAGACTTGAGGGGCCTTTGTGGACATTGCATGCTTTCCCCCTCTTTCTAAAAATGAATTCAAACAAGTTTTAATGTCAGTTTAAGATACTGCTGTGAAAGGTAGGGGCAATTTCTGTTGTTGTGTCCCTGCCCCTCACTTCACCATACAGGAGTCAGTTAACAGAATTGATCATTCTGGATGGATAAAGTAGACAAAGTTAATTTCACTGCAGTTAATTTTGAGAAATCATTAATGTGCATAATAGTTGTTCTTACCTCCCTGAATTGCTTCTGATCAGGCTACTTAAAGGCTCACGTCATCCCTGGATATCAGGATACCTGTTTTTTCCATTTCTTTTGGCTAAGCATTTTCTATCTGGCAAAGGCATTCCAGTTGGACTGGGTATAAAGTTCAGCTGCTTTTTCACTAATCTTAAATTAATAACACATATTCTGAAAATCATTAGATTGTAAACACATGCAACTGTTAACAATTAAAGAGTTTTTTTAAATGCAGAGGTTCTAATAAATGTACAGTTGGAGAGAGAAGGACATGACAAAACTAAATTAGAGGCGGAGACTTGAGTCAAACCAAGTTCTTTGCAGAAGGAAGCTGGAAGAAACATGGTCATTTGGGAATATCTGCCTAGCGATGAAGGAACTTTGACAGTTGAAAACAAAGGCATCCTGTGCAAACATGATTGTTTCCTCTGTGCTGCTGCTGAATCTACTTGTGCTTTGTAAATAACTCCTTTTTTAAAAATAGAATCAAAATGGAGGGGGTTAGTACAGACAAGTCATCTTGTATGGCGTTAGGATATTCTCTGAGGTAGGTCTCATTGTATCTTGGCATAAAAGTCCATTGTTGTGTACTTCAGCATGCACCACAAAAATTGTTGTACTCTTCATTTGGTAGGTTTACTGTTTGTTCTAAGTTGTTTTGCCATGTTGGAGTCTGCCTAATATTTCTTGCTTTCTTTATGACTTTATTTTTCATTTTTACCTATTGTGAAATGTTGGGTGCTTTAGAACTGGAGCAGTGTGTATTAGCTGGCTAGCTACAGGGGCTGGCAGAGTTGGGAAAACTATTACTTGCAGTGTTTCTTTTGCGTAATATTTACTGTATTTTTCTAAAAAGATTTCTTGTAAATAATCTCTGCAACTTTTGGAGTTAAATCTCCCTGCTGCAAGCCTCTGTAAAATGATAGAACAGATTTTGGAAGCAGCGTACAACAGGTCCCTTGCTGGTAATTGATCACAAATGCAGCAGTTGTCTGAAAATGGGAGTATATGTATTCTTAGTACTTTTGACTAGGGCTCATTATAATTGGTTCTTGCTGTCTGCCTCTTGTGCTTTCGTCTCAGATAACTTGCTTAGGTTTTTTGGTTATTTGAAATAAAGGATGAAGCATATGTTAAAATTATCATTGAGCTGTTTGCTAGCAATGACTATACAGTTTCACGCTAAAATGTAATGTATTCGATAGGTGGAAGAAATAAAAACAGAACTAGAGTTCGTCTCTGCAGGCATGTATGCTATTCTTGTAGGAATTCCTAACATGGCAGCGTTATGGGGGTTTGGGGCGTGAGCGGAGAGGGGGCAGCAGTGAGTTGTGTATTGTCAGTCTGTAAAAGTAGTACAAGTCTACTGGAGTATGACTAATGAGTGTTTTAGAGCCAGAGCTCTCTTAATGTAAGAAGGGACTGTGGAAATGGTTTCAATGAATATTATTTACTAAAGTTCCATTGGGAAAAATCTCTTTTCTATTTAAACTTACTAGTTTGGACACTTTCTCTGTTTTACTAATACAAATTTGCTAAAATTTCAGACTTTCAGTGGAAGTTTGTTTTTCTAACAGTAGTGAAATACTTACTGTAAAGCTGGCATTTAATCCTGAGCTACAGTGGGGCTTTTAAACAGTTATACAACTGCAGCTCCAAAATTTTAATGGAAGAGACTATTGGAACAATTAGCCCTTAATGTTTTGCCACTTAAATCTGTGTTCTTACAGGCTTTGTACTTGTCTTGGATTCAGTTCTGTTCTTTATGAATGTTCTTGCACAGTGTGGAGGCGAGCAGAGGGACTCTGAACAGTGCCATCTCGCGGCGTGAGGCTGGAGAGCAAGTGCATCCCTCTGCTGTCCCACTTGTTTGGAGCTCCAGCTTCTCAGTTGTGGCAAGGGGTGCACCTTTTGAAACTTAAAACTATAGACCAGTGTGCCATTTGCTCCAGTAGTGCTCTTCTCATGCTGAGGTGTAGCAATTTATTTAACTCACCTGGCAAAGAATTGGGGTTTCATCTTGATTATCAGAATTTCAAAAGCACATGAAAACTTGGGACACAAGAGGAAGATATTGGATCTGTTCTAATAATGGTAATGTGGCATGCATAAAGAAATACTTCTTTGTAGAGGTGATCTAAGATGAGGTATAACCTTGACCTTGAGCTGTAAAGGTCTGGAATTCTGAGATGTCGCTTTTTCTGAAGCTGGATAGCAGTCATGTTCCTCCTAGAAAAATGAAGAGCAACGTGGACTTATCATGGGCTCTGCAGTGATCCTGAAGTCAAATATTTGTTTGGTGGTAGCACTGGTACAAGTTATTTCCACTCCAGTTTATTGAGGGCAAAGTGTAATACCTCAATTGGGTGAGGATAAACCAAAGAAATTACTTTTAAAAGCTTAGAAATTAATTTTTCAGGTTCTTTTTTATAAAGCTTCAAATAAAAAGTTGTGACAGAAGAATAAACTTTAAAATATTTGTGTAATTTTCTTCTCTATCAGTTCTAGGTCCCGTTCAAGATCATATTCTCCATCTCATAACAGAGAACGGAACCATCCAAGAGTCTATCAGAACCGGGATTTCAGAGGTCATAATAGAGGATACAGGAGACCATATTATTTTCGTGGCCGAAATCGAGGGTTTTATCCATGGGGCCAGTATAACCGAGGAGGATATGGGAATTACAGGTCAAACTGGCAAAATTATCGCCAAGCATATAGCCCTCGTAGAGGGAGGTCACGCTCTCGTTCGCCCAAGAGAAGGTCTCCTTCACCAAGGTCTAGAAGCCATTCTAGAAATTCTGATAAGTCATCTTCTGATCGGTCAAGGAGGTCTTCCTCTTCCCGGTCTTCCTCAAATCATAGCCGAGTTGAGTCTTCCAAGCGTAAATCTGGAAAGGAGAAAAAGTCATCTTCCAAGGATGCCCGGGCATCTCAGGCTGCAGGAGATAATCAAGGTGATGAGTCCAAGGAGCAGCCATTTTCAGGAGCAGTGGCTCAAGACGTCAAGGCATCTGAGGGATCAAAACCATGGCAAGATATGACCACCTATGGTACAAGTTCAGCGTCAAGAGCTTCTGTGTCTGAACTTAGCCCAAGGGAACGGAGTCCTGCATTAAAAAGCCCTCTCCAGTCAGTTGTGGTGAGGCGTCGTTCTCCTCGGCCAAGTCCATTGCAAAAGTCAAGCCCACCACTGTCCAACCCATCACAGATGAGCTCTGCTTTACAAAGCAGCAGCACCTCCTTTCAGGCAGGCTCTCATCAGAGTCCATTTGACCATGGCTCAGCAGGTTTGAGCCCAACAAGGAAGAGCCCTGTGTGCAAAAGTCCAACACCAATCAGTTCAATTTATGGTGCATCTCAGAAGGAGGAAACCACAGCTCCTGGAGGAGGAGCCTTCTCAAAAAGGCAAGTGATGTGTTTCGTTGTGCTGCAGTATTTTTGACAAGCCAGCTTGCATGAGTAGGCACTCTCCATGAGCACTGTAAGGGTTCTTGGGGGGTGTGTGTGTGTGCAGGCTCCAGCTGGAAAGAGGCCCCGGGGTGTGCAGGGTGCCATGCTAGCAAGCTGCCAGCTGTTTGGGCCTGGTACTGTCTAAATCACAGAACAAAATATAGACCTAGCCCTGTGTTGCAGGAAGTTGGAGTTAGTTTTCTGACTTGGATAGTTCTAAAGATTGTGTATGTTCCCTGCAAAAATGTTCATAGCTGATGAACACTTGAAGTGAAGGTGTGCCCAATGAGATTTTCTAGCAACCTAACAGTGCACACTGGAAGCTTGCATTTCTAAGTTATTTACTTTTCAGTTAAAGACATTTTTTTGGTATTGCATTCTGGAATTGCATTAGATACTATAAATTAGAAAAATTTAATTAAATCTTACTGCGTGTCCTCCTGCAAGCAGCTTAAGGCAGGTGTAGTTGCAGTGCTTGTGCCTGTGTATGTGGGTAGTATGAGAAACTAAAGCACCGAGATCATCACTAAAATTAAGACATCCTTCCATATCGAAGGCATCAATTTACCATGTTTCTGTTTGCTTGGTTAGTCCATTGCAGATTCCTGCCTGAAGGTGACGCTTTGCTTTAAGAGATACGGTAGAATACACAAGTGCTTCTAAATCTTTTCTTTATTATTTTTTAAGTTATTTTGAACTTACTCTATATCAAGGATGTCTGAAACTTTAAAAAAAAAGCTGTAGCTCTTGGGCTTTCCAAAGCACTGAACTAGTGTCCTTGGGCTTTACTGCTGTTTCCTCAAAGCTGGGGTTTTGCTTAATGAATGCTTTAAAACATAGTTCTGATGCTTTAATCTAGCTAAACTGTTGTTCTCACTACAAGTGTTTTGTCTTCTCCCAGCAAAATAAATATTCTCCTCTGTTAACCTTTTTGCTTTTATTTGTATTTACAGTCTGTCATGAAATATTTAGCTTACCTATGAAACTTGCATCCAAAATTTGAAGTAGCTTTTGAGGCTTTTATTTCCAGTGTGTTGTTTAAAGCAGAACAGCCCAGTTTGAAAGTTTTGATGTGTTGTTCTCCTGAACCAGGTTTGTAAGTAAATAAACCGATTGGGTAAGATGTTACTATTTTCCTTAAAATGAATCTGTGGGTAAGCTGTTTTTGATTTGTTCTTAAGCCTCATTTCATCAGTTCTGCATATCCATTTTCTTCTACATTTGCTGAATTTATTGAGAACTAAAAGTCTAAATCCAGGCTGAGTAATCTGCTTTACATTTTAACTATTTTAGGGCCTAGAGACAGCTTTCTGTACATGTGTAGCTTGGTGTTCTCTAAAATTTGACTGCTTTCAACTGAAATATTATCCTCTTTGATTTTTAATAAGAGAACTACTGTAATGTCTGTTTCATGAACAGGTATCTGGAAGAGCAGAAGACTGAGAATGGGAAAGACAAAGAACAGAAAGTAACAAATGTTGAAAAAGAAAAAAATAAAGAAAAAGGGAATTTCTCTGAGTTGGGATCAACAGATGGAAAGGCAAAATCTGACTCCTATGCATCCAAAGCTGACTCTGAGAAGGGATACCGTGGCAGCCAGTCGCCCAAGCGCTATAAGTTCCGGGATGACTTTGATAAGCTAAAGGTCCCGGAGTTCCACAAGGAAAGTCATTATGGCAAAGAGGAAACAGATGAGCAGGAAAAGAAAGACAAGGCAAAGGGCCGAAAAGATTCAGAATTTGATGATGAGCCCAAATTTATGTCTAAAGTTGTAGCAACATCAAGTAAAAGTCAAGAAGAGGATAGGCCAGGAAAATGGGAAGGCGTGGTATTTTTGCCGCCTGGAAAAGAGAAGCAAAGGAAACCTGATGAAATGGAGGAGGAAAGCTATTCTGAAAGATCAAAAAAAGAAGAGAGACCAGCATCCAAGAGAGCTGAACCAGGTCACAGGGGCTTTGTTCCTGAAAAGAATTTTAGAGTGACCACCTACAAATCAAGCCAGGAAAA
The DNA here is from genome assembly GCF_964188355.1 of Buteo buteo. Lineage (NCBI taxonomy): Eukaryota > Metazoa > Chordata > Aves > Accipitriformes > Accipitridae > Buteo > Buteo buteo. The sequence continues at coordinate 1,376,028 of NC_134186.1, read as the reverse complement.
AAGTTCTTCCCCACCACCAAGGAAGGCTTCTGAGGTAAAGGAGAAACCAGGCACCAAAGTAGAGGGGCTAGCTCCTGGCAAATCCTCCTTTTCCATTACTCGTGAGGCCCAGGTCAATATTCGAATGGATTCCTTTGATGAAGATCTTGCACGGTAAGTATTTGCTATTTTTTGAGAAGTCTAAATGGTGATTTTTTTTTTTTCCTGTTTCTCTTCCTGAGATCCTCATATGTTTGCCAAGTGTGAGGAAGGCTACATAATATTGCATCACGATTTGCATTTTTGGGGGACAGAGATTAATTTTTTTTCTGGTATTATACTTGTGTGACCTTATTTTTGTGGTGGGAGGTTAGAGGGGTTACCAGTTTGCAGATGGTGAAAGTATAGCATGAAGGTTAAACAACTTTTCCTAATCTTTTCTGCGACTAGATGTAAGATTAGTTCAGAATGTAAATGCTTCTGCATCAGGTTCCACGCTACACCAGGCTCTGGAAAAGAGTTAGGTACTCAGTGGCTTCTTGCTGCCAGAAGCTTAGTGGTATGGTAAAGTTAGTGCCACTTAAATGATATTTGATTTTCTGGAGTATGTTTAAATACTTTTATTCTCAACATAGCGTTACTGAAACTCTAGGAAGCTCTGAGTGCCACTTCAACATTGCTTCAAGAAATCATAAGACAGTAAAAAGTTAGTCCAGAAAATACATTTGTACAGCAGTAGCCAGTAAGTGTTAATACGCCCCGTGGGATGTTAGAGGTTAATCTAGAATTTAGAAACAGTAGCAAAAGATCACAGCCAGCCAGTGGTGTAAAAATGGGCTTGTGTTTCACAGGATGTCAGGGTTTAATACCTGCACAGCCCTCCAAATGCAGAATAACAAGTGATCTGAATTATTACAGTAACCTAGATCAGTGTATTTTAGAGATGTTTAAATAAGCGTCCTGTTCATGCTACTGAATATTCTTAGGTGCCTTCGTAATACTACAGAAAAAATGCAGTCTGCTTCCAACTTCTGAGACATTAATCAACTTCAACTGCTTCCCTTTACCCTGTTCCTCTATTTCATGTGGTCTGTTCTCTTTCTAGTCCAAGTGGTATATTGGCTCAGGAGCGCAAGCTGTGTCGTGACCTTGTGCACAGCAACAAAAAAGAGCAAGAATTTCGTTCGATTTTCCATCATATTCAGTCTGCTCAGTCTCAGCGAAGTCCTTCTGAACTGTTTGCTCAACATATAGTGACTATAGTCCATCATGTAAGAGGTAGGTCAGAAGTCCATGTATCCTTAGATGAAGGTTTACTCCTCCCTTGCCCAAATAAGTGGGTTTCATGCACTCTAGTTAGTGCTCAAGGAGTTGTTTTCCAGCAGATATGCCATAGATGAGAATAGCAGCCTGATCATGAGTTGTCTTTATTTACATAAATAACTTTTCTTCTGGAAAGGCAGAAGAGGCATTCTTGTTTTTACTTGAGCAATATTCAGAGAGACTGTGACTTAGAATTTGTGTATTCTAGTGAATATGTGACTCACTTGAATAAATTGTTAATTTCAAGATTGAAATTGAAATTTGTCACCAGCATTAGAGCTCACCACCAGTGTTTCATGTGTCCTGCATCTGAATTTGACCAAGCTGTAGGACTGATCTGCTTTGTCTTTTTTGCAAAAATGGTATTAATATTTTGGCATTATTTACTCAAACCCCCAACAGAGCATCACTTTGGGTCTTCAGGAATGACACTGAATGAACGCTTTACCAAATATCTAAAGAAAGGAATGGAACAAGATGCAGCTAAAAACAAAAAGAGCCCTGAAATCCACAGGTTGGTGCCACTAGACACTGCCTTAACATTTCAGGGGTATTTCAGATTTCCTTCTCAAACTCTGGAATAATTCAAGTATATAATTAGCTTCAGCAAAAAAAAAATGGAAAAAATATGGGGAGTTTTAAGTACCTTTGGGAATATTGGTCTCCTTTAAATGACATTTGATCTAAAAACTTCAGATTCTTCTTATGAGCAAGATTATATCTGTGTACTGTCTTTACTTTTAGGAGGATAGATATATCTCCCAGTACTTTTAGAAAACATGGGTTCTCTCAAGAGGAAACGAAAAGTTCCAGAGATCCTGGCTTCAAGGTGAACTGTTACTCTGATTAGTTTAATTCAACAAAATGAGTGCATTGGGCATGAACTTAACAGTGATGTTTTTGTTTAAATTACTCTCTACTTAAGTTTGTGTTTTTCTTTTAAGGATGGGCATAATTCTAAAAATGAACTACAAAGGGTTAATTTTTATTAAAAATGTATCAACAACCTTTGTGAAGTGGTTAGACTATGGTAAATGACCCCAAAGTCAATTGAGGTGAGCTTGAGAAAAAAGAGAGGATTTTTGGAACAAGTGCCCATGATGAGAGAAGAGACTTTTTGTGATATTTTTCTGCTTGTAAGTATTATTAAATCAATTGTATACATGCAATATTTCCAACCATGTTTTCAAAAAGACATGCATGTCAAAAAGAGGAAAGTAAAACTAAATACTTATCTAAACCAAATACACTATTAAGCAGATTATAAATTTTGTTCTAACAACTTACTGTACCATTTCTGTTGATTGCTGTTACTTTAACATTCAGCACTTGTTTTAGTAGATCCAGACCATTTGGAATTTAGTGTATTAGCTTTTCTGAGTAGATGAATGTTAAGCCATTGCAGTCACTGTAAACAACCATAAAAATGGCTTAACGTAAAATGTTTGGGATTTTAACCTTTGTTTATTCACCTTCATACATATTTACGTTGAACGTTGAAGAGATTTTAAAAAGTCCTGCTGAAACCTTACTTGTTTCATATTTGTTTTCGATTTTTTCCAAACACACTTGTGGCTTGACATGGACGATGGTGAGATGGATTTGATGGGCCTGAACTCTGAGCATCAGCTTGGCAGAGTGTATTATAAACGTGGTTTCCAAACAGCTCGCCAGCCTTCCGTGAAACAGACGTGCCCTCACAAACCCAAATAGGTGTTTGCTGTACCACATAAGGGAGCTGCTGCTGATTTTGTCACTTATCTGTCATCCATCGTGTTGGGAGCAGTTTTATTCTCAGAGTAGAAATTAAAGCTCTTTGCCTGGGGAAAGTAGAAGAGCAAAATACCAAAACAAAACGCCTGCTCTCACTCCTGCGTTATTTGACATATTTATTTAAACAAAAAAGTGTTTAGAAACTCATGTAAGTAAAAAATTTAATAGCTAGAGAATTACTAATCCTTTTGTATTTAATTCAAGACGATTAATATGATGTATGTTGCATATCAAGTCATACAGTTCCCAAGATTAGTATTGTGTAAGTAAAGTAGCAATCGCTGACCACAGCCATGGAGGCTGTATGTTGTTGCTAGCAACATCGTGTACAGGCTTCCCGGAGATGTACTGCTACTCAGTTAAATGTTTGTCAGAACCACAGCCACTGTCAATTTGCTGCTCCTGTATGTGCAGCCAGCAGAATCTCATCCAGGTACCATTGGTCTTAAAGTATACACAGGTAACACAACTTCTCATTTTCCAGAGCAACTATTTTAATCCATTATTTAAGTAGCAATTTAAATAGAGCTCAAAGCAAGCATTACCAGATATATATATTTTTTTAATTAACAATGTGGAAAAAAAAAAAGCTAGTTGTTGAGTGTTTTTCATACAGCTGGTTGGTTTTTGCTTTGTGAAACACCAGGGTCAGCTTGCTAGGATTGTGTGGAGAAACTCATACTTCCGTCTGTGCTGACTTCTTGGCATCTTTCATGTTGTGCCTTCCAGTTGAGGGGGAAGGAGTACTGTAGGTGACGTCTGCCACAGAGTAAATCTTCTTGACAGACGTATTAAAGGCTACATATCAGTGGGATGTTGCAATTCTCCCAGATGCCCTTGGTTGCTGCATTTCAGTGGCCTCTACCTCTTACCACTTTGATCAGTAATTGCTATCCTAGGTATCTCCAAGCAGCAAACAGCTTTTGCTTCTCCTTAAGTTCCGTTTCCAGACCTGGTGATTAAAATTCCTTCTACCCTGCTAGATTATGTCTGTTGTCAGGATAGTGAGCATGCTGCTGTCCATGGGCTGTTAGACATTTTTGACATGCTGGAGTTCTGATACATAATCAGTTGGATTGGATTTCCAAGTTTTTTCTCATCTCTCACTGGCTGTGGTGTACAATAAGTGTCAGCTTCTGTGTTTCTCCCTCCCCTATTACCAGGCTATTTATTCTAATGCTGTTTGAAAGAGGAGAATAAAAGTTAAAAAGCAGTAGGAAAATTGAACTCTGACAAATAAAAACTTATTTTAGTAGTGCATTATTTTACATCTTAAAATGGATTATTGATTAATATTCAGATAAACTCCTGTTCTCCAGAAGTCTGTGCAGTCAATAGCAAAGTAATGGTGCTAAACTAGTGCACTGTAAACCTTTGTATTAAACTCTTCCCTCTTCCCTGCATTTATAGGCTGAAGGTAAATATAAGGACGACCCTGTTGACCTGCGCCTTGATATTGAACGCCGTAAAAAACATAAGGAAAGAGATCTTAAACGTGATAAATCCAGAGAATCGGTGGACTCGAGAGATTCAAGTCACTCAAGGGAAAGATCAACTGAGAAAACGGAGAAAAGTCACAAAGGCTCAAAGAAAAAGTATGTAGGAAACCTAATAGCCATTTCCTTCTGCCTTTCATGTTTCTGCTATTAAGGTTGGAGACGACATCGTGTACATACGGTTGTACACCTTTTGACATAACTGCTCCAGTGATGTGAATTATTCCTCTGCGTGTCTTCTTGATATCATTATATCTATCTGAAACACTAAATAATTGTTAAAGGTAAATGAGAAGGCTCCATATGTCAGAATGGGTGAGTCACTTTTCCTTCTTGTTCCTGTTGTGTTATGGAGAACCGCCATGTTTAAATGACTGCTTTAATGTTAATTTAATCCTTTTCTATTAGCTTAATTTTCCATTTGACTAAAACTCTGTAGATGCATGCTTATCTCATAGTAGATGGTGTGAACACCTTCGAAAGAAGCAACAAGTTCTTTCTAGAGAAGACTTGGGACCTGTGTTAGATCTGCGTGTTGTAGCTGATCCTGAGCTCTCATTATGGCTTTTGCTTTTTGTAGTAGGAAAAGGAGAGCGTTGTGTTTCTAGGGGAGCGATAATGAAATTGTTCTGTAGCAAACAAGTCACAAATGAGTTATTAACCCTCTTGGTGTCCCCCTCACCTCCGTTTCCTATCACTGAAACAGGAAACACCGAAGGGTACGTGAGAGATCCAGATCCAGTTCATCATCTTCGCGGTCCTCTCATTCAGTCAAAGCGGAGGAATATCCTGAGGAGACTGAGGAGAGGGAGGAAAGCGCCACAGGCTTTGACAAGTCCCGACTTGGGACTAAAGAATTCACTGGTCCAAATGAGAGAGGAAGAGCTAGAGGGACCTTTGTAAGTGTTCTCCACACCCCTGCCCCAAGTATCAATTCCCAAAGCGGTCAAAAAGTGGCTGTTGTGTATTACTCTTTCACAGTTAAAGCATACTGTAAAGGAGAAACCCCAAAGACATTGTCTGGTTGTGGATGATGAGCCAGAATATGATCGCTCCAGGTGTGGAGCTCAAACCAGGGTGCTGAGAATATAGTCTGGGCAGTTGGACTCAAGATGTATGGAGTGGAATCAAGCCTGGAAGCTTTTGTGCATTAGTAGTTGCTGAGCAACCCCGATGGGGAGCATGATGTGCATCAGTCAGTTTGGGTTAGGCTACCGAAGTGACTCACCTGGTCATAACCATGCTTATTGCTTGCAATTCTTATGCCTTGGTTACATAGATGCCTTATGTGCATATTGTATTTCTCAGACGCTTTCTCTTGAGTGCTCTGGAAATGCCTCTACATGGTCTTAAACAGCTTTATAGAAACTGTGACGCACCGTGTGATCAGATGAGCTAGAAAACCCTAAAATGTACTGGGCTCTTACTTTAATGATAGGTTAAAGGTGTTCTTGGATAGTTAGAGAAGTGATGTTGTATCTCTTGGATGCCTTGGAAGCTGTCTGGGGGTGGGAGGGCACTGCCACTGCAACCATTTTATTTTTCTTCCATGTTTTGCTGGTGCAGCAGTTCAGAGCAAGAGGGAGAGGATGGGGCAGAGGCAACTTTTCAGGCAACAATAACAGCAACAGTGGTGGCAACAACGACTTCCAGAAGCGAAACAGAGATGAGGAATGGGATCCAGAGTACACACCTAAGAGCAAGAAATACTACTTGGTATGTGTCTTAAGTATTGAAACACATATGTACACTCCAGGTATATCTGGTCTTTCAGAGGTGGAAGCACCAACTGTCATTAAACTAGCTAATCCACTGGGTTAAGGCTTCATGTGACACTGCTTCACAAGAAGCTTCTGGCTCATGACTAAAGAGAACTTGTCTCTGCTCATTGTAGAGTGGTTTGCCACTAAGTGAGATCTTAAAAGCCAGTTAAAGAGCACGTGTTTCACACACACGTGGAAAACACAGCTTAAATCTATTAGTCTGTGTTGCAGGTGGCCTGCATTTCTTGGTTCTTCTATCCCCATAAAACATCCAGTTTCCTGGATGGGTTAGTACTGTTCGTTTTTCTTTCTGGTGATAGCAGTCTGCCATACTAACAGGCATTAATCTAAGAGAATTCTGTGTGACTGTGTTCTTTGAAAGAGGGGTAGTTTTAAACAGACACCAACTCATTTTTTCTCTGCCTGATTTGGGGTAGTTGAGATCCCTAATCTTCTCATTAAATAATGCAGTATTTCAGTTTTATACCTCAAAAAAGAAAGACTGGATTTTTTTTTAACTGGAATTTTTTCCTGATCTGGTTGAAGGCAGAATTGTAATTTTTGGGGGTATTCAGTCTCTACACTGCACTTTACATACAGAAATGGATCAATCTGAGCCCAGTGACATGGTCCGTGGCAGCTTGTACCAGCTGCATCTGCGTTAGCTCATGGAAAGCATTCCTGAAAGCAGCACGTGTTATTAAACAACCTGAGTACCAGCAATAAGGACCGAAGCTGCCAAAGTGGTTTGACTGGCAAGAAAATAAAAGGGGAAGTTGTAGAATATCTGAATTGTGGAGCTGCAGAACCAGTAATGGTACTCCAGGCCTAGACACCCGTCCCCTGCCCACCCCTAAATATTCTATAGAGAGCTTCCTGGCCGCAAGGACAGCTTGCCATGCACAAAGGGCCTGTGTAGGGATTGTGCATTCCTGCCTTCATCTGCTGATTTTCTTCCCCAAAACAAGACAGTAGTTCTCTTTAGATGGCGGTATTGACTGTGGCACAAACGTGGCAGTCTGGTTTGTGCCACAGGGCTGCATATCACAAGCCAGAGTTTTCCAGCTTTTATATTGTGAGTAGTCAGTCTGTTTCAACTGATGTTGTTGGCTTCCTCCTGTACAGCACGATGACCGGGAGGGCGAAGGTGCAGACAAGTGGGTGAACAGAGGCCGTGGTCGGGGTGCTTTCCCCCGAGGAAGAGGTCGCTTCATGTTCCGAAAGTCAAGCACCAGCCCCAAGTGGGCTCATGACAAATTCAGTGGAGAAGAAGGAGAAATTGAAGATGACGAAAGCGGAACAGAAAATAGAGAGGAAAAGGACACTTTACAGACAACGGCTGAATAGCCGCAGTGTCTGTGTGTTTCTGAGAGCCCTGGCAGGAGGGAAGGGGTTCAGCACGATGCTAGTGCTGGAGATTGTCAGGGCGCTCCTGAAGTGCTGAGCAGAGCCCCGGAGAGGAGCTCTGGAACAATCCCGAAGTTAACTGCATTTCCAGAATTCAGCCTCCCTAAGTGTGGACTAGAACTGATAAATCATTTATGCTTGGATCCACTCGTGGAGTATATCTTCCCAAAGACTTACCTTCTGGACTGAATAAGGTCAAGTACAGGGTGAGATCCTAGATTTTCTCTCGTCTGTGACCTTATTGAATGGTCGGTTATTTTTTTGGTAACAGGCTTTGAAGACAATGTGGATTTTGGTTTGTGCCCATCTTAACCCGGTAGTTTTGACATTTTTGTTTCTCTTTTATAATTTGAAATAGTAAAGGTTGGGATTAACTCGCCAGTTCAAATTTTTCTCCCTTATTGTGTATTCAATTTTTTAAATTCATACTCTACTTATTTTAGGCCTTTACGTATGTAGTAACATCAATTTAAATGATAATTTTGGAAACAATTCTTGGTTCTTATAAATAAGAAAACAATGAAGCATGTGAATAAACATCTAAATGTTAACTTGTTGGGACCAAACTGCTATGATTTTTTTTAAAAAAAACTTTTTTTTATGTAACAGTTGAGTTTAGGGCCTTTTAAAAATGGTTGTTTTCCTTTTATGTTGAAAGTTAACAAAATTAGCATGGTTTAAAAAAAAAAAAAAAAAAAAAACAAACAAAAATAATTACACCCTACTTTTCACCACTGTTTGTGTACACTGTTAGGCCTGGTGTGTGCTGGAGTCCCAAACTGCTTGTAGGCATTTTGTGTATCCTCTTTGCAGCTGGTTGTGAACTTGAGTGCTCTTTCCAAGGTAACATAGTTTTCTAAGAAACTTCAGAATTCTACTAGGTTAAAAATATAAAAGGAGATGAGAATTTTTCAATATTTTTTATTAATCTTTTTATAAAAACAAAAGGCAAATCCCTCCTGTGCTGGTTAAGGACGGCCATTATGATGTATTTCTTTTTATCTTCTACTTAAAAATATTCTGAAGAAGTTTGCAAATAGTTCTCTGGCTGAGTCAGTGAGCCTTCTTGGCAGGAGAGGCATGTCCATGCACCGACGCTGAGTGTGCACGTGCTGTAAAGACACCGCTCTCCCTCTCCTCTCCATCTCTGCCTTCCCTTCCCCAGGATTGCTGTGCTGTTTCCCCACACACACCAACTAGAGTTTGGTTTGTTTTGACTTGAACAGTTCCTGTTTAGCAAAGCCCTGAAGTTTGTTTATGCAAATAAAATACAATAAAATAAGTAGTAGGTGTAACTCAGCTTTGTTTTGTGTTCTGAGTCGGGGGCTCCTTCTGTCGCCAGACACTTGCCTTCTGAATTAATTGGTGAGGCTGAAAGAACCAAATGCCTGTGGCCAGCCCTGGTGCAGAGCTGCAGAAGAGTTGCTGGGAAGAGGGAAGGTTTACACACACAACGGTCGTGGCAGAGAGGTTGGACCAGACAGCACTCACCAGCGAAGCTCAACCTGGTACCTGTGGGGTTGCCCCCACTGTTAAAAAGCAGCAGTTGCAAGCAGCTACTCTCAGGGTGTCATGCGTGAGAGGTTCCGTTTTGATATGGCTTTCCAGGTGGGGAACGCTGCGCTTGCAAGCAAGTAGGAAAATTGCCCTCGTAACACAAGGGCGTGCAGGAGCAGAGTCCTGCAGTTGCCCCTCCAGGAGCTGGCCAGGGGCAAGCACTGCCGCGGTGGAGTTTTATTGAGTTACTGCAGGTACAAGAACGCAGTATTTGTTCCACCATTAGCCTGAAGTGATTGAGTTCATTGCTTTTAGCAGCTAACTGCTGTTTTTTAAGCAGCTGATAGACCTTTTAGCCCCTTGGTGTTGGCAGTAACTGCATGGGGGGAAGGGGGGTGATACAGCCACAGGCCACATTCCCCAGCCCTGCTGCTGGGAGGAATTGTGTCACCCCCCAACAGGAAGACCAGCTCCCTCCATGCTCTAAAACTGAACTCCTCACTGAAGATCCCGGCTCCAGGCAGCCCGGTTTTATGCCGTTAAACCCCAGTGCTTGTCAAGTGTAGGTGAGTAAGCTGGCCACTGCATTTGCTGGTGCCAGGCAGTAAATGCTTTTCCATTGCTGCTGCCTCTAAGGAAGATTGCTCCTTGCTGTCTGACGTCTACAGGGGCTGCTGGCTGTGCAGCCTTCGTGGTGGATTTGGGTGTCTGCCTGCACTGCAGAGAAGCATTCCTGGCTGGTGTTGGTTAACAGTGTTGGCTAACAGCAGTTGAGACAGTAATGTGGGTTAACGGTTCGTGTTTCCCTTCACGCTTGAACTTGAGCCCTTGAGCCAACTTGAGACAAAGGGTGCCCAGTGTTCCCGGCTCCTCAGCCTGAGCGGCCAAACCCAGGGGAGAGCAGGGAGAGCACGCTTCCCGCTCCCCAGCAGAAACCGCTCCCCTATCAGCCTTCTCTGCCGCCCGGTGCTGATCCTCAGGCCCCCTCCCTGTGCTGTGGTTCAGCATTGATGCGTCAAATGCATTTGGTCTAAAGGAATATCGGTGCTGTCAGCCTGGACCAAGCACTGGCCGGGACCAGCTGGGGAGCCCTGGGGCCACTACGGATCCTTCTGGCTGCTGCGCTCTGCAGGGGGACTTCGGTGGCGTGGCCACACCAGCCCTGTGCGCTTGCGGTTTGTGGGTTTCAGCCCCTCTGTGGTTTAGGTTTCACTTCCCCTTCCAGACCGAAGGTGACAGACACACAGCGAGACCCGGGCGGCTTCGAGCTGTTGTCCAGGTCCGGGTGTGACGCCTGCCTTAGTGCTTCGCTCCCTGGATTGGCAGCCTGCGCCGGCTGTGCCCGCGTCGGCAGATTTCGGCTGCTGCCTGCAGGTGCAGCTCAGGTAGGGATGCGCCGTGCCCGCGGTGCCAAGAGCTCAGTGCTGGCGCTGGGTACGGCCGTGCCGCACCGTGGGCTGCCGCTGGGTACGGTCCTTGGGGCCGGGGGGGGCTGGGGCTGCTGCTGGCCCCATGGGAGCTCGGGGGGGCTCTTCTCACCTTGCAGCGAGGCATCTCCCCGGCTGTCTGAGCGAGGCAGGAGTGGTCACAGAGCCGTGAATCCCCTCCATGCTCTGCAGCGGCAGCTGTAGTTGGCTGCTTCTGCTAAATCCACCGTGTAACAGCGATAGCCCAAGCCACGCACCAGCTCAGAGCTGCCATGAGCACACGTGCCTCCTGCCGAGCTTGCCGGGTGGGAGAGTTGGGACAAATTCCCTCCAGCTCCCGGCAGTGACGCCGGAGGAGATGGTGAATCGCCTGTAGCGAAGGTGTGAGTGTTGGGAGGGTGCGGGTCAGTGTTCGGGCAGGAGCGAGGCCACAGCAGTGCCTGTGCATCGGGTGGCATCGTCCCAGAGGAGACCGAGCCCACGCAAGGCGAGCGGGTGCCCCTTTTTTTCCCCCGTAACGCTGCGGCTGCAGCTTCAGGTCTCCTCAGATGCCAGTGCCAGGCGACAGCAGCACCAGCAGCCCTGAACGCCTGGCTCCTGCGTGTCACCGCTGCCACCGAACACCCCTGTGCCGGGGTGCCAGCTCTGCCGGGGGGGCCGGTCCCATCAGTCTGGCCATGACCGAGCTCACCCCGCCACGGTCCCGGACAGCCCAGCCCAGGCGATTCCTGCATGGCTGCTTATGGGGATTTGTCTGTACCCAAGCCTGCTGGCAGCCTCCGGCACAGCCCGGAGGTGCCAGAGGAAGAGGAGGGCAGCCCTGTGGGTTTGTCCCCGGCTCCCGCTCCCTTCCTCTCCCCAGCCCTTTCTTTCCATGCAGCAGTTTTGTGACTTCTCCGCTCTGTGCAGCAGCCCCAGCCCTTGTCACCGAGCCGCTCTGCCGCCGAGGGTCCCCAAGCCCACCGCCTGCATCAGGGGGTGCCGGGGCTGGGTGCGGGCACAGGGCAGCCCAGGGGTTGAGCTGGCATTTGGGGCTCAGCCGCAGCCGGGACCCCCCTCCCCACTCTCACAGCTGCCTGCCCCGACGCCGCACTGAAGCAGATGCCCAAGCCCTTCCCGGTGCCGGAGGAGAAGGTGAGCGGGGGGTTGGTTTGGGGGGGGACGCAGGGCTCTGCAAGCCGGCAGGTGCCTGGGCTTGTCTCCGGCCCCGGCTGGGAGCCGGGACCCTCGTGCCCCGGCAGGTCTCCCGTCCCGCAGGCAGAGCCGCGGCCGGCGGCGCAGCGCCTGGCACCCGTCTTGCCGCCAGAGCTGGGTGAGTCACCCATTCCCTCTGCTGTGGGCCAGGGCTGTGCCCAAGGTGGGGGGGTCTCCCCTGGGCTTGGGGTGCTGGGGGGGGCCTGGAGAGGAGCCAGACCCCCCCCCCCGAGCCCCATCGTCCCGTTCCCGCGCAGACCGGGAGCCGGAGCTGTGCCGGGCCCTGTTTGACTACACCCCGGAGCTGCCGGACGAGCTGCCGCTGCGGCGGGGAGATGTCGTCCAGGTCCTCGGCAAGGTGAGGGGGCGCGGGGACGGGGGCGACCCCGAGGCTGTTCCCCGGCGCTGACGCCTGCCCTTGCCCGCAGCGGACAGAGGTTGAGGGCTGGTGGGACGGGCAGTGCCGGCACCAGAGAGGGCTCTTCCCCAACAACTTCGTGGAGCTCCTGCCGGCGCCGGTGCCCACGGTGAGTGGGGGCTGCACTGGAGCCACCCTGCCGTGGGGCTCGTGCGGCTGGATCCTGCACCCCGGTGGGCTCCGTAGAGCCAAACTCCGGTGTCTGTGGGGCCGCGCCGTGTCCCTGCCTGGAGTCCCAGCACGGGATGCGCTCCGGTGCCCCATCCTCACCCAAACCCGCTCTCCCACAGTTGAAGCCGGCGACGCCGCCATCCCGGGACACGGAGTCCGGTGAGTCTGGCCCCAGCGGCCATCCGGCCCCGGGGGCTTCGGTGTCCCGCCAGGACGGCCGGGCAGCCCCGCAGCCGGGTGCAAGGTGGGTTGGGGCAGCCGGGGGGCCGGCCGTGCCGGGGGGCCGGAGGAGCCCCGTGGGGCACGGGGATGCGGCGTGGACCGGCACCGAGGTGCTCTCTGCTTCAACTTCCTTCCCAGCGAGGAGCCGATTTCCTCCGGCGTCACGTGCGCGGTGTGGGGCTGTGGCAGCCAGGGGAGCCTGGCACGGCATCGCACCACGCGGCCTCGTGGGCAGCCCCGCACCGGCAGGTAGGACGGAGCGGCCGTGGCTCTGGGGGGGTCCCGCGCCTGGGGACCATCCCGGTGGCAGCAGCACCTGCGTGGGGCCACGCCGCTCCGGGGCTGTGTCGGGGCCGCAGGAGCTGGGGGAGCTGCTGAGGAGGAGCAGGGGCTGGTGGGATGCCGGGCAGCTCTGGGCACCATCAACCCGGCGCCGCTGGGAGTGATGGAGCCCCAGGACCCGCAGAGCAGCTCCCCGCACCCTTGGGGCCGGGCGCCCTCGTCCCCGTCCTCGTCCCTGCAGCCCTCATGGCCGCAGCTGTCTCTTCGGGTGGATAAAACCCACCGCAGGCATTTTTGGTGCCCACGAGGCTGCCGTGGCGAAGGCCGTGCTGGCGGTGGCAGGGTCCAGGCGGCATCAGGGCTGCCAGACCGCCACAGGGACGGGGTGGCCCACCGCGAGGACAGGGTGGTCCGTGGGCACGTGTCTGTGGCCTGATGCCTCGTATCCCGCTCTGCTGGGGGGGCCTGTCCCGGTGGGACGCCGGGGCTCGGCGGCAGAGGGATGCTGCTGTGCCATAGGCGGTGGCGGGATGGCATCCTGCCTGCGCCACGGTGCTAGCGCTCCGGGGGAGGTTTGCAGCCGCTTGCTCTGCCGTGCACAGAGGAAGCGCCGACCGCAGCGGAGCTGGGTGCGGGGCTGGGTGCAGGGTTGGGTGTGGGGCTGGCAGGAGGGGTGGCTGCCCCCAAACCAGCAGACAGAACCATAGGAACATGGTGCCGGGGGCGGTGGGGCAGATCCTGCCATGGGGCTGCTCAGGTCCTGCCAAGCATCGCTGCCGGCCCCGGCAGGCGTGGGAGACTGTGCTGGTGGGAACCGTGGGCCCAGGAGCACCGTGAGACCGTCTCCCACTGGTTCTGCCTGTGGGTGCCTCGTCCCCAGCACCCCCTTGTCCCCCACACACAACCCTGAGCCCCCAGGGCCCCTGGCAGGAGCAGGGTGCAAGGATGTGGGAGTCAGGGATGGAGTGGTCCCTGGAGACCATGTCCTAGCAGGGTGGGGGGGCTGTCCCACCCAGCCGAAGGGTCCCTGGGAGAGGGACCATAACGAGGATCCTTCCCCCAGCGCCTGACGAGCCCCTTTTTGCTCCCCAGCAGCCTGTAAGACAGCGAAGGACGAGGAGGGGGAGCACCCGGGTGAGTCCTGGGCTGGGGGAGGCGGGAGGGAGGGAGGGGGACAGGACCCCCGTGCCCGGTGCAGGTCCCCGGTGCTGGGGCATGGCTGTGCCGTGCGGTGCTGGCTGTGCCGTGCGGTGCTCGCTGTGCCGATCCCAGCCCCAGCCCCGGTGCTGCCTCCTCTCCCCAGAGTTGCCGGCACCGGTGAGGATGGAGCCGGCTAAGCTCCCCCCCAGCAAGAGGATGGCTCCTGCTCCCCCCGTCCCTGCCAAGGCCAAACCGGCCCCCACACTGGCGAGCAAGTAAGATGATGCACGTGGCCGTGCCGGGACGTCTGGGGCCGCCGCGATGCCCCCAGCGCCGGGGCCGTGCCGATGACCACGCTTGGTCCCCGGAGTGGGGCTGGCGTCTCCCCCACGGGAGGGCCAACCACGGCACAGTTGTGCCACTTTTTACCACCTCTGCCATCCCCAGGCTCGGCGGTGCCCAGCCCTGCGCCTCGGCCGACACGGAACAGGGCAGAGCCGGCGACCCAGGTAGGAGCCGGGTGCCGGCACCGGGCACTGTGGCCATCGCCGGACCGTGCCCTGCGTCAACGCCGGGCGCCGATACTCTCTTTTTGGCAGACGCCGACGGCTTCAACGCGGTGCCGATCACCACGGCCAAGCTGAGCCACCCCACTGCCACGCGCCCCCGGGTACCCGGCCAGCGGCCCCCCAGCCTCGCCCTGGGGATTGTGGGGGGTCCCCACGCCGGGACCTGCGCCCCTCTCCCCAGCGCGGGGCAGGCGCCCGCTCCGCCATGGAACACGGAGGTGCCAGCGGCACCGCGGCCGGAGGAGAAGCTGGCCCTGGAGGACCTGAAGGCTGAGGTCCGGTCCCTGCACATCCTCGTGGACCTGATGCGAGTCCAGCACCTGTGAGTGGGGACGGGGTGGGGGGGGTGTTGGGGTGCTGGCGGTGGCGGGGGTCCCGCTCGCTGCCCGGTGTGGTCCCGGCTGAGCCGTCCCCGGCGTGTTGCAGGCGGGACCTGGAGGACATGCGGCTGGAGATGTGCCAGGAGCGGGCCAAGCGCCAGGCGCTGCAGGTGAGTCCCTGGCGAGGGGCTGCTCCCACGTTTTGGGGTCCCCATCGTCCCGTCCCCCCCCCCCCAACGCTCACAGCCTCTCCCCACAGGCGGAGATCGAGCGGGTGAGGAAGGTGCTGCCCTGCTAGCGGCTGCGGTGCCCACCCCTCTGCGGCCCCGGGGGTGGCACGTGGTGCTGCGGGAGCTGTGCCGGTGCTGTGCCATGTGCCCCCCAGCCCCGCTGCCCCCAGCCCCGTCCTGCACCGATTGAGCCCAAACACCCACCCTGCACCCAGGCACTGCTTTCTGCAGCAACAGCCCCTGGGTGTACAGATATTGTTTAAAATAAACTATATTTTGGGTACGGAGTGCTGCTGGGCTCTGTGGGTGCTGCAGAGGGCAGCGCCCTGGGGCTGCCAAGTTCTTACAGGCTTGGGCAGGGCTGGGCTGGGCACGGGGGGGGGTCCCACCACGGCACAGGGGTCTTGCCCTGGCACGGGGGGTCCCTGCCCTGGCACAGGGCGTCCCACCAGGGCTGGCTCACTGCAGAGCCCAGGGCAGGAGCCTGCAGTGCTCAGCCCCAGGTGCTGGCAGTGGCCATGCCAGCGGTCACAGCCAGGGCTGCAGACTGTGACAACCAGTCCTGGGGGGGGCCGAGTGCCCCCCCACCATCCCCCTGCACCTTGTCCCAGGCTGGGATGCAGAGCCAGGGCCCGCAGCAGGGCTGGGTCAGCGCCTCCTCCTCCTCCTCCTCCTCCTCATCCAGCCCCCGCACCGTTTCCCAGCCCAGCCCCAGCCCCGGCACATCCTGGCCTCCAGCCACTGGCGTGGGGCCGGGAGAACATCTGGAAAACATCTGGATCCTGCTGGCGCTGGCGGCACTGGGGACCGGCCTGGGAAGGAGCTATTTTTATAAAGTTGTCGGGGAGGGGGCTGGGGAGGGGGCAGCAGGGCCCCCGCACCCCATGGGGCTGGGCCGGTGCAGGGAGCGTGGGCAGGATGCGGCCCAGCCCTGCGGGGAGCAGCCCGCGTCCCCGGGGAGCACCCGCCGCCCCGAAAACCCAGCGGGGAAACATCCGCCCCGGCCCCGCCGGGAGGGTGCTGGGTCGGGGCCAGGCGGTGCCGGAAAGGACCCGGCTAATTTTAGTGGGGCCAGCGGGGAGGGAATTGGCCTGGGGAAGGCAGCCGTGGCCGGACCCCCCCCCAGCCCCAGCACCACTTCTGTCGGTTCCTGCAGCCGCCCCGGTATGCGGGACCCCCTTTGGCACGCAGGGTCCCCCCCCGCCGCCACGCTGGGCTCCAGGTAGTGTATAACAGCACCATGTTTTGGGGGGGGGGGCAGGACCCCATAGCTTACACGGACGTACAGCTTGACCGCGACCCACAGGGCTGGGCCTCCCTGCGGTGCCAGCGCCAAGCCGACGGGGGCCAGCGCCCGTGGCCGAGGCCGGCAAGGTCTGCCCTGTCCTCGTCCTTGTCTCTGCAGAGTCCCAGGGCTGCTCGGCCGGTGCCAGCAGTCGTACCAATGCCTCAAAAAGTGCCTCGTGTCCCGCAGCGGCGGGGGCGAGGCTGGTCCTGGGGAGGGGGTGCCCGTGGCGCTGGGGTCCGGCTGGCAGCGGTGCTCCAGGTCAGCTCCTCCGACCTGGGGGCAGTGAGCAGCCCCCCCACCCGCCGTCCTCCTGTCCCCAGACCGCGTCCTAGGCAGCTCCCGGGGGTGGCACGGTGTCGGCTGAGCTACCCGGGGCCGGGAGCCAGACACGGCGCGGGGGCACCTGCCCCTGTGCCGGGACTCAGTAGTAGTGGACGCGGCCAAGGGTGCCGGTGCCCAGGATGTCGGGCTGCCCGTTGCGCCAGATCTCGCGGATGATGCGCTCGCGCTCCTCCAGCCGCTGCGCCCGCTCCAGCTCCTCGGCCGAGGCGAAGACGTTGACGGCCAGCGCCCCGTCCCCGGGGCCGTGGCTGTCCAGCGGGATCTCGGTCACCGGCAGCAGGGACTCGGATGCCGCACGGTCAACGGTGTCCTCCTCTTCCTCGTCCTCCTCCTCGTCCTCCTCCTCGTCCTCGCCGAAGTCCCTCGGGCGCGGCGGGGGGCGCACGGCGGGCCGGCAGGAGAGGCGCAGCACCAGCAGGCACAGGGTCAGCACCAGCCCAAAGCAGACCCCCAGCACGAAGTAGAGCCCGAAGCTCTCGGGGTTGGCTGCGAGGAAAGCAGAGGGGATGAGGGACTGGCCCTAGGGTCCCCCCCGGGACGTGTCCCTGCCGGGTCCAGGCTGGCTCACCTCGGATGTGCGCATACGCCGCCATGCTGTTGCTCAGCAGCTCCATGTCCCGCCTGCGGCTCTCCATCTCGCGCCTGGCCCTGCTCAGCGTCTCCCGGGATGGCACGTGCTCGGCATCTGCAGGACACGGGGGCTGAGCAAGGCGCTACTGGGGGCTGGGGCCTCCCCAGCAGTCCCCCGTCCCTTTTTGGGGCCATGCCTGGCTGCGACCGTGCCCCAAGGGCTCCCGGCTGGGGCAGGGGCTCGCTCCCGGGCTGGGCTGCTCCATCCAGGACCGAGCCCCAAAAGTGCCGAACTGGAGCCGTCCCGCTCCCACCACCCCTCCGTCCTTCCGGCAGGACCGGGACGGATATGGCTCCTCCAGGACGCTGCGTCAAGCGGATCTGCGGCACCGGGCCAGGCTTTCCATCCCCTGCCCCGGTCACGGGCACGGGACACGGGGCTGAGCTCGGTGCCGAGCGGGGCCGGGGTCCCGGCGCACCCTTGCAAGGCAGAGCCACGGGGTGCGCGGGAGCTGGTGCTGCCTGTGCACACGCGTGCTCCCCACGCAGCCCCTCTGCGGCAGCGTGTGTGTGTGTGTCCCCCTTCCACGTTGCGCCCAGCCTCGGCTGGTGGCCACGGGGCCCCATGGCACAGGGACAAGGACCGGGCCACGGTGCAACGGCCGCCGGGTTGGCAGGCAGCAGGGAACACCGCCGAGCCGGGGCTGACCCCGCGCTCCCGCCGCGGCCCCCGGAGCAGGATGAGCGAAGGGCAGGCGCTGGTCCTTCTGCGAGAGGAAAAGCCGCTCGCGCCGCCTCCGTTGCGCCGGCCACAGCTCCCACGGGAACCTGCCCTGGGGAGCTGGGAGGGGACGTGGGCACCCTGCGCCGTCTCCCTCCACGACACCCCGTGGGGACAGGGTGCCTGAGCCCCCGATGGGGTGCAGGGGGTGAGCACCCACCTCCCGCCGCCCAGGGACCCGCCTGGCCCCAAGCTGCTGAGCACCAGCCTCGGCAGCCCGTCCCTGCCCCAGCGATGCTGGTGTGGGGCCGGGGTCCCTCTCAGCTGTGGGGTGCCGTGGCCCCCCCCCAAGGCGTGGGGCTGGGGCAGCGGGCAGGACGGGAGGCGATGCAGTGCCTGGCCCTGGCAGGGGACGAGCTCATTTCCCAGAAAACAGCTCCAGGGAGGGAGGAATGAGGAAAGAAATGCAGAAAATGTGACACATCAGCAGAACCGTCCCCGGACAGTCCAGTGCTGCGGGGCTGCTGCACGTCCCGCGGCTGGGCAGCCCCTCGCAGCGGGACACCCCGAAACACCCCCAGGGGGGTCCTGGTGTCGTCCCTTGCGGAGCGGCCCCACCGCCAGCCCCTGCCCCTGCAAGGGGGCCGGCTGGGAGCCGCACAGCCCCGCTGCGGGGCTGGAGGGGCAGAACCCCGCCGTGGGGCTCCAGGGACCCCCTCGGAGCGTTGCCGGTGGCGGGGCTGCTGGCGAGGGCACCGCAGGGCTGGCCACGGGGGGGCTCGGCAGCCGTGGCCGTGGGCCGTGGCAGGGTTGAGGTCCGGGGCTGTAGTGGGCACAGGGTGTGAGCGAGCCCGGAGGGAGCTGGGCCCTGGTGGGCGCTGTGTGCTGGGCAGGAGGGCACCGAGCCCTCACCGCCGGAGCTGGGGTTGCCCTGGACCCCCGGGGACACCAGAGCGGGACCACCCCGAGATACGGCTGCGCCTGCGGGCACAGCCCCAGAGCGCTCAGCCCCGCGTCCCCAAGCACCCAGCCCCGCATCCTCAACCGCTGCGTCCCCGAGCTCCGCATCCCCACGCGCCGAACCCCGCGCCCTCAGACCCCGCGTCCCCACGCGCTGGTCCCCCCCCGCGCAACGCCGGAGCATCTCAACCAGGGGACGGGGCAGATCCGCGACATCCCGCCGCGGCCGTCGGGGCTGGGCGGATGCGGGGTGCCGGGGGTCCTTTGGGGTGCCCCGTCTGCCCCGCGGACCCCTTCGGTCCCCGAGCCCCCTGTGCTGGTGCCCAGGGGCCGGCGGGGCTGGTACTCACCGGGGTGGCGGGTTGCCCCGGAGCGGGGCAGGAAGGCGAGCGGCGGCAGGAGCCCGCTGCACTTTGGCTGGAGAGAGGGAAGAGAGAGAAAGGTCTGTTTAGCATTAACGCCGCAGCAACAGGAAATAGTTTGGAGGCGGCTGGCGGTCAGCGCTCCCCGCCGGAGCCAATGGCAGCCCCGTCCCGACGCCGAACGAGGCACGGGGCCGGGGTTCGTCCCGCTCCCCCGGGACGCTGGGCTCGGCCCTGCTGCGGAGCCGCCCCGGAGCAGGGAGCGGGGCTGTGGGCCGGCAGCTCCGGACCCCGTCCCGGCCACGACCAGCCCCATGGGCTCGCGGGGCTGCGCCTCGACCTGGCGAAGCCCCCCCACGTGTTGCACCGTAACCACGCAGGGAAGGGTGTGCAGGGGCTCCCGGGGCAGCACCCAGCCCCAGGGAGGTTTGGGGACAGGCAGGGTCCTGCCCTGCTCCCGGCTGCACCGTGCAAGGACGGAGCAGCCCAGGCCATGGCGCAGCCCACCCGGCAGCTTGACGGCAGCACGGGCTGCTCCGGCGCGGCAGCGGTGCCGGGCAGAGCCGAGGGTGCGGGCAGGGGTCTCTGCCCCACCTGCATCAGCCCTGGACACCTTGGGGCTGGACCCCCAGGACCCAACACTCCCCACCCAATGTTTGTCCCCAGTGGCCCAGGGATGACACCAGGCTGGATCTGGAGGGACAGGCTCTGCCGGGGCAGGGGGCTCAGCCCTGGGCAGGGCCTGGCAAGGGGAGCTGGGACCCCCGGGGCAGGGCAGGGCTGCGGGTCCCTGTAGGGTCCCTCATGGCCACTTCGCTGCAAGCCCACCCCCACTGCACCCTCCCACACGTGTCCCCGAGCCATCCTGGTCCCAGCCCCCCCCATCCCCACGGGGTCGCTGCGCTCCGGGCTCTCGGTATGAAGTTTTATTGCCGTCATGCAGGAGTAGTTTTGATGTAGTACAAAAATAATGTCTTTATACAAATTTTTTTCCTTTTTTTTTTTTTTTCTTTTTTTCTTACAACAGGCTCCTTCCCACAGCGCGGCCCCTCCGCCCGCACCCCCCAGCCGCTCCTGCCCTCCCCGCACCCCCCCCTTCCAGTTTGCTTTAATACAAGTGTGATTTACTGGCGATGACCGGTGTGCAGGAATACTGGGTATGATACAGCCTTGCAGAGTCCCCAGAATATTGCTTTTAACTTTGGGGAAAAAAAAAACCAAAACATAAAGAGGTGGGAGCAAAACAGGAGAAAACCAGATGGAAAGAGCAGGGCCCCAGCTGGGGGTCCAGGCCCCAGGGGACGCGGGGCTGGGGGTCTCTGCTCCACTGCTGGTGGCACAGGGGGGCGATGGGCACGCGCTGCGGTGTGCCGGGACAGATCTACCATCTTTAAAATAAATAAGGCTAAGACTTCAGGCTACTGGCTCAGCTGGCTGGGGTTGGTGCAACTGTTCTAGTCTGTATTAGTGTTCACAATTCCCTGCCTGCCCGCTGCCAAGCGGCTTTGGCGAGTTCGCAGGCAGGACATAATGCCCGACGCTGCCAAGGAGTTTCAGGTCAATCCCTATGTCTCCACAAAGACACCTGTAGGTTGGCCCAGGCTAGACGCAGTCTGCTGCCCCAGCCTGGGGCAAGAGAAGGCAACAACACGCTACAAATATATCTGCTACTCGCTCCCTGCCCGCACTCACCAGGGTGAAAGAGCTGGCCCCAAAAAGCAGGGCCAGCCCCCACAGCCGAGGCCACAGCAGCTTTTCCCATCCCTGCTCACACATTTCCTTGTGCCCAGCCCCAAGCTGGCAGGAGAGGGCGATGCTGGAGCTGCCACAGGGCTGGGAGCAGCCCGGAGCAGGGGAAGGAGGCAGCCAGAGAGCTGCTGCCTTGAGCAGGAGCCCTCGCTGGGGCACTGTGAGCCCTGGGACCTCTGTGCGAGAACAGTTCATCTGGCAAGACAGGCATCCAGTTCACAAAATGAGGCTCAGAAACAATCGTTCCTGTTCTCAGCACAGGCAAACGCTCTTCCAGTGGCATTAGGTGACAAACCGGGACATCCTTCTCCCGCCTCAGCACCACACGGGGACAGCAGAGGTGGCCCCAGGTTTGCATGGCGAGGCTGGGATGGCAAGATAAGCTAGGGAACAAATACAGTAGAGACTTCAGCCAGCCCCTTCCTAATTCTAGGCAGATTATTTTGGGAAGCTTTTTCACATTATAACTCATATATTATATCTGTACCACAACTGAAGTGTGAAAATGCTAAATCAGAATTAATGCAATTTTAACTGCACCTTAGATAAGCTACTGAAAAATAAGATTAAATCATATATCCTTACAAAACTAAAAGAATCAGTGAAAGGTGGGAAAGAGGTCAGAGGCCACACTGGGCCAAGTCCTGCAAAACCTTTGAACTGTGGACAAGATCCCATCTTTGCAGCAATTGCCTGCAAGGACGACTCTCTCCTGAGGCGGCGGCCAGCTCTCCGGGCAGCCGCCGGTCACACAGGATAACCGGGCGGCTGTTTGTGCTGCTCACGAAGGCCTTGGCACACTGCAGCCCACGCACGGCCACCGAGGGTTAGACAACACAGCCAAACCAGGTGGCACGTCAAGGACAGAAAAAGATTTGATGCAGATGAAGGGAAGTGGGAGGTTTCAAGAAATTCTTCCTTTCAAGAAACCCTGATAAATCTAAGCTTATTCAAACCATATGGAGCGAATGCAATCAGCCGACTCTCTGTACTGCACAGCCGCAACTCTTGTGCCAGCAAACCAGCTTCACCCTTGGTAGTCTTCTCCTTTCCCGCAGGCTTCGCTCGATCCAGAGAACAGCATGGTTAAAAAGACAAGAGAGGTAGATTACAGTCATGATTAAAAGCAGATTAGTCATCTAGGCTTCGATTTAAAAAACAGATTCCAGAAGATGCCAAGAGGTTGCTGCTTCCAAAACTAGCTTTTTCAAAAGTCTTCTCCCTCCAGAGCGAGTGTGAGTGCGTGTCCCTGAACAGAGCTCAGAAGAATTGCTACATTATTCTCCATCACGGGACACCGGTATTGCTGTTGAGCTGTAGTAGGCGACGTGAAAGGCAGACTGCAGGATGGTGCTTGTGCTCTCGGATGTGTGGGAAGCTACTTCCGAAGGTACCTCTGGGCCAGGATAGCTGCGTCCAAAGGGTTCATGGGCTGGGCATCATGGCCCAGGCGTCGCACGGGGGGGATGTTCCCAAACTGCCGCTTCTGTAGGAAGCTCTTGGCCTCATGCAAGGTGTTCTTCTCCTCAGCCAAGAGCAGCTGCTGCCTCATGTAATTCTCAAACTCGTACTGTGAGCACTCCTCTGTCACCTTCACCTGTGAGAGAACCACCCAGTCAGAGCCACGGCAACAAGCAATGTTCACACAACTCCCTTCCAATGGTCCTGAGCTACTGCCGGATAACTGGAGTCTTAATGCAAGAACTGGACCTGCTGCCAGACATACAGGCAGGACTCACTTGTGCCACCAGAAACAGAGGTCTGGAAACCTCAGTGGCTCTGTCCTGATGCAGCTCATCCCAACCCTGGCAGATACTCAGGGGCTGCAGCTGTTTGGCCCCAGTTCTCACATCCCCCCGCGCCCTGCAGAGGGATTTCTCATGGCAACACTGACTGCAGCATCACAGGCAAAAGCTCCTACAAGGCTGTCCCCAAGGCAGTGAGGTCACCAGCTGTCACTTCCAACAAAAAAATATGCTGGCAAGAAAACAGGATGTTTGCTCCCATCACAGAACTCACCAGGGAGCCTGAGCCAACATCGCTACCTCCTCCTAGCTCTCCCACTGCATGTGAGCTCTCAGCTGTGTGTGAGGGAGCAAGCGCAGCTCGGAGAGGAGCAAGCTGACCCTCAGCCAGCTCTGGGGCCTGAGAGTTCACTTCCAGGCAGCACAGCCAGCTGGATGAGACTCCCAGCCCCAGCAACATGAGCCTTTCCTTCCGCTGCACAAGACAACGATGGACTTGGCCACCTCGTAGAGCAGCAGCCACAGCTGGGTCCTCACCACCCTCCCCTCACCAGCTTGGGGGCCACAGGGGGCTGCCATCTCCTTCCATTACAGACAGACTTAGCACAGAAAAGCAGTTCCACAGAAAGGTAAGTAGGAAAACCTACCTCTTGGGGGTTTTCAGGGTTAGCCACTTGGTCATCGATGTCTGGCACCACTTGCAAAGGGCCACTCAGCGAGGACATAGACTGCCTGGGGGGAGAGTACAGTGTCAGGGTTCAGAGCACAGAACCAGCTCACCCACCCTCACCCAACACCCTGGCCAGGGCAATCCCACCTGGCTGGCTGTGAGTGTGGCAGAGAGCTACCTGGATGCCACACCGGCTACTGCTACTAGGGGACACTATTCCAAATTCAACTTCCCTGGTATGAAATCATGTTATAACCCCAGAGCTGCCTTTTTTTTTTTTTTTTGTTAAACAGGATGTGGAACTCTTAACTCTTGCATAGGTAGGAGAGAAAACAACCACAGGTCCAAAAATCACAGACTTCACTGCTGACTCAACAGACAGCACAAGAACTTTGCCTGGGCATGCTGTGCAGCACAGACAGAAGGTCACAGGGCTAATAAGAGAGGGCTGCACCAAGCAAACACTGCCAGGATCCATTTCTGCTGGAGTGTGCTACTGGAATCTCATCCCAGTTGGTTCATGCAAGTCCTGGAGTCAGATTTACCCTCAAAAAGCATCCCCACCCTGCATGTGTAGTGTTCCCACCTGTAACGGCATCTCCTGCTCTTCCCCTCTAGAGATCTCAGTACGGTTTTGTAATGTTATTGCTTTAGACTTCAACCCTGGTCACAATGATAAGCATTTGTGCAGGCCGCTCTGGCTGTATCCATCAGCAGACACCAGTGGTTGAGACACAGGATTTAAAGACCTTTTTTGCAGTTCTCACAGATCCTGCTCTGGTGTCCTGTTTGGCAGAAGTCTGCTGGCCACAGCTGGAATAACGCTGCCTGCGGCCAGAGGCACCATGTTCCTGTGTCTCTCCTCTTGCACGTACCATGATGCTATGATGGAGCTGAGAGAATCCAGCACTTCAGAAGCTGTCAGACGCTGCTGCGGATCCAAGACCAGCAGTTTTCGGATCAAGCACACAGTGTTTTCTGAGACCCGTCCATCCCTGGGAGAGAGAACACATGATCAGTCTGAGTGCCTGAGGTGGGCAGAGGCAGCAGCAGGATGGATGTGCTGGGAGCACAGGTCAGGAACTAGAGGAGCCACCAATGCTTTGACTGAGAGACCCCAGAATTAACCAGGGGGTTGATTCCCTGTTTTGCAGCATGGGGCCTCTCTCACCTTTGTACAAGATGTCCCAGCTCTGCTACTGCTTCCTTGGGGACTACTGCATACAGTCTTTGCTCTCATTACTGCTGCAACCCTCAGGGGCTTTGAGTGAAGCCCCTCCAGCTCTGGCTGTCCCAGTAAGGCCCAGAGCACCGCCCACACAGGCACTAAGAGAAGGGCCTCCCTGGGACAGGCTATACTCACTCAGGGATGGTGTACTCGGCAGCCTTGATTTTGCGGAAAAGCTCCTGAGGTATGCTGTCATAGAAGGGGAACTGGCCATAGAGCATGGTGAAGAGCACCACACCCAACGCCCACATGTCACTGGGTTTTCCACGGTATGGCCGTCCTGCAGGGACCAAGGAGACAAAAGCAACAGGCTTTATAACACTGCTCACCTCTGCAGCCCACCACCAGCAGTAAAGGCACTGAAGCAACCTCTGTATATGCTCCCTTTTTTCTTAGCATTAATCAAAATGCTCAAGACTTCCTATCACAGGACACCAAGAACCTCTTTCAAAGATGCATCCTTTGCAAATAAGCAAATTGTTCATCTCCACACAGGTGTCTTCCCTTTCCCTACAGAGCAGGGCTATCCCTGCTGAATGGCCTCGATGTGATCCAAGAGCACCAAGTAATCAGAACAACTGCATGCTGTGCTGGAGTTCACACCTCACTCCCCTTTGCCATCCCTGCAGACTGTTGCCACCAGGATTACCCGAGCCTCGCAGGCTCCACAGATGCACCCTGCTGTGAGTCCAGGTCAAAGGAGAAGGGAATTTAAGGGCCAGCAAGCACAAGGCAGGGGGAGGCGGGAAAGAAACCTTGAGAAGAGTAAATGCTCCTCAGGTGAAGAGTGGCCCAAGATTAACGCCAACCTCACCACCCCAACTGCACTGGAGATTTGCATGGAAGTGCAGACTAAGACTCTCCACACCCAGCTCAGATTGAGCCCGTCAAGATGGGACTCTGCCTCCAGGACGGATCCAGCATGCAGACACTGGAGCCTGCTGGGAAGCTGTGGAGGGCACAGGAAAGTGCCTCCTCTGGGCAGAGGCATTCGCAAAAGCTGCTGCAGCCCCAGCACACCCTGGGAGCCATTCGATGGAAATGCTGCTTTAAAGCCCCTTCAATCACACAATAAATCAGCAAACAGCAGAACGCATGAGGGTCAAAAAATTAAACTCCAGTGCTGTACCACAGCACAGGACTGAGGGAATGACTTCCTCTGACTCACGCAGTGAGTCACTGCTGCAGCATTTGTTATTTGTACTAATTATTCTTTGCTTTATATGCTCAAAAAAAGGCACCTCTCCCTCCTCCTCCAACTTTTCCTGCGGTGACATTTCAGCAGCCATAAAACGCGAGCCATCTCTTAGCAGAAGACAGCTTCTTCTGGAGACCTAAAACAATGATTAATTCTTCATGCGTTTTAGCTTCCCCTTGCACAGGAGCATTAGCAATACAGACAGAGGGATGCTCAGAGTCTGAAGGTGGTGGTGAAGCCTGGAATGTCCTCAAGTAACTTTTCCCTCGATGCTTGGAGGGGAACTGCAGACTGAGCCATTTTGGAACAGTGTTTTCAAGAGCACAGGATCGGGCTGCACAGACACCCCGCAGGGAAGGGCTATTTGCAGAGACATCAGAGCCAGAGAGCAGTGCGATTGCACCCAAAGGTCAGGCAAGGTGGTGCTACAGAAGGATGTAGTCCTCTAACTAAGGCTGCCCCTTGCAGGATCTTGAACAGCCTCAGCTGTCAGAGAAGTCAACGGCAGCCTGTTCAGCGCCTTGTGGTGTGTGGCCTACAGACAGGCCAGTCAATCCACCACCAAGAGAGCCGTTAGAAGAAACGCAGGTGCTTGCAGCCAGGCTATACTGGAAGGGAGGATAACAGGGCTGAAGTCCAGGACTGAACAGTACCCCGGACGAGCAGGAAGGAGCAGCCCCATGCAGCCTTTACCAGACACCAGCCACTTGAGCTGCAACTGCTCCAAGCTCCTGCAGAGCAGTTGGCTTGTATCATCCATCTGGTTACAGGGGCCTCAGGATATCCTGCAGAACAGGAAAGGCCTGCAAAAAAACACACGTTCCACCTCCCTGCCTGCCTCTGCTCCCTTCCTGGCTCAGTCCTGCCCAGGAGGGAAGCAGCCTCAAACCTGCCTGGCAGATCACAACAGAAGAGCTCAGCTACATTTATTGCTGCTGCCTGTAAACCCAACAACAAACTTATTGAGGGGAGTCCACCGGGTCTGGAAATTTCAGGATTAGCTCCCTCTGAGTGGATATCTGAAACACAATAGCTCAGGATACCACAAACTAATAACTCAAATCTTCAGCAGAGGTGTTTTCAGTATTCTAGATGTCATCCTTGCATAAACAAATACGATTGACAAGGATTCTGGCTTTCACACTAGCTATATGCACACCAGCAAGTGGTGCTGCCCAGCGTACTGCCGACTTGTCCAGAAAGCAGTCGGTGCTGATGACCTACTGTCCACAGTTTTAGGCAGTTTCCCATCGTCCAAATGATACCTTGACCCTGTAGATGGATAACCCTTAGGCAGGTGGGATGCATTAGGGGTGATCTTGGACTGCATCCTGCAGTTCAGCTCCATCCAAAGGGAATTTTATCTGTGCTCACAAGGACTACTCCACAACATGAGCTAATGCATGGTAACTAGAGTCTATGTAGACTTATACAGAGGTGCTTCAGATGCACAGTCCCAACTGTAAATGCACCTTTCAACACTCTTAGTCAAGCTCATCTGGATGAGGAAAAAAAAAAAGACCAAACAAAAAACCACAACCAAACCTCCAGAAAAAAACCCAAAACGATGCCTCAGTCACTGCCCTGACAAACAGGACAGCCCTGCTCAGCTATTGCCAGCACAAAAGCTAGCACAGTAGCAGACAGTTTATTGAAGAGAAACCTCCTGAAGCAACTAGACAGACAGAAACCACATCTGTTTCTGAAAGTCCCATGCACTGGAAACAGTTAAAAGGTGGGAGGGGAGGACATTAGGGAAAGCTGTTCTTTGCCAGACTTCTGCTTAAGGCCACTGCTGCAGACAAGGCATAGGCCAGACTGCTGGAGACAAGATACAGCCCAAACAGACTGCTAGTCTGGCCTGATGTGATCATTCCTTTATTTTCAAGTAACTCCTCTCAGTCAGCCCCGAAGCCGCCCAGAGGGTCAGTAGTTCCCTTCTGTAAGCAAGCAGCAGCTGCAGCAGCAACTGCTCCTCTTAGTGTATGGCCTGGAATAAACTGACACGATGGTGGGATTTGGACCAATTGCCTCTTAGGTCTAGGGATTTACCTGCAGCTTAAGTGAAGCCTCAGAACAAGATTCAGGTATGGGAAACGGAACGTCTTGTCTGCAGTCGGACTTATTTAAGAACAGGCAGGGAGCTTTTAATTAGCTTTGAAGTTCAGACTGGCCTTAAGAAAAAAGTTACACTTGCTCCTTCCCTCCATACTTTCCCAGTTGGGAAAAAACAGACCAAGTCTCATAACTGGACCCTAATTAAGAGGCTCTCACAGAAGGCAGGTTACATATGGGAACAGAAGTGGGTTGTTTTCATTTATTGTCAAGAGCCACAAATAAAAGCAACAAGTGTTAAGCGTGGAGGCTGTGAATTCCCACTGAGGACCAAAGGGGATTGCCTACCACTAAGCACATCTGGGCTGATGTAGGCAGGGCTCCCTCGCTGGTCTTTCAGCAGGTCATCTTCACTCACGAGGTGCTTTCCAAGACAGAAGTTTGTTATGGTTATTCGATGAGTCCTGGGGAGAATCAGAAGACATCAGTGAACAAGGACTATCCTGTATGAGCCAAACAGCACAGAGGAAGTTAACACCAAAACAGAGGTGTGTGTCTACAGGGCTTTTTGGGAGGCTTGAAGTGCTGGGAAAAGACAAGCGGAGCTGTAAGATCAACAACTCCATCCCAAAGGGGAGGGATTCCGCACCTGTCAGCATGGCTTGCAAGACTCTTACAGGGGGAATAAGAGAATCTTTTACAACTATGGACATCTACATCCAACTCGAGTGGCACATATAAGCGTGGCTGTAAGCACAGGGTGCTCGTGTAACTTGTCCACCTTGCAGCCACACAAGTGCCTTTTGGCCAGCCTGCCAGGAACATCATAGCCAGCAGCACAGCACCCTGCAGGCATCATCAGCACCAGGATCTGCACTTGTGTGCTTGCTGATCATTGTAGTGTATGAGCGTTAACAAAGTAGAAGTTTATTTTAACTGCTGATTCTCTTCTATGCTTCCCAACTACCATCTCCAAAAGCATCTTCTCCACACAACATTTTCTGGCAGCTGAGGGAAAATACCCTACAGAAGGACTGCCACACGCCTGGCCTCCATGCACTGTTTGCTTACATGTCGCCAGCAGATGAACCACAGGACCTTTGTTGATTCAGTACAACCACTTTCGCATTATCCAGCAATCCCACAGCAGTAGTCTGGTGGCAGTTTTACCTGATCTGCAGGACTGTTCTTCACATGCAAGTATGCAGAACAGAGAAAGTCTAATCAACATCCAAAAAACCTCCTACAGAAAAGGTGAGAACTGCAGGTACATGCAATACATGCAATTAAGATACCCCTATTTGCCTATGGTATTGCCAGCTCCAATTAATGAATTTTTCCAGGGAAAGTGAGCTCATTATGAAACTACTATCACATTAAATCTTCCATGTCACTCAGATAATTTGGATTTTAACATACAACTTAAAGGACTGTCTAGAAGTTTTCTATATTCTTGAAAAGTATTACACAACTAGAGCCTGAGAGCATGAACTAAGTCAGTCACAATAACCAAGAAATACTTCCAGCGAGTCTAACAGAGAAGTGAAATAAAACCAAGTGTGGGTTGGCAATGGAGAGTTGATTATTAAGAAAGATTTGTGTTTAAGAAGTGTTAGCTTCAACTGCCAGGAGACTTCCCTGGCTGAATAACAATCTGCAGGATTTGTTAAGGATTTAAAAGACTAAGTGTTCTAAAGGACACTAAAATATTCAGGGTTGCTTGGTTTTATTTACTCACCAAAATTTGATCTA
Source organism: Buteo buteo (assembly GCF_964188355.1). Taxonomy (NCBI): domain Eukaryota; kingdom Metazoa; phylum Chordata; class Aves; order Accipitriformes; family Accipitridae; genus Buteo; species Buteo buteo. Next base: position 1,346,177 of record NC_134186.1, on the reverse strand, counting down.
ATCTGTAATCATCCAACTACTGCACTGGCTAATTGGAAAACTTTAATGCCCACATCTTGCAGGGGACAACATCTGAGGGACCTACATTAGCCCAGGGTGTAACATGCCTGGTTAGGACTTTGCAGTGATATGTAGCTACCTTCACTCCCCCACAAACAGAAAAGACCTGGCTCTTCTATGAGCGTGGCTGGAACAGAACAAACATTTCTGATCAGCCCAAATGGCTGGTCCTCTCCATGGTGATCTATTCTTATGCCTCACCCACCCTTTCATATGACTCACTGCTGTAGAGGCTACAGTTTTTCCTCACCAAAGCTGATGGTCTTGCTAGTAAAAAGCAAAAACATAGTATGTAATACAAAGAATGACTTTGGCAAACATGTTCACAAAGCTTAAAATACCTCCCCCTTCCTGCTAGTGGGGGCCCCTGTGTGCAGCTCTGTCAGTGGGATGCTCCACTGCACACTTTGCCCAGAAAAGAAGGGAAGCTCTGGGTGGATCCTTTAAAGCAGCAACCTTTGTCTGCCTCTTCCTAGCAAGAAGGAGAATCAAAGAAGCAAGCAGAAGATAAGAGATTTATCTTAAAGTGTTACTGAAATGACTTAAAACTCTTTACAGGTGGCCCTGAAAAGCACTAGCTGCTGTGTGTGTTGGGGGGAACCAAGAAGTTCAACCTCAGTAGGTAAAATCTGTTTGCTTTCAAATGGTATTAGGGAGGAGAAAAAAGTAAGCTATGACCAGAGTGAAGCTGCATGCTTTGTACAGACTCTGGAAGCCTGCAGACCTAAAGCCTTCCAGTTTTTTTATTCATGCCACAGAAAACCAGACAGTGCGAAAAGACAATGAATTCCACTCATTCTTAAAAGTTAGTGCAAAATATTTAGCCAGTAATGCAATACTGAAGGACACAGTGGAGTATCTGAACTGGAACTAGCTTGCCAACTAAGTAACTACATAACCCAAGATAACTAAAAAACTCCAAGGAGCCACCAAGCAAAGTGCACACTACCACCAGCTGCCTCCCACTCGTGCTGAACTCATGCCCCACTGATGCTGTTCGCTCTGCTCTGGGAGGGCTAGTCCCTCCTGTGTCTGCACAGCATCCAAGACATGTTGGACATCAGCGCGTTATAAACTGAGGCTTGCATCAAACCAGCTAATGGGAACAAGAAAGCTATTTGAGGCACAAATACAGACTAGACAGAAGAACTTTTGTTTAGATAAGTAAATATTTTACTGCTAGCAAAAACACAGCAGTGCAACAGTCAAAGATTTAACACTGCTGTGATTACAGTACAGACTGCAGTGTTGGGAATCCCTTTAGCATGATGGAAAGTGAATTATGTGAACAGAACCACTTACAATGTTTCAATTCTTTTTTAAAATATTATAAATAAGTATTTCTCTTGCAGGTTTCTGAATTAGAATAAAATTTAGTTTTCAGAAGTTAGAATTGAAAAAAGAAGTGCTGACACGGGGTCACTAAGCTTGGTCGAAGAGTGAACTATCTAGGTTGGGCTCAATTCATTTTTGGAGAATAACTCATGTAACTTTGAGATGGATTTGTATTTTTGTGCAGCCTACTTCCAGCTCCCTCACCCTTCTCACACGAGAGCACTCTCAACGAGTGCTACCTTCAATTGTGTTTCTAATAGAAATCTGCTTCAGGGAAGAAATGCAAGACAACTGCCAGAACAGCAGCTCTCCAGCAGACTTACCTTTTGTTTAGCACCATGTTTCCTAGTTTCAAGTCTCTGTGCACAATATTTTTCTGTAAAATATGTAACAGTATAACATAAGCAAAAGCATATTTGTTATAGAAGTATAAACTCAATACTTGGACAAAAGCACTAAGTATCTTTTGAAATCACGTCATCTTCATTCTCAGAAATAACGTAGATCAAGGTTTCAAGTCAGGTTCTGTCCCAGGTACTTTATGCACTTCATTTTTTATTCTGGTCAGAAGGACAGAACAAGCAAATTTACTGCTTTGAACACACAGACAGACTTGACTGAAACTAAGAGACCTGAAACTTAAGTGTCCAGGCTCAGTAAGACCAATATGATGAACATTCCCTCAAAAATATGCTTCACTGCTCTGCCAAGAAAGGATGGGTGTCCCTTGTCACAGTGTAAGAAGTCAAACATTGGCAGAATCTTTTTTTGTTACAATAATTTCTAGTTCATTGATCTCAAACTTGTAGCTTGAGGTTCTGATCTCAGAAATCAGTTCTTACATTGTCATTTATTTTGCTTCAAAAGGAAATGCTTGAAGTGTTTCCTGCATTTGATTAGTCTCTGCTCCCCTCTTCAACCACCCCTTTCTGAGGTTAGTAACACCCTAGTTCACCTGATCTACATTTAGCCCAGCTGGCCCCTCTCCACAGTCAACAAATGCTATGTTATCATCAAGAAACTTGAGGAGAAGGGAATGCTTTTACAGCTTGGGGCATGAGGTCTTAGACAGAACACTGTTAGGGGGAAACAGCTGAAATATCCATCCTCTGTAACCTTGCCACTGCCTGCACAAGGAAGTTTTAAAACATCTATTAGACTAACAGGGGAAAACTAAGCCTTCCAGCACTGAAATGGGTAACAAAGATCTTACCTTATGTAATGCTTCTACCACTCGTACCACATCATAAAATATTACTACTGTCTCCCGCTCACTGAGTCTCTTCTCTTTAATGACATAATGCTGCAGATTGATCAGATCTGCTGTTTTGTCACTGAAATCATGAGCACAGAGACAGTCTAACACAAGACAAATGCGCTTCTTCATTTTTCTAACCATTCTGTTGGCTTCTAGATCTTCTATAATTTCACAAGCTCGGTCCTACAGGGAGGCAAACAAATGAGCAATAGTTCAGGGAAGCTATCTGGACATATGTACTTACAGAGCACTAGAGAATAAATAACTACGTGATGATCTCAAAATAAGCAAATGCAATCATAGCACTTGATCTTTGCCCTGAGTTGGGATTTCAAAAAAGAAGATACATGATCTCTACCTAAAGAAGCCAGAGAAAGTCTATGCTGTTTGGCTATATGCATATGTCAGCACTGATACTGTTTACATACACACAAACACCTTTAGATAAAAACCTAGAAAAACCCTACAGTGGTACAGACTCTGTGAATACTAGGGATCCAACACATTATTAATGAGAAGAACAGAAATCTTAAGACACAATTAGCAGTTCTTCCATAACATTAAACAGGACACAGCTGAGTTGGACATTTGGCTTATTTAAGATATAGTACAGATGGCCTCAAGTGAAAAGTCTGTTGACAAAATTTAACCAGCAAGCAAGGCAATACCAACATCCAAACCAGTAATTCCCATCAGCCCATCATATCCATAAACAGCTCTGAAGGCATTAACAGCAACACAATTCATTCACACAAGACATCGATCAGCATATTGACTAGTTTAATTTGCTGATACAGTTTCTTGGCAATTTGTCCCCTCTTGCAAGTCATCATAAAACAGTACAGAGACTGGAAAGCACAAATTCAGTTCTAAAGGGTGCTCTATGGGCACAAATTAATTCACCAGTGAAGCAGCTCTTTTGCTATTTAAAGGGGACACTAATGAGCACCTGTCCCATCTTTGAATGCTCTCACACTTCCCAAATCCCAAACCTCATTACATCCCACTTAACTATCAAAAGCCCCTGCCACAGCCTTGCTTGTTTGAAGCAGCTGTGGTTAATCTCAGCAGTGTGCTGGTAACTCTTTACAAACAAGAACAGGGTCAGCACAAACTGTACATTAAACAAAAGCAGCTCAAGCCAATAGTGATTACTGGCATTCCCCCAACCTGGATGGTGACCAGCTGTACCTGAAAGAGCCCATGATGATGAACCACTCCTTCCTGGTTGTGGAGCAGGGAAAGGAGAGAATACTCTGTGTGCAGCAGCATCTTGCCCTGTCGTTCCTCCTGGGTTTCTATTCCTTTATCACCCCTTTCTTCTAAGGTGAGAATCTTCAGGAAAAGGGAGATGACCTTTATAGTTCCCAGAAAAACCCAAATGCCCCCAACCTCTGTCATTTTAGGTATTCACATGTGTTTAATAGCTGATGTAATTGCTCTGATGTTTGCATACTTGCCACAAACCTCCCTGAACTAACATCTATGCAGAATGCATAGCATGAGCTTGATTAACACAGAAAAGCTGCTCAGGTGGCTTTTTGCAAATATCCCTGGTGATTTTTCCCACTGGATCCACCCCCATTTCAGGCACAGCAGAGCAGATCAGAGGGCTCCAGGAGAGCAGCACAGCAGCCAGAGGCCTGTCTCAGGGCTAATCTCAACACCAGATCTATGCCTGGCAGAACTGCCCCACCGAGGGGAAGTTCCAGCAGCCATTTCTGACAGTGCACCAGTTCAGCCTACACCACACACTACTGCAAGTGCTTCTGTCACAAGAGCTAAAGTTAAAAAGCCCTGAAGATCTGGAAGCCCTGCAGTTTGCTTACCTTTAGCTGATAAAAGTCATCTGTCCCATCCTTTCTTGCCAAACACTGAACAATACTCGGCACAGGGGAGTTACCTAAACGTGGACCTAACAGCACAAAGCAAAAACAGACTTGTTTTCCTCTAAGCAGCAATGACTAATTCGGGGTTACATCAGTATGCAAGTGTCACACAGTTTAAACTGAGTTCCTTTTTTTTCAGGAGACTAAGTGCATTTCCACAAATTACAATCTAAAGAAAAAAAATGGTCTTGAACTCCGAAACCTTTTTGGACAATGTTTCATTTGTTCACTGGAGAAACATTTAACAAAAGCCCACACATGGCACAGCTGTTTTCAGAAATTCAAATTTCTGCATGCCTGAACCATACGGCTTTTATATTTACTAGCAACACCCATGGCAACTGTTATTACCACACCTCTGAAGCCAACTGCCACCTCTGCAGGGACAGCTCAGGTACACCTGAGGTACAAATTTCAAGTTAACATACAGTCTCCACTCTTCAGTTTAAATCAATCAGCTTCCAATTGATTATCCATTGGTTTCCAATATGAATTCCATCATGTTTTTGACAGTTTATATAATAGTTCTAAACTAACAACTATTCTAGCAACTCTCGAAAGCTATCAAAGTGGTCTTGCCTTGGCACATACTGCTTATAATGACCACTAGTGCATTATTAAGTTGCCTACATGCTGATTTGACAGCATATTGTCAAGAAGGGTTGAACATTTCTCTGGAGCACTAACCAAAAAGCCCCCAAATGAATTTGCTCTTTAATGTTTAAGAATGTAGTTTAAAAAAAAAAGGGGGGGGGGGCAGGTAAAAGCAAGGGCTCATATTTATCTTAAAAGCCATGCCTGCCTTTCTGTATTAGTATTATAAATCTCCTTAGCTTGACTAGCTGCAGAAGCTCCAAGGGCTGCTGCTCTGCTACATCAAGTGAATTGCACTCTGAGGTAAGACGTTGAGTTACACATCTGCTTTGCCTCATTTTATAGTGCCTTTTATTTTCAGTTTTGCAATCAGCAGCTACCTTGAAAACTGAAGAAAACCCTCCCTGCTTACCTAGTATAAAAGGGCCCGCTCTCTTGGCATTATTTCCAGAAATCCCTGTACAAAGAGCTTTTGCCTTAGTGGATGTTTCCCCAGCTCCTCTGTCTGATGCTCGCCGCTTCATCCTTGGCTCTTGAAAGAGAAAGAAGACCACATTTGATGAGCAACTTGAGTTATTTCTTATACTACCCCTTATTTCTTAGTGGAAGGCTTTCACCTACTGATGCACTCATGTCTCTGCCTACGTATGTTTCTACAAAAAAGCTATGGCTCATTACTGATAGACCAGTTGTTGGTTGGAGGCTTAATGCATTTTTGAAGGTATAAATCAGCCTCATTATTCAAAGCAACATTTCCTAGAACAGTTGTTTGAGACACATAGTGGGAACAAGTCAAAATAATTAAAGCTTGTTTTACAGCAAAAACAAGTTTGCAAATTAACGTATTCCAAAAAACTCTGAAAGAAAATACTTAAGTTATCCTTCTGTATGGATGTCTACTGACTCAGCCTATGGACTTTTGTGGGTTCCTTCACAGAGGACTTCCCACTAGGCATCACAGCCAGCTCACCAAGTAACTCAGAAGGCTCAAGTCTGTTCCTCAAACAGCCAAGAGTGCACAAAACTAACTGACCATGAAAATGAACAATATCTTTCACCTTTTCCAGCAAGGGCACAGAAGACTGAAACATGCTAGTTATTGTGAGATTCAGTTAATTTAACTATGATTTTTCAAAAATTTATTTTTAGTCTTAAACTAAGTCCCCCTCTCTCTTTGTACCTCTTTAGGCTTGAACCTTTTTATTACATCCCCATCTATCTACATCCAATGCAGCTATTTGGAGTCCAACATATAAAGCTCCATCACTTCAGTCTCCACATGCAGGAATGGTGCTTTGTTTAGAATTAACACACTATTACCTGCCTTTAATGGATATTCCAATGAAAACGTTGTGGTGCCAGTACATGTGCTCTCTTGCACTACCACTCCATGCAAAGAACAATTCAACCTATTAAATGCTAATCTCATGCTTTGTGTCCAAGTATTTATTCAAGGTCCACACATCACTACAATTCAGCACAAACAACTAAAAGCTTGACAAACGCCTACTTATTCAGATATTGCAGAAAATCTGATTTCCAACATGCATTGTCTGCTGCTCAGAAATCTGAAGAGAATTTGCACCGGTATGGCAGAGCCAATACCTAAGCTGACAAATAAATTCAAGCCTTTGTGACTAAAACACTTCTTCCCCAAAGGAAAGCCTTGTTTCAGTTTAGCAGGAAAAGAACCTCTTATGTTTGCTGCCAGGCTAGCCTTCACGCACTGCATGCTTACTGCAAGCATAAATCAGTTCCATCAAACTGAAGTTTTGTTCCCAATACACCTCCTCTTCAGCTTTATCTCTTGGAAAATAGTTTCAAAGACTTTCACAAATATCTAGACATTAAATGCTTGTGCTCTAGCATTTCAAAGATTTTTTTGTTTTTGTTTTTGCAGGGGGGGGGGCCGGGGAAGAGGAGGAACTGAGCACAGATCCACTTTTTTACTCTGAGCAAGTCAAAACCAAGCCCCGGTAGTCTTCCCCAAGAGGTTACTAAAGCAGACTGGGAAAATATTTTTGGGTTACTACTTATGTGTTTTAAAAAAGTCCCAGTGTTTCACCACATAAGAGACTGATAAATCACCATACTTTGAATGAAGTTTACCCTCTGGCAGTCCCACCCTTTCTGTGGACACAAGCGTGATCTCATTGCATTAATTCATCTAGCAGTACCTGTCACCAAGATCAGAGATAGCAAGAGAGATAAGGTGAGAAGTCTTGCAGCAGACTTCGCATCCCTGCACTACCGACTTCCACCAGTTGTTCAGATCTCCAACAGAGAAGTGTTACCAGGCCCAGCTAGCTGAACAGAATAAAGTCCTGAGCCCAATATGCTCCTTGTTCTGTTCATTCCGCATCCCTGACCTAATATTTGATTGTGCCTTATAAAATTCTCCACTCCTTGCAACATCATCATCCCTGCTGGAAACCTATGAGTAACATTTCCACTGGAGAAACCCCACTGCACAGAAACTCTGAGATAATGACCGTTGTGCAATCTGAGCTGGATAGGAATCGATGGTGCAAACAGCGTTATCGTAAACAAAATAATCTGAGGACTCACGTAGTTCAGCATCAACTGTATCTTTACTCTTCTTCCAAACTAGGTTTTCCAACGTCTCAGGAGACAGGAGTCATCACCTTGGAGAAGGCTGGATGGTCGAAAGGTCGAGGACTCTGTAATGTGAAACAAGATACACTTGATGCTGTGGTTCTGGATTATTCTTGATTACGATAACGTGGTATGCACCAAAACTTCTGCAGCTTGAAACATCTGTGTTTATTTTGGCCTAGAAAAGGCCTGAAGCTCCTGATATCACGAGAGAGAATAAAAGGGCTCCTGAAGTTCAGTCCCCAAAGAGTCACAGACACATGGCCCTGCATAGCAAGACAAATACAAGCGTCAACTATCTCAAAAGGCATTTTGTGACGTGAGACAGACCTTCAGAGGAGAAACAAACATGTTCTCCATTTTAATCCCTGCCACATGGTACTAGCTTGCCTGTTTTTAACAATATCTTAAATACACCCAAGCTAGCAACAGTGCCACAACAGAATCTTCACCACTAGAAGCGATTTTTAATCACGGTAAGAGTTAATGCTTAAAAGTTTGGACTTGAACAGAACAATTTCTGCAAAAGGCAAAGAATACATTGAATTTTGTTCTTATCGAACCCCCACTGCAAGGTAATTCCTCTTTACAATTTATATCTGGCCTCTTAAAAAAAATAATCAAACTAATTCAACTTAAATTCAGTGCTGCTTAACAGCTCATCTGGTACCATTATAAAGGAGAAATTTAGGATTTAAATCAGACACTCTAGAATTGAAACTATACCACCTCTGCCAAATGCTTAGTTTAACCCTCATATATCAAGTGTTACACTTTTGTTAATCCAAGCTGGTTTACTTTACCAGTAACCAGTTACATCAACTGAAAAATGCACAAGGAACATTTGGGACACGGGAACCAAACTCCCAACACCACCCAAAACACAACAAAGTACTATCACCTGGTCCTGGGGGAGCTGCAAAGACTGCTAAAAGTCTTTCTGAATTAGAGTACTGAAGCTATTTATACTTTGATGAACCACGTTCAGAGCCGCTGCTCTAGGCAGCAGGATGCCCCGGTCAGGCAGACCCGTGCTGACAGCACGCAGACAGCCTGCTCACCCGCGCACTGGCTAGCTGGCACTTTCGGTATGAGTCGTCTCAGCACTGAGAGCCCCAGCTCTACTGCTGCCTAAAGGACATCCACTGACTTAAATATCACAGCTCCGTCACAGAATACTTGTAAGAGCAAGCAAGAAAAACACCAATATAAATGAGTACTTAGCTATTAAAGACAATCCTATACCACTCACAGCACTGTCTACCCAATCTCCCCGCTCCCTACTCGGTTCCTGCTGCATCACAAGGCAGTGAGGGCAGAGCCCCAGAAAAAATCTCAGGGGACCTCAGCAGCACCCAGAGGGTTTACATGTGAGCACTTCAGGTTCCTCTGAGACTGGAATAAAGGATGGTCAGATGGAAGGAAGGTCCCAGAGCAAAGGGAAGAAAACCAGGGGCAGCTTCTGTGAAAAAGCAGGAAAATTGTTCCCTTTTCTGCACATTGTGTAACCCCAATTAGAGCAAGGAAATTGGTCAAAAGGGCACGGATTTCCTTGTGTAAGCTTCCCACAGAACAAGTGGCTATCCAGTAGGCATAGGGCTAAGAACAGTATTTCGAGACTGGGTTTAAGGAAAATCTTAAAATAAGAACAGCAATGCAGGAGGCTCCCCCTCCCTGCCAAGCTAGCGGGTGTTTGCTACCTGCAAATTCGTTTAATCTTGGGTTGTGCTGGGCTGATAAAAAGCTCTGATTTCAAGGGGCTTCACTGCTTCATAACACAAAGCTGGCATTGCTCAGACACCAACAGCTGAACTATATCCTGGAACAATAAGCTTTAAATAAGTTTTAGACAAAAGCCATAATAAACTGGATGGCTTAAAATGACTCTGCAGCTGTAAGAGGAAACATGAGGCCACAGCAACCCTTAACACCCAGACCTGGAGCGGGACCCATTGCGAGATGGGGGTCCTATCTCACAAGCAGCACGGGCTGAAGCCATCTGCCATCCCGCCCGCGGGCCCCGGAGCATCCCTAGCCTCGCTGCAGGCACAACTGGCCCCTGGACACATGCAGGAGCCCCACCAGCCCAGCTGAGCCAAAGGGACACTGGCAGCGTCACTGCTCCTCTGCCTAACACGTTCAAAGAGCAAACGAGCAGCTTCTTCATGTGCTTGCTGCTAGTGCCACCCAAGCAGCCAAGCCTTCCCAGGACAGGCTTGCTCAGAGCACGCAAGAGGGGAATTACTGCATCGCACAAGGATTTCCTCCTCGCACACAATGAGCAGAGGGCAAATAAGCAGTAAGTGGAGTCCCACACACAAACTGGTCACGCTGCAGCACAGCTGAGATTTAAAATAGCCCAAAGCTGAAAATTTAGAATGTTTCCACAAGAGGTGGTGAGCCTCATAAGGGCAAAGAGCATCCCCCCCAACCCCTGCAGCAATACCTCTGTCTACAAGCAGCCCCATAGACACCGGGGACTTTCCAATTCTTAAGACTGAAAAAAAAAAAAAAAGAAATAATTTTATCATCATCAGGATCAGCCTCAAGAGAGAGCATCCAACATTTCTTCAAAGAACCAGGAAAAAACCATTTATCCCTTAGAACACTACATCCTAGGGACAGGACCGTTAGATACTGATGTGGTAGATTCACTACCGCCTCCACCAAAACCCAAAGTGTACAAAGTGAGTCAAACCACCCCCGCTCCCTGTCCCACCATCTGTAACAAAAATGGTCTCTCTCACACAGACAATGAAGTTACAAGTCTAGCACAAAAATTCATTACTTAACGATTTTAATGTGATGCATGCAATGTATCAAACATCTTACTGGAGAAGTGTCTAAAGCTTCTTACTGTGCTAACTATGACTTTAATAGAATTATTAATCAAATAATTTGGAGACCTAGATGTAGCGTCTTTTAATTACGTAGCTTAAGGAAATTGTCTAATTCACAAATTGCTGCATGATGTTCCAGTGCCCAGCATAACAAAGAAAAACAAGAGAGGAGGAAACTGACCTTTTCATCTCAGATTAAAGAACAAGCAGGTCCTGCAGTCCAGCAGCCACAGCTAATAGCTGGAGCAAGGAAAAAAAAAAGTACCTTTGGGGCATTAACAGGATTACTCAGCAGCACAGAAACTAGTTAAGACACTGGAGCAGCTGATACAACCTCTGTGATGCTTTCTGTTGCTTTATCTTGCAACAAGTGGACAAAATGAGTTAGCTGGTGTTTACACCTTCTAGTCTGATGACTGGCAACCCTGAAGGTGTCCTACCCCACTGCTACAAGCGAGCTGATCTCTGCAAGTAAGGCAACAGGATGAGCTGGCAGCTGGGAACCAGCAGCAGATGACAGAGCCCACCAGCGTCTGCTGGAAGTTCAGGGCTATTGAGGACAAGCTCCTTCAGCAAGGAGTTCATACCAATAAAGGAAACCTGCCTCTGGGAGCCCAGGTGCTGCTGGAGCAGCTCCCAGGCAGACGAAGGAGCTGTGCCACGGCTGCTCCCGCTCACCACGCTGCCAGCACCGCCCGTTGCTCCTGACCTGGAAACGCTGCAGGTGGAAACAAGACAGGGCTGCGCGGGAGTCGCAGGCAGAGCTGCCAGGCTGCCGACTCGGGCGTGCGCACAGGACTAATGAATCACCGCTCCCCGCGGGCTTCGTCATCGAGCTCGAAACCTCCATGGTGGAAAGGCGGCACCGCAGCCAGGCCCGCCGGGCGCTCACTGCCCAGGGAAGCACGGTATTGCTCCATACTCATGAATTATCCATCTCCCACCCCAAACAGGAGAAGACCTGCCACCCCATGCAGCAGCATTTCTGCCCAGCTTTCTCTTCTGGGAGCCAAATGGTGCAGCACTTGGGATGAAGCTGGAGACTCGGACCAAACATTTTTCTCACTCACCCTGTCCCCTCTCCTCTCAGCCAGCGCAGGACTCAGCTTTCGCAAAAATGAAGCTAAAAAAAATTGATTCAAATAAGCAGCATCAGGCTGCACCTTTTATCACCTAAATAACACACTGGGAAGTATTTATCAGTGATGATTAACCAAAGTTCGCATTTAAGCCTGGCTCATGACAAATTCCAGCTCATGAGAAGCAATGTTGGACATGACCTAAAAACCTACATGAATGCTGACATTAAATGAGTAAAACCTCGAGTATGGTCCAGCTTCCCAGCACGGGAACAAGCAGGTCGGTATCGCTCCGAGAAGCGGCAATCCCAGAGCATTGCCACATGCCTTCCCCAGGCAAACCCAGCTAGGGACAGCTCAGACCCGAGTCATCAGTGCTCCCAGGGACAGAGGCTCGATTCCCATTGGAAAAGCTTCCCTCAGAACAGGTGGAGTTCAGATCAGTCAGGCCTGCGGAGGAGTCACTGGCTGGGGGATTACAGGGAACGTTTGCCGGGCAGGTCCCAAGCAAAGCAGGCGTGCGGGAAGGAGGAGCTGCTGCTGCAGGCGGGTGCGGGGACAGCCGGGGTAAACTCCCCTCCCTCTGCAAAGCACTGTGGTAGATTCACTATACAGGAACATTAACTTTACCAAAGGCTTTGGAAGTTTAACTGTTCTGTAAGAGAAGTAATAATAAAAAAAAAAAGCCCATCAGATGACTCAGAGCCACCAGTGCAACCCCTGTACCGCTGTGTGAGCCCTTCCGGGAAGGGAAGTCTTCTCCAGAAACAGAGGAGCCCTGACTCAGAGATTTCTTGGAAATGTGTGAAGACTTATTCAAGCTTCTTCCCTAAGTGACAAGTTCGCTCAAAACCAGACGCAGAGTTTCTCTGACCAAAGCAGAAGGAAGAATCCTGAGGTGCCGGTGCAGCCCCATACTGCCGGAAGGCACCTGGTGAAGTACGAGCTCACCAAGCGAGCTGTGCTTCGCAAGCTGGGAGACATGAACACCTCCGGCAGCCCCTGCTGAACTAGCAACCCACTAGAAAACCTCCTTCCTCAGCCAAACTTGCCAATTAGTTTAATCCCAGGTATGTGAGCAAGGCACAGCCAGTGCTTGAGAGGCCATAGTGCTAAAAGGGACCTCAGTACACCTCGCCTACATCCCGCATCTTGCCTCATCTAGCTGTGGCCAATCTCCAACTTCTCAGGGACAAAAAAGGCTTCCACAGGCCAAGTCATACATCAGGGAAAGCAAATTCCTTCCTGGCCCCCCCAGGCAGCCAGGGAAACTCTGAAACACAGGATTCCAGCAACGTAATTACAGTGCAAGCAAGCAACAAGCTGGGCTTTCTTTAAACCCTTCTGATGCATCGACACATGCGATAGCCAAGGACTCATCTCTGGGAGTTCCCTGTTTGGTTACATAAACATCAACTTCAGCTTAACCCTTTCACGCTGAAGCACAAGCCACATCCACCAGGAAAAAAACGTGCTCCAGCCCAACGTCCTCATGGCATGGGCACCGCGCAGAAGAGCCTGGAAATCCAACTGCAGCACTCCGACAGCACCTAAGACTGCATCGCTCTCCCAGAACAGAGCCCAGTGCACAAGTTCTTGACCTTGGGCCGCTCCCGTGAAGTCAGGCAGTCATTACGCTTAAAATCACCGTCAGGTGAGATGTGTATTGTATTACGAGATTTTACTTTTTGTTTATAGCTTATGTTACTATGTACACTTGATTTTCCATAAATCCACTGCAGCAGGACTTTCCTCATGCGCACAAAGATTATTGCATGACTCACACACGTGCTGACACTTTTGTTACAGTGAGGTGTGGTTGCTGCTTTTAACGATAATCTACTCATCAAGCTCTAACTAGATAGATATATATTGAAGTTATCTACATATACTGCCATGCTAATGTTACTATCATTTGTATCATGAAAGCACACTGACAGACACCATAAGTTCACAAATATGCACCCAACTAACAAAAAAAGACTGTGTCACATAGAAAGTTACAATGGACCTGGAGCCTCCTCTGGTCTAGCAAGAGCTCACAGCTGGAGAGCTCCCAGGCACGAGTGAGGCGCATGCTGTAAAAGTCCAAAGCACCACCGAGTCTCTGCAGACAGAAAACACATCCCTTATTTAGGCTAAGCACAGTGGGCAGTTCAGGCAAAATCAATAGGGTTTCCCTTAATCAAACAGCAGTTAAGTGCCTACAAGGCTTTCCTCTGCGTGGTTTCAAAAGCAGATGATTCTGTAATATCCTGAGAATAAAAAGCAGCTGAACATGACGGTGCTTTTAAGTAATGCGATTATGTGACCAAAACATCAGCACGGATGCCACAGAGAAACAATAAAAGGATGTAGCACAAACACTCCAGCACCAGGGAAACGCGTCCTGCATCCCAACCAGGGCTGTTTGCCAGCAGGTAAGCCCTACTCTGCCCCATCCCTCAAGTTACACCCCACCTGGGCTGCAGGCATCCCGCAAACCCAACCACCCTCCATCTGCACCTAACTCGTGTCCCTTATGCCCCAACGGGAGCCTGTTGTCCCGCATCTCAGCCCCACCGCACCGGGCACTGGCCTCTGCTCCGAGCTCTCTGCCTCCCTCTGGACATGGGATTACAGCCTGAGACTAGAGCCCAAGATGCCTAGCACACCTATACATAGCCGTGTATGTTAAGCCTACACGTTAAGACTCTAAACTAGCAAAGAACTGAATTATCAACACCAGTGCAGCACATTCACATCCACAGCCATGGCAGGAGGAGAGAGCAGTTGGCTGGGAACAAGATGAGCCCAAAACACCTCATGTCAGGGAGAAAAGCAGCGACACAAAGCCGCTGTGCCACAGGCTCCCTCCAACAGGAACAGACAAGACCTTTAGCGCTCTCATGTATTATGGCAGCGAAGCTCCCAAAGGCCACAGCCAGAGCCAACAGGTAACAGAAACAGGTTCTGAACGCAGGAAATCCCACAGCATGCCTCCTTCTCTTCTTCAGGCGAGCTTGCACAGGGAGGACGGGGCAGGTTTCTGTAGCTAGCTCCAGCTGTAATACTTTATGGTCTTACTCATTCTCACTTAGAGGTACAACCTTCAGCTACTCACTGCTGAGACACACGAGACTCCTCCTCAGAACAGAGGTCCGAAACTACTAAATTAAGAAATCCCTGCTCAGATTGAAAGCGAAATCAGCACCAAACACAAGCTGTTTGCTCCCTCAGCAAGCCCTGAACCTGCCAGCGCGCCGCAAAAATAGCTATGCTGTCAACAAAGCCCAAATCCCCACCAGCGCTGTCAGCGGGGAAGAAAACGACAAAGTAGTTTTACAAAGTGATTTTTTAAACCCTTTTTTTGCCGCGATACGCAAAATCTCACCCTTCGCGGGTGAGCGGCCGCTGCACCGGCAGCACACCGACCGACCGGCCGGCTGGGCCGACCCCTGGGGAAGGCTCCCCGGAGAGGCCGGGAGCTCGCCCCGCAGGCCCCCGCGGCGGTCCCGGGCCACCGGCTCTCCCGAGGCCTCGGCCGGGACCCCTCCCGGGCTGCGGGCAGCGGGCGGGCTCCGCCGGCCCAGCCCGGCCGCGGTCCCCACACCGACGGGGCTGGCGGCGGCGCCTCCCCGCCCACCCCGTCACACAGCGGGACCGGGGCCGACCCCGTGACCCGGCTCACCCTCCCCTCGCCCGTTCCCCGCTCACCCATGGCCCCGGGGCCGGCGCGGCCGCCGGCGCCTCCCGCAGCCCCACGCCCGGCCGCGGCCTCCGCTCCGCTCCGCGGCGGACGGCCACCTGACAACGGAAGTGACGCACACGCCACCGCCCCCCCCCTCCCTCCCGCAGCCATCCCGCCTCCTGGCGGCCGCCGCAGAGATGGCGGCGGGGCCGCGGGGAAGGGGCGGCGCTGATTGGCCGGCTGAGCCAGAGCCGGCTGCGATTGGGGGAGAGCCCGGGGGCCTGGAGGGGAAGACTTTGACGGGTTGAGGCGCGGAGACGAGAGGGAGACAAGAAGCGAAGGCTGATTGGCTGGGGAGGGATGACTCCCTCCGCCGATTGGCTCCCGCTCCGGCCGCCGCTGGACGCCAAAGGGGTTGGTGGGCACGCGGGAGATTCGAACGCGCCGTGATTGGTGGAGAGGCGGGTGCTTTCCGGGGCGAAGGCTGCCGGCAGAGCGCCGCCATCACAGGCCGCCGTGCCCCTGAGCCACCCGTGACACTCGGCCCCGCTCCCCGCAGCCAGGCCCTGGCCGGGGGCACGGGGCAGCCATGCCATAGGCTCCAGCCCCTCCACCCGACTCCTCTCCCCAGCGGGAAGCAGGCCCACGGCACCTCCGCCAAACCCTCCCGCCCGAGCGGCCTCCCTGACGCCCACACAAACCGCGCCACGAGCCGCTCCCACCGCTGGAGTCGTCCCCAGCCCGCCCCCGGCTGTGGCAGGGACATGCGGTCCCTATTCGTGTGCAGTTTCTTACGGGCGAGCTCTTAAAAATCCCCCGTCTTCACCCAAGCGGGTCTTCGGTCCTCGGGGTCTGCCCCAGAGCCGCTGACCGCTCCAGCGAGGCGCCCAGGCCCAGAGCTCTGCCCACGGCATGCGCCGGGGGGGAGAGAGAGCCACCGAGATCTGTCTCAGAGGAGCCTGGACGGCGCTGGGTAACAAAGGGATCCCTGTGGAAACAGGGTGAAGTCATCTGTTGACTGCGCAGTGGGCTGAGGAAGGAGCCGCAGGCTTTGGGCAAAGGGTGATGGAGGAGTGGGGAAGCAGAAGAGCCGGCAGCAGCAGCAGCATTCCCTGTGTCCTGGGCAAAGCACCTTCGTGCTTTTCCAGGCAGACAGTGCTGCCCCTTCGCCTGCGAGCTCAGCCCTGCTCCGCTCCAGACAGATGTTCGTCTCACCCTCTTCCCGTTAAAACACTTTCAGAACGGCGGCTGTCTAGCAGGAAGGCAAGAGGACAGACCACGACCAACCCCCTCCCCAGCTCGGGACCAGTGTCTCCAGCTCCTGCGCGCAGCAATGCTGGCAGAGGAAGGCAAAGCCGTGGGCAGCAGGAAGGCTGCGAGGGGCTGTGGCCGAGCAACAACCCCAGGCTGTGGCTTTGGCCAAAAGGGCTTTGTCTGGCCATCAGAGGAGGGACATGAATAGTCAAGAACAAGAAATGAGCTGAGAGATCACAGACCCTTTTAAGCAGGGTTATTCATTACAAAAAAAAATTAACTGTGCTACCCCACCAGCCAGGGGAGCAGCAGAGCTGCGAGTCCCTGGGCGAGAAGTCTGGGGTGAGATGTGGAGGCGGCTGGCAGTCCGGTCAAAGGGGCAGCTCCATCCCGGCCCTGCCGCGGGCAGGGCTGCGGGCAGCGCCGGGGCCTCACTTGTGCTTGGCACGAGGGAACTCCTTCCTGCCCTTGTCGCGGCCCCCGAAGTAGCGGACCCTGTGGATGGCCTGCAGCTGCCGCTCGATGGTGGCCCTGATGTCCACCTCGTCGGGGATGTGGACGTAGCGGACGTTCCTGCCGGTCACAAAGAGCTCGTCCAGGCGGGACACCGTGCCCTGCCTGTCCGTGAAGGTCACCTCGGCCAGCCGCATGTTCATGAAGGCGTCCACGTTGGTGACGCGCCCCGTGGCCGTGCTCTCGTCGCGGAGGTCCACGGTGGTGACGTGGCCGTGCAGGCCCTGCAGCAGGATGACCAGGCTGTTCTCGGCGATGGTGCGCTCCTTGACGGAGTGGCTGACGTCCATCGCGCGGCTGCGGCGGGGAAGAGGGAGACGCCGTGCTGCGCCCCGGCCGGGCGCCCGCCTCCGGGGAAACCCACCCTCCTCACCTTGCACGCTCGTACGCGTACGTACCACCCCTTGCACACTCACCCGCACGCCGCCCCTCTCCCAAGTTGACTCCTCACATTCTCCGTGTGCCCCCCCCTCCCCGGCCCAGCACGCTGGGGTCCTCGCCGCCTGCTCCCCTTGCACGCTCGCTTGCACGCCGCCCCTCTCCCAGCGGTCGCTCCCGTTCTCCACGTGCCGCCCCTTGCACGCACAAACGCTCCTCCCGCCCTTGCACACTCCCCCCCCCCCCGCTCCGCACGTGCGCTGCCCGCCTCCTCCCCTTGCACGCTCGCCCGCGCCGCTCCTCCCCTTTGCACACGCACCCCGCCCAGGCTCGGGCGCGCGCCGGGGCCGCCCCTCCCCTTGCACACTCACTCGCTCGCTCGCTCGCCCGCCCGCCCCGGCGGCAGGAAGGGGCGGCCCCGCCTGCGCACTGCGCCCCGCCGCCCGCCCCGGCCCGCCCCCGCCGTTCCACGCCGCTCAGAGCCCGTCCATCAGCGCCAGCAGGTCCTCGCCCTTCCCGGAGCTCGCCGGGCGCGGATCCGCCACCTCCAGCTCCCCCAGGATGCGGGAGAGCTCCGCCCGCCGCCCCGGTTCCTGCGGGGAGAGACACCGCGTCTCAGCGCGCCTGCCCCGCGTACGCGGGCCTTCGCTGGGGTCTGCTGGGCGGACTGGGATCTGCCCTACCGCCTGCTAACGCGGGCCTTCGCTGGGGTCCACTGGGCAGACTGGGACGTGCCCCAGGGCCTGCTAATGCGGGCCTTCGCTGGGGTCTACTGGGGGACTGGGACATGCCCCAGCGCCTGCTAACGCGGGCCTTCGCTGGGGTCTGCTGGGTGGACTGGGACGTGCCCCAGTGCCTGCTAACACGGGCCTTCGCTGGGGTCTGCTGGGGGACTGGGATGCGTCCCAGTGCCTGCTAATGCGGGCCTTTGCTGGGGTGTACTGGGGGACTGGGATGCGTCCCAGTGCCTGCTAAGGCAGGCCTTTGCTGGGGTGTACTGGGCGGACTCGGATCTGCCGTACCACCTGCTATTGCGGGCCTTTGCTGGGGTGTACTGGGTGTACTGGGACGTGCCCCAGCGCCTGCTAACGTGGGCTTTCGCTAGGTTCTACTGGGGGACTGGGATCTGCCCCAGCGCCTGCTAACACAGGCCTTCGCTGGGGTCTACTGGGCGGACTGGGACGTGCCCCAGTGCCTGCTAACGCGGGCCTTCGCTGGGGTCCACTGAGCAGACTGGGACATGCCCCAGTGCCTGCTAACGCAGGCCTTTGCTAGGGTGTACTGGGCAGACTGGGACGTGCCCCAGCGCCTGCTAACACGGGCCTTTGCTGGCATGTACTGGAGGGACTGGGACTTGCCGCAGCACCTGCTGACACCTGCGAGCCTCTTTAAAATGGGCCAGCAGGCAAATGATCCAGTAACAGTTCTCCATCCTATGCAGCTAAAAACTTCCTCTACCATTTGTCAGGTTTCAAGTTCTCCTATTAAATAGTCCCCAAATCCACAGGCTTGGCAGAAAATACTGCCACTACTTATTTATGAGCTTAACTGACATAGGGGAAAAAAAAAGTATTTTTAAAGTTACCACTCTGGGTGAACCACAGTTCTTAGCAAGGCAGAATGATGAGAATCAAAGGTCTGAAACACACTGTACGTACCTGCGTGGCTTCTATGTTGATAACCTTGTAAGATAGCTCCTCTGGTCTAGTCAATGCAGCGTGTCTTGATAAAAAAACATGAAAAGAGTACTTAATCTCATGAAGACATACAAATAAATTATAAAAATCAGATTCCATGAGGCTCCTGCAGGCACAAAGTTTGGACAATGTTGCTATTCCTACTAGGCAAATTAAGGCATTGACCCCAGTTTGGAGACTTTTCCCTGTCTTGGATTTTTTATGCTAAGTGTAGAACAGCAGGAATATCTCTCTAGTTGAGAATAAAAGCAGGTAAAATCATTCTGCAGAAATCACATAACAAAAAGTCTTGTTACCCTTGTACTCCCTGCCAGGAGGGGGCTACAGTGTTCAAGCCTCTCAGGCTCATCACCTCCATCAGTTATATTCTTGCCTCTAAAATACCTAGATGCATTTGGGGGAGAGGAGAGCTAAAAGGGCTGAAGGGATGTCTCTGTTCCATGGGACAGAACTAAGCACAGATTGTCACCTGCTGCTGACCGCCACTGTCACGTGGAGGGAATGCAAGGCTGTGCATCACGGGAGACACCAGTAAGGGAAATGGCTGTTCTTGCTGACAGCTGTAATAAAAAGGTCAAGCCAGGGAAACTGCTCCTCTTTTGTTCCTGTGGGGACCATCTGGACCAGAATAACAAAATGCTAAAAACCCTGCTATTCTGTCCCTAAAGCTGTTAAGGGCCAGCTTTTGTCTCCAGGGCTGTCCACATGGCACTACAGCACAAACCCCAACCAAGAAGGACTTGAGCATACTCTTCCTCCTCGTCGGTTGTGAACAAATTCAGTCGAAATCCTGTCTCACTGCCCCCGGGTTCCTTGATCTCCAGACCTCCCAGCAGCCTGGCCAAAAAGTTCAGTTCTTCTTTAGCAAGAGGATTAGGGACTATATTCTCCTGCAGAAAACAGCAATGGGTTCATTGGTCAGGTTACCAGGGAGATGAGGACTGCAATAATTTTTGTGTTTTCTGATTTTACATAAATGTTCTTCAGAGTGATATAAATACATTTCTGTGTTGTTAATGGTACAGATTGTGCAGATAACTAGTAATTATCAGCTATATATTTAAAATGGTTGCTTGAATTTATAGACCCAGGACAAGATAATTTTCCAGCTAAATTGAACAGCTGAGAAATCTGTAAAACCAGCTTTCTGTTTTCTGGAGAGATTAAAATAGGAAGCAAGTACACCATTGCATAATCCTGCATGTAAGATTCTTTAGGAAAACATGCCCTTCCCCTAGCTCAGAAGGGACTGTGGAGGATTGGATGGGGCTCCGAGAAGGCAACAGAACAGGTTCCCCTGAAGTTATCCCATAACTGCAGACTAAAAAGATGGTTATTGTTTCCCTGAGAAAGGAAATGAACAAAGGGGAAGATAGTGCAACTGTATAGTAAATGTTTTGGAGATGACAGCTGTGGGTGTTTCATTCGGTGACCCCATCTATTAAGAGACAAGGGAAGCAGAATGTAAAATCTGGTGGATGTGGTGAAACTGCTCAAAGGAAATGCTCCCACCATGTGTGACCGGCTGCAGGACTCACTGACACAGACTAGCTAGCCAGTTAACCAGTGACAGGAGCAGAACAACACTGACCTTTGCATGGGATGCCAAGTTTTTGGATGATCCTGACATGTGTGTCTCTACTGGCCGACTAACACTATACCTAGAGGGAAAAACACATGAGGAAGAGCAACCTGTTACTTGTATGAGATACAGGAACTGGAGGAAGCAGCACAGTATCTACGATTTCAGGATATTTTTCTGAAGACTCTAAATAACTGAAATGAGAAGTTACAGTTCAGTTTTATGGAGTATCAAGGCACTAAAATGTGTGAGCAACAAAGCTGTAAGAACACTGCTCTCTCTTACTCTTTGAATGGAAAAATTACATTAAGACAAACATAGAGAAAAGAAAGGATTTCTTGAATACAGTTAAAATTAAATTACATTTCATATAATATGCAGTACCAGATAAGAACACTCTTTACTCAGCTCTACTGCAGACATAAATCAAACTTTTGCTCTTTTCCACAGCTCTTTATACACATCTGTCCACATGCGTTCTGTTTCAGGACATCACTTTGTAAAAAAGTCAAGCTGTTGATGGTGAAAGGCAAAAATACACAAGGCTGAAGATGTGCTTCTGAACAAATCCATAACCATCACCATTTACTTAATGTTTCTATGTAGGACAAATATTACTTACATATTTGTTCCAAGTTTAAGGACTCTGTCTCCATAAAGATCAAAAGATCCTTCCCTTTGTGGAGTAACGTAATTTCCATCAGTGGTGAACTCAGTCCTTTTAACTTCATCTCCATTGTGATTAAATATCCTTAAAAGCAAGTTATTATTGAAACATGTTTAGTACTTTTATTACTGATTTTCAGTACTGACTTCCTCTTCTTACTGCACAAGAAAAAGGGGAATAAAACCCTATTCTGTATGTTGGTGAATGCCTATTTTATAGGATAAATTACTAATAGCTAATTTACTGGAACAGAGAATGCCCGACACATCTTAGTATTTGATTGCTGGGTGACTTATTCCCAGATCCTGCCCTTTAAATAGTACTTCCTGGAGGTTCAGCAATCCGTGCAACATGAATGACAGTCTAAGCTCGATTCCTATCAGACCTCTGGGACTGACTTCCTCTGTGAGCAGCCATACATGCAAGGCACTACAAACAGTATAAGCAGCAGTTCAGAACTCACCTGATGAGTCCTGGAACTTCAGTACCCCAAGGAACGGGGCCTGATATGGGCAGCACAAAGCGACCATTAGAGTTTTGCACTTTATCCTTCAGGAAGATAGAGACCTGTAAAAGAATATTCCACCTTTGAGAAAATCAATTACGTATCTTCTGATCTGAATTCTTTGAAGTCTGACCTTGGAGCCTTCCTGCCTAGACTGGGGTAGGTTTCCTAGAGATTTTGGTGTATATGTAGAGACTATGATACAGGCCAAAGCCAGCAATGTACAATTATGGTCCACAGGATGGGCACGCTAATCTAAAATTTAAAAAAAAAAAATTATAAAAATATGCACTGTTAATGCACTTGAGTATGATCAATTTATTTAGAGAATATCAGGCCCCATGACTTCGAGCTCAGGTTCCAAGTTTCATATCAAGTTTCTTCTAAAAGAAAACACATATTTATCAACTAGCAAATCTGTACTAGTAGAGATTCCTTTTTTCATATCATTTTAGAATTATTATTGTAGTAGATGTGCTCAATGTGTGAAATACAAGCACATCACGATGACTGAAAAGCATAAGTAACAAAATCAAACCTACACTGTAATTATAACATACCTTCATATTCTAGCCACAAACTCCCTTTCATTCTTACTGACTAGTTGTATTGAGCTCTTACCCTTATGTGCATGTCCTGAAAAAAAATAAGGAGTGTTTGCCTGATGAGCTGAAATTCACCAGCAGAGAGACAGCTGTATGTCTGGAAAAGAAAAACGGTCATGTAAGGCTTTGCAAGTGTACCATGTCCAACCCAGGTAAAGGTGGAAACAAGTGTATCACAATACTGGTGGCCAAAAATGGTACGTGTGGTAGGGGAAGCAGAAGTTATATAAGGGGGGGCTGCTGGTCATTATCAGTAACTATTATCTGTGACTAAGAGTCTGATTTAACTTCTGCTGAAGTCAGTGGAGACTTTGATCAGGCTGAATAAGCAATGCATTGATTTAAATTGAGCCAGTAGAAAAAAATAACACTTGACTCATAGACATCTCCCTCTCCAGAAGCCCTTTAGAAACATTTAATGACTTCCCAGAACTTTTAACATTTTATGAAACCAGTTCCCTTTCACTGGGAGACTCATATTCTTTGTCCAAAGAATTACAGCAGTTACATGAGCAAAAGTTGCTAACTGGGACACCAATTTGTTTCTCTCAGGTTAAAAAGAGGGGAAGGTCATTTGGATGGTTATCTGAGGTTGAGAACATATCAACCTCCACACTTGATATGGCACTTACTGATGTAGTATTTAGTCTCTGAGATTAGCTTGGGGAAAAAAAATTTAAAAATCTCAAACCACACTGTGTCCCACCATTTTTCTAAGGATTCTTACTTGAATCAGCTGTCGGAAAGTTTCATCCACCTGGTTCAGAATGCCAGGGGAATCGTGTATGAAATCCTTGATCGCATCCAGGTGATTGAATGTGACCAGCAGAATGTCTTTGGGCCGAGGGCACAGCAGCACTTGGTATTTGAAAGCCATGGTCATAAGGTCATATAACTGCAAAGCAACATGGGGAAATTTTGGTTCCATCACAGCAGAGAGCGCGACACTGCTTAGGTAACTTCACGTTGAT
Source organism: Buteo buteo (assembly GCF_964188355.1). Lineage (NCBI taxonomy): Eukaryota > Metazoa > Chordata > Aves > Accipitriformes > Accipitridae > Buteo > Buteo buteo. The sequence continues at coordinate 1,322,664 of NC_134186.1, read as the reverse complement.
GTGGAAAGGGATTTAGACACTTAGGCTAGCACCTGCCTGTGGTAAGAAGAACCATTTTAGCTTTGTTTCCTAAGAAAATATGACCTCTGCAATCACATCTTCAGCCCTCCTGTTGGTGTCTCCAACTGCCTTTAAAACTACTGCAAATTTCAACACCACTGACACCTGAGTAGAGGTCTCAGGTAATCCAGTTCCTACTTTTTTTTTTTAAATTGTCTGCTGGATATACTGTTTGCAGGCAAAAATTCTAACACCTGCAACTGCAAAACAGTGAGTGTCAATACAGAAATATATATATTTATACACACCCACATATATATATTTTAATATATATAAAAATATCTGATAAAGAATGCTTACTGAACCTCTTAAAATCAAACATGTAGTTATTAAAGCAGAAATACATAGTTCTGAGGTATCTGATACTACCATGGATTTCCCCAAAGCTTCCTTGGCCAAGAACCATTTTTACAAAGCAAGCAAGCAAGCAGAAAGAGGTCTGTTACAAAATGCTTCAAAACTACAGTGATGTAAAGCCATGTACTAATTATCACAATCAGAAACTTGTGAACGGTAGCACGGAAGTACAGCATAGTCAGGACTGGGCAGGTGGTCTTTTTTACCTTGTCCATGCTTGCCTGGTTCAGTCTCATGATTGAAGCATGAGCTAGCCGGTCATACACTGTTCGCAGAGCTTTCTTGGAATAGAGTTCCTGTGGTTTAAACAGCTCTTCCATAAATTTTTTATTGAACATGGTTGTGATGATGTCATTCATAACTGCAAAGACAAAGAGTCTCTGTTTTTTGCTTCAGAAACAGCACATTCATCTGATTCCTTCCACACTGAGAACTTGGACACTGACAGCTGTGAGGATTGACATGAATGCCTACCTGTGAAAACTAGATACATAGCCACAAAAGAAAAAAGGAGGAGGAACGCCACTTCTTAATGTCAACATTTTTCTCAGGCCCACGTTGGTCTAAGCGAGCAGCACGACTCCTGCTGACTGTCCCCAGGGGCAGAAATGCTACTTGAGCTGTAGACATCAAACCCTGTTTTCCAGTGGGAATACAACTGGTTTTGCTGCCTTGTTTTTACAGCTACGGCTAGCACTTTTCACTTTTTAAATAATTTTGTTTATAGGCTACTCTGACATGTATTATCTATAAAAGCTACAGTTCTGCTTCCTAAAAAGACTGTTTTGCATCGCTCTAGATTTTTGCAAACTATAGCTAGCTGACTCTGCCTGTTTTCTCTTTAGCTTTTGACACAATTAGTCTACTTTTCCTTCTGAACTGAAGCTCCTGAATGATTCAAGGCTCCTTGAAGTATTCGTTTCAAATGGATTAACACTGACAAGTATTTAAGGGAGCATTTGTAACACTGGGGTCTATGTCAGGCCATTCAGGGCTCTTACACAGCAACATCTGCAGATACTAGGGCAGTTCAAAAGCGCAGAACTCTAGACTTCCTTACACGTGCTTCATTTTTTTATGTGTAAATTTAGACATGGAATTGTTATGCAATTTATTCAAGTCATGTAGAGGTCAGGAGTGCTGAGTGTAAGGGCTAGAGGTCAGGAGTGCTGAGTGTAAGGGCTATGTTGTGGTTATTGAGCTTTTAAGGCAAAGAAGATAGAAAACATTTTGCAGTGATTCAAGCAGATGCAGCATCTTAGCTTTTGTGCTGGATCTGATACTTTTATTATATACCTGATACATTCTACAGAGTTATCATGAATAAGCATTTATTTCTCTATCAAAAAAATGTTAAATGAAAATTTCAGTTCACACAAGATTACTGTACAAGCCTGAATTTTCCTAAGCAGATGACTGTTACTGAAGCTCATAATGCCAGCTGATTCTTATGGATTAGAAAAACCTCAGAAGAAGTAATAAAAATAATAAAAAAAATTGAACATATACATAGTGGTAGTGATTAGCTATTTGAAATACAGCTATAATTATTCATTGGTGGGTTGGACACCTGGCTTTTCACAACTGTTGTACTGAAGCTACATAAACAACCAGAAGAGAGTTAATGTCCCAGTCAGTTCATCTTTTCTTAGATGATTAACTCTCTGGGGAACACGGCTAGGTACGCTGTAGGTGCTGAGAACCTGGACACAGCTGTGTTCATGAGGGCAAGTGCCTTCTGATGTGAGTCTCTCTCCTTGCTTAAACCTGATGTGTAAAAGTTTTCTCCTACACTGGTGTACGCCACCGGTGACACACACATTTCAGCACCCATTGCACTGTACCTAACAGGGCTTACTACCTGTTTTAAGTACCCAAACAAGACAGACAGATCTCAGCTCAGTTTCTGAGCAGCATGCATTACAAACACACCTAATTACAAATGGGGGAAAAAAAATCCCTCCTCTTCCTCCCTTCTTTTCAAATAAACTGTCCATAAAACAATCCCTACTTGCAGTCTGAGGCAAAAATCCTCACTTTTTTTTCAGTGGGGAAAATCAAATATATTACTATTAGTATATATTTCATTTTGCAAGTAATCAATTATGACAAAAATAAGAACTTTTGCCTTATACTGCTATCAAGAAAAATATTTTTAAGTTGTTTGTGTATGCTGTCCGTGCAAAGGCTTCTCCTCCATCTTTGCAGAATCACTAATAACGACAACTGCCAGGAGACAGACAACGTCCCAGTACGCTGACTGTGGCTGGTAGATATTTACAGTGGAATCGGAAGATCTGTGTTAACCACACACCCAGCCTTACATAAAACATCTTCTGAAATTAAAACCTCTTGTATTGGCTATAAAAAGAACCGAGAAAGACATTAAAAAAAACACGGTAAAGGGCAAATCTCACATGGTATGTTTGATAATGACACAGCAAAAAGATCTTAGAGCACAGGTAGTCCCTAGGGAGATATTTACACCATTCTAACAATGGAAAATAACAAAGAAAGGAGCGTTAGCTCAGGGAGTATGGCACGCCAAGCAACATAGCATAAAAGCAATTTAGCAGAAAGGGTTTTCATCAACTGGGATGGGGAGGGGGAAACCAAGTATAGGCAATGCGATGGACAGAAGAGAAGCTGAGGATTTACGGTGGTTTTTGCCTACGTGTGCCATGTCACTGGTGACAGACACGTTCCAACATCTAGTGTGCTGTCACATAACATGGCGTGGATGCATGACATGAGACTGGAGTCTTTACACCTGGATTATGCTCGTGCTTCTTAGAAGACATTCGATGCAGCAGAGGGAATGTTATGAGTTCAAAACAGCCACACATTCTACTTGCAATAAGTTTACAGTTCTTAACAAGGTCAAAGGCAGGCGAAGCCGCCTCATCATGGCTTCATCAGCAATAGTCTTGGCTGGTTACTCTATGCAACCTTTCAGAGATCACCCCAAGAGCAGTGCTCATGGGCAAACTTTTTTCTCTCACAAGAGAAGCTGATTGCTCAACATGGGATCTGCATCTGTGCCACTACCAACTAAATATGATAAAGTGGGCTTTCATACAACTCATTTTGGATGTGATAAAAGAGGAATATGGAATCTTTTAGACTTCGGAGATATTGAATGCTGGAAAAAAGCATTCTTGGAAACAGCATGTAATGGTAGCAAAAAAAAAGCTGGGGCAAACTCCAGGATATCAGTATTTACCTTCAGTAAATATTCCAAGCCTACAAATGATGCTTATTTTGAAAAACATGAATCATAACCCTGATCTCTCTTAAAAAGGGGTGCTCAGAAAGACACTGAAAGTTCTACTCATGTTCACCTAGCAAAAAAACCTGAGATAGTTTAAGAGATTTATTTCCTCATCCAGCTCCCTACCACACCCCTTTGCTGGAAGCTACCATTTCAAGGCAGAGTCCAGAAGGAAAAGCGCACACACACCTCAGCTGCTCCACTGCAAAACCTGAAGTCTCAGGTCGAACTCACCTTCTGGGATAATTTCAGTCAAGATGAGCTTGGCTGAAGTGTGAGCACCTGCTCCTTTGTGATCGCTCTGCAAGGGTGGTGACCACTAGCAGAGATGGATAAGCAGCTAGGATGGAAATGCCTGAAATCTTTCCTGGAGTTCACCTGTCAAAACCCTAAGCAATGAATTAAAAAAAAACTTAGAAAAATGCAGTATACATAATATTCCTGCACTTAAGCAGAAAAATAACCTTCATAATGCTCACACAATTATATGCTTGCATTAATATGATGCTAGAAAAATACAAATATAATTTTGGCCAGAAAGACCGCTACGATAAAAAGTTTTGATCTATTTATAGTCTTGGTTAAATTAGCAAGTTATTTTTGAAGCCATATAATTTTGAGATATTGTCTATTTTTTCTAAGATCTATAGTGAAAGTGCATTTTAATGAACAGGTGAGTGTTATTATTCATCTTTGACACTATGACTAGAAGGCTGCAGGAACAGGATACGCTGTGTTAACGTACGATGAGCCTCATGTGTGCATGTAGTGGTGTTTGTCTACTGCATGCAGCTAGAAGATTACAGTACCTCGTTTCCTGTCCACATCTGTCCATTCATCTACACGAAGCATATAAAACAAAAACATCAGTTCAAGAAGTAAGAACAGGAGTTGGCAAGGAAAATGAAAGAAATAAACTAAAAAAAAAAATAAAAAATATCTAACTAATGGACTTTGGTTTTTCCCATCAGCATTCAGCGCTTAACAAGAATGAACTCTTCTGTTACTTGACATCTTTCACTTTCAATGAGCACAGAAAAGATGAAATCTTGCCCTGCCCTTGGAAAAAATCTTGTTGCTTCAATGGAGATAAAATTTTACCCTTGATTGAATCTTAGCATGTTTTGCATTGAGCTTGGAAAGTTTTCAGCTGTTTTTTGCACTTAGAAGTGAACAATATTTGAGTGAACAGTTTTAAGGATTAACAAACACCTCAGTGTGGACAAAACCACATCTCAGTAAAATTAATGCCTGATTTTTTGGAAGATAAAACACATATGTGGATAAACTAGTACAGATCTAATTCTCCTGCCGAGATATTCCACCAAGTATGGCTAATTTAGTTTAAGCTCTAAGCTTAGACCTATATGAACAGTAGTAACATTTTGTCCGCTCATTCTCTGAAGACACACATGAATAATTAAAAATCACACTGCTGTAGTGAAACCTTTGCTATGGTTTAGCACTTCTTCCTATTGGATAGGCAGGAGAAGGAAAAAAATGTAACAACCTCTTCAATATCGAGTTAACACTGAGTTGATTCTTCATTAGAAAATACTAAAGCTTCCTGAAGCACATTCCCCATCCCATGACAGGAAGCTGGAAGAATTTTTAAAAGCAAAGAAGTTTTAATCGATAGGTGGTAAACAAAGAGGTACTCAGCTATAAGCTGGAATTTTTGTGCACGCCTGTGAACGCACAGGGCTCTACTTTTACAATAATTTTGGCAAAATGCTAGACTGACAGATTTTTATAAAAGCCAGACAAGGGTTTCAGAAGCCATATTTATGTTATTTGAAGTTTTTCTTAATTGCACATGCTGCTTCTGCATAGGCTTTACAAAATTATTCCTGGAAACTACTTCTGATTGCAAAGCAATCTGGTCTTCCTGAAACAGCTCAGGACCTGGACCGACATGCCCAAATCCTGAGTTATTTTGATTCCAAAAGTATATTTCTGAAGCTCTAACCTCTGAAACAAGCGCAGAAACACTGAAATATATTTCAATTTCTACCTTAGCTGTATGCATTTCACAAATGAGCTTCAGCAATACCTCTGGGCAGTTATGACCACAGAAACTTCATGACAGCCGATTTACTCAACCGGCCTTACTTCAAATTCAAGAGAAGAGAAACACACACGATCAATTACCGTGACAGCGCGGTTCTGCGGTGGCGAGGAAACCACCTGCCCAAGACTCCTTTCGCCGACGGAGACGGTGATGCCCTGTTACTTTTCGAGCACCTTTCCAGTAACCGTACAGCCAGTATATTCCCATTTATTCCCCTATTACCTACCGGGAGCCGAGCGGGCGCCCGCGGCGGGTCGGTCAGCGGCCCATCCCCTCGCCGGGAGCGGGCGGGCGGAGAGCCCTGCCCGGGGCACCGGCACCTGCGGCAGTGCCGCTGCTCCCGTCCCTCGGGGCCGCCCCGATATCGCCAGCCACTTCCCGGCGCTCTGCTCCGTACCGGGGGCGGCCCCCACGCCGCGGGACCGGCCTTCTCCGCGCTGCCCCGGACAGGCCCCGGCGACCGGAGCGATCCCCGCGGTGGGGGGGGGGGGGGGGGGGCAGAACCGGCTCCGGGAGGGGCCCCGGCCGCCGCTCACCTTTGCGGGCCTTCTCCCCGGGGATGCTCTGGGCGCGGAGGCGCTGGTCCAGGATGTAGAGCATCTCCCCGCCCAGGTTGAGGAACAGCAGCGGCAGCGTCCGGGCCGACATGGCGACCGCCGACCCCCGTCGCCGCCGCCGTTGCTCGGCAACCAAAGGGGCCAATCGGGAGGCGCCGTCTTGGCCGGCCGGGGCACGCAGGCGCGCGCGCAAGCGTCGCCCCTGCGCGTGCGAGGCCCCTGTCAGGCGCTGGGCCCATTCCCCAACGGCGGCCTCGGGAAAAACAAACAAACAAACAAACAAAGAACGGGAAAGGAAATGATTAAAATAACCTCAAGGCAACAAAGAGGAGCTCCGTGCTACCCGGAGCCCCGCAAGACAACCGCACGTGCCACGGTCAGGAGCCCGGGGAGGCTTTGTTGAAAGGCGCGGAAGGTTGGCCCACAGGCGCCACGGCCATCGTACTGGTAATTCTCCTTCAGTCACCGTCAGTGGCGTTTTTGGTGTAACACACAAAACCACCGAGTTTGAGAATGACAGAGGGATGAGCAGGTGCCAGAGAACCAATGTAAACATGTAACTCCACTGGGAAATTACAGACTTGATTGTCAGCATGATTTCCACAGCTGCAGAGCTCCCCATCAACCCGCGTTTTCCTGCGAGAAGGAACGGCACTCTGAGCGACTGTCAGGGCTGCTTTGTTTCCAAACAAGCAGCATTTCACCTCGTTCTCTCTCCTTATTTGTCAGCCCACTGCCCAAATGCCTGCCGAATGCTGCGAGCTGCTGGGTCAATGCTATTTGACAGCGCAATCCTACAGGCTCACTCTGCAATGACAGGAGACAGGCACCGCTCGGAGGTGTTCTCGCTTGAACATCCTGGGGGTGTTCTCGCCTGAACGTCCCTGCCTTCCCTGCTATGGGGCGATGGGGGAGTCCGCCCAGGTACTCCTCTCACATGGATCAAACTGCTCACAGCTCAGTCCAGCGCCATCAGCCTTAAAATAAACTTCTAAAACGCTTAAACCACTCACTGCACTTTTCCGGGTGCTCACCACGGCACAGATCACACACGCATGTAAGCAAAGAGGCTTTAGGTCTTTAGGTAGTTATTTATTGTTAGTGACTGGCTGCGTCAGCCTCAACGTGCCGCTACACAGGCGTCCCCTCGCACTGCGCCTGTTTCTCCTTTGCAGCTCTCGCTCTTGCTTGCCACTCTCTTCTCTGCTTTAGCCTCTCTGGTGCTTTCAGCTTCCGCGTCTCCTCAAAAACCTGCGGGAGGAGCATAAGGAGGTGAGAGAAGGGGAGAGACAAAGCTGCCTGCTGCTGAGCAGAGCTCCTCACTGCTGCACACAGCACGTATCCGAGTTCCTGCAGCAGAGGCCAGGAGGCTGCTGCACAGCAAGATCAACTCCTTCCCCTGTGCTTCCTCCGGGACTCCAGACAGCCCTGTTTTCAGGGTACCATTTGGAGGTATTCCGTTACAGCTACCCAGTCTTTTGGTTATACTTTCATTGGACTGAAATTTAGTATTTAGAGACTGAAGGCATGTCCAGCTTTTTGGTTCTGCTCAGTTATACCGACTGCACACAGCAGTTACACTGATGTACTGAGCACAAATGAGAGTAGACAGTGGGCATACCCACATTTCTGTTCCAAAGCTGCCATCAACTTTGTCTCACGTATTAGTCCCCATACCAGGCTTTGAAAAAAAGCTGGTTTGAATCATACATTTCTGAGCAAACTAGTAGCACAATCTGAAGTTCTCAAGCACAGCACATGCGTCACTGCCCACTACACAACTGTCTTTCATGGAGCTCTTTGCTGAGCTTATGCATTTCTCTACAGACATTATCACTGTCTCCTCAAATTCAAAGCATGGATTAAAAGGATTTACCTATCAGTCTTTTCTAACTGTCTTAATTGTGCCCTTCTATAAAGAGATTTTTTTTCTACTCCAGCTATGTGGCGCTCTCTCCAGATTGCTCCATACCTTGCGGCAGAAAGCCTTCTTCACAAGCCAGCGCTTGGTGATCCTTCTGCGGTGGAGAGGGGGTAGGGTGTACTGGATATTCAACTGCTTGCAGGTGTTTTCAAAGGCATCATAGCGGACACGGCGAAGATATGCAAGTAGTTTCTTCCGGCAATCTATAGCCATCAGCATGCAACGACGGTTTCTTTTATCCTGCAAAGGACTTAGCGTTCACTAGATTGCAGACAGATTATACTTCCATTCCAATAAATTACTTAGAATAGACCAGATTATGGCTGAAAGGAAACAATCAGGTTAAGGACAGTATCTTAGAACAACTTTTCTTGGCAGATACTGCAAGCACATTAGGTCACTGCAAGGAGATCCAAGAAGACTTAATTTACTTTTCACTTAAATTGCTTTCTTCATTCTGCGTCTGCACCTTCCTCCCCCAACCCTGAAGACTGTTTTCAATTTGTATGCAGCTTCAGGCAGTGGCAAAAGCTGCAACGGCTTGAAGGCAGAGGCTGTAGTGAAGGTCTACTGGCTGAAAACCCTGCTTCTCCTGAAATATATTCTTCCAGAAATAACACAGAAGCATTTACCTTTGTTTTTCCAGAAATTTAATGTGAAAATAAAATGTGACTTGGCTCTATCTGACCGTTTGGGCTGTTCTTTGGAAGAGAATATGTGTAGCTTGAGCCGTGCCATTCAGGGCAATCTCCCATGGGAGAAATTTCCCTACCCTATACAAGCAATTTGTGTAAAAACAAGGCTTCATCCAAGTAATTTCAAAAAGTCTCTTCTGCTGAAATATTTGGTACAACTTCTGGCTTCTTCTAAAACGTGAATTCTTTTCTGTTTTACCCTTCAAGCTTTTATGATTAACAAATAATTACGCAGTTTTTTCAAATGCAGTTGATTAATCTATTTCCCATCTTTGGCACTGCATAAAGAATCTTTAATATTTCTTGTTCATAAACTCATAGTTGTGATGTTTCAAATTTGGGCTCTGAACCCAGGTAGGTTTAGGTAGGAAAGTGGTCATTATGACATTAACACAGTCCTGCTCAACATTTCTATAGGCAGAACAAAGAGAGAATGCAGCTGCTGAAGAGATAACATTAATTACATTGAAAACTAATCGGTGAAGCCACAGCTGCAGCTAGGATAAATTTAGCTAAACTCCGTTCAAAGGTATCTGCTCAGCCATTTCCACCAAGCCAGTAACAAAAAAGAACACACTCCACATTTTAGTCAGTGAGAATGTAGCTGTGACTGAGCCAGCAGTTTCCCAGACTGGCACCACGAACAGTTATGACTATTTTATAAACCTTCTTAGGAAAGCCATAATCCCCAGAATTAAAATCCTTTTGTTCTAAACTGAGAGAACAACCTGAACAGCTGCTCTCTCAGATGTGTGGGCTCAGATTACTGATAGTTACCTTGGGATGCCTCTGCAAATGTTCCTCGTAAGTGCGTATCTTGGCAGTCAATATAGCAACTATAAAGAACAGACGTAAGAAGCCGTGTGAGAGCAGCAGCTTTCCAGGGTGAGACAGTATCATCTGCATTCCCTTCAAACTGCCAGCTGAGGACTGCTGTTCTAATGGGTACCCACTGTACCACAGCAAATATTACCACACAGCCCTCTGAGTAAGTGCAAAACAAACCACAAAATACAACCTACATAACCCGAGTCAGAACTATGACTATTATGAAGCTGCTTAATTAGAGCTTAAAATTTTAACAACAGATCATATGAATTTATTTGTAAAATACCTCTTGCACTCAATTACTGGTGACTTTACATTCATTTCACTTCACTTGGTTTAAGCTTTGGAGGAAGAGAGACAAATTAAGAGGTTCTTTCTAAGAGCAGCAGCCAGCTCTTTGTGATTTCAGGCTTTGGAGAAAGGTACTGGTGGCATCCTGAGAAACTGAAGGTCTTTACTGCTGATAAAGGAGTGCATCTTGGTCAATGTCAGCATGGCCTTCATCTGGCCTACACTGCTCTTCAGCCAGAGCTCTCTGATGCAGAGGGAAATTCGGGTTCCATGGCTAAATCTAGTAGTTCATTTTGGTGATGAATGCAGTGTAATGCTTCATGTCACATAAGCACTTCAAGCAGAATAATGCACACGCTGCCTTTGGAGGGTGGATATGGAGTAGGAATTTGGAAAGCACCCTAGCAGACACCTGCCAGCAAGTGCATGCGCTGCTTCTGCAACGTTCCCAAACCCCGAATGGGTCCTCCAGGGCATACTGTGGGCTACCTGCCTCTGGGGTGCTCTCCTGAAGGAGATGCTCCTGATACAGGAAACTTGAAGGGCTGGGGTGGGAATAGCTGAATAAAAGCTGAGATGTACCAGCTCCCAACAATATCCTTCTACTTTTTTAACTTACCTTGCACCTCAAAGGAGCCACTGTCATTGGGAGACCTCCTGACCTTTTCCACCAGCTGCTGTGTCTTTATCTTCATCTTCTCTTTCTGTGGATAACAGAAAAGAGCTTTTCACTTTCTCAGGAACACTAAAGGTCTAAGACAGCCCAGCTCTCTTCCCAAATGCCCAGATAAAGGCTTTGTAATTAACAGCTTTACTCAGTGTCCATCACAAAATGTGTAAGCAGCACTGCAAAAAAGGACCTGCTGCTTGCAGGACAGTGCTCAGACTTCAGCAGTGAAGCAGCACAAAAAGATCTCAGCAGAACACAGAATCACCACTGTTCAAACCAAGAGTCCAGGCACACCCTTCATCCCAAGATTACAGATGGGTGTTGAAGAAGCCCCGCTGCTCTCATGAATAGGAGAGAGAACCGAAGCTGATCTCACGGGGCAGCAGCCTTTACTTTTCGCATCATTTTAAGCTTAAGTGGTAAGCAGCGAGAAATCGTAAGATCTTTGTGCTACCTTATGATTTGCTTACTTTTACTTTTTTTATGCCCAGAAAACAAAGTAATTTGGAGAACATCTGCTGTCCACTGTATGACTTTCTAGAACACAGGCCAACCGTCAGCAGTAACATAACACAGCTCATCTCCCCTGTGATTGCCTAATATTTTCTTCTCTTGTTCTAGTATGCAATTATTATCATAAAGAAGACTGCATGATAAATTTTAAGAGCACACAAGACTTATCACTCTCATATATTTAATAGCCTCAGATTTGCAGTCATCAAGCAACACTTAAAAATAAAGTAAGGGAAGGGCATTTAACAATATAGACCAGTCTTACACAAATGTGCTCACTAAATCTTCTACGTTTTTTTACGCAAGTAGAATGAAACTAACCTGGCTTGCCATTTCCAGTGACAACAGTCTTTTCACTACATCATCAACACTGCAAGGAGATTGCAGATTAGTTTATAAGCTAGAAACGAAGTATATTTAATAACAAAAATGAGGTTAGGTTTTCAGAACATATTAACTTTTCGCAACTTTAATTTACTCTACAGATTTACAGCAACTCTCCTCCCCTCCCAAACCTGTCAGCCATAAACTGTTTCTTGTGTTCCTAATAAAAATCATGGCTGAGATTACAGAAGCATCAAGTAGTTTTGCTGCTGTGGGAAGCACAGTCATTTCAAATGATGATGAAGTCTTATCAATTCCAAAAACATTATGTGCAAATCAGGTGCTGCAGACTAACCCCCAAGTAAGTGCACAATGACAAAATAATTAATTTTAAGACTGGCTCCTTCAAAGATCTGTGAAAGTCTCAGTTATGCCACTGGGGGCTCTCCATGCACCACACATGAGCAGTTCCAGAATCAAAGCACAAAAATGCTGAACTCCAGGTCCAAATTTCAGCAGCAGTCATTCATTTTGAATTGTTTAACTACACACTCTCTAGCACCTGAGTTCAAGACAGGCACAGATTATTTCTAAGAAGATTATTTTTAGTATTTCAAGTTTATTTCTTCTTTCTGTGGATTACAAAGCCCACAGATGTGGGCAAACAGCACATAATCTTACATTAAGTAGACAAAACCCTTACATAACCCTAATCAGTGACTGCTTTTGCAAATTTGACTTTCAAAACGACTTTGCAATTTTTGTGCTAAATTGCACACCAGTGACCGCGGAGCATTAATTACTTACTGAGCAGGTGACAGCTTCCACCTACTGTGGTTGTGTGTGTGTAAGACACAAATCTCTGAAGAGAATAGTCATTCTCTTTCCCTGTATCATACCTATTTATTATTGGGACATTGGCATAATCTTTCTTCAACATTGTGGGAGGAAGATCATCCAAATGGCTGGGGATGTCTACAAAGAGAAGATTAACATTTGAGGAAGAGCAGTACAAAGTCAGAGCTCTGAACATGCTTGCAAACTAGATCAGAGGAAACAAGTTGCAAAGAAAGTAGACTGTACGCTCCAAACAAGAAGGAAGAACTTAAGAGATGAAGCTGAGATGGCAAGAACTGAGTGAGTAAAATTGGGTCCAGTCTCTTGCCTTCAGCACTCTGGATTTACAACATGGCGTATAGTCTACCGAGATCACTGATCTCTTGCTGATGACAATTGCTAATTTCCCACACGTTCACGAGCTGCTGAATTTTCTGGGTAACTTTTGAGCTTGCAAGGAATTATTTCTAGAACCACAAAACCACAAAAAAGTTTTCAAAGGGACCTTATGAAGTTTCTAGTCCAATCTCCCCTTTAAAGTGGGACCATCATCATTTCTTTGTCTAGCAAAGCCTTTAAAACCTCTGAGGATATTCCACAGGCCCTCTGTGAAGCATGTCCCCACGCTGCACTGCCTTCCCAGTGAATCTCTTTTCCTTTTGTATCCAGCTGGAACATCTCTGAGCTGCTATTTGGGACCACTGCCCCTCATTACATCAAGAAGAGTCTGGCTCCCTCATCCTTGTAATTACACGTCAAGAAGCTGTAGGATTGCAGAATCCTGTAACAGGGATTATATTTTCTCTCTCTTCTCATGATGAGTTCTGCATCTTTCAAGTGAAAACCACTAACTTCTCCAAATAACCTCTTTTCCTGCAGCATTAGGGTACAACTCTGATAATGTCAACAGTAGAACATTTTGCCACGTGGTCCCACTAATCCCGACATACCTTTCCTTTTTCTTCTCACAGGTCTGGCATAACATCTGGCTGTCTGAATAAAGGGACTGCAAGCTTGGTGGAAGAAAACAAAGATTTATCAGACTTGTGTGCACTTTTTTAGCTATGTACACATTAAATACTGCTCAGTCTGTACTAGAAAGCTGGTCAGAGTACTTAGACTCTAAGGTGATCAGTGGCTAGCCAGGTCTTTTGTCCCAAAGGAGTGTGGAACAGTTCAGCATGGTTCTTATGTGGGTGCTGAAATAAATGGGCAAAGCTGTGCTGCTTTGGAGTGATCAGAACCCAAAAGGTGAGCAGAACAGGGCAGCAGGAAGAGATTACAGACACTGAGCAGAGAGCGCGAGGGCTCCCCAGCTGAACTGTGTTCATTTAGAGGGTTTAAACTGATGAACTAATTCAAGTAATTTCACGTGCGAGTTAGATGGGCTGCTCTGGACTATCCCAGCGCCAGGGCACAGAGGCAGTGACACCTAGAGACAACCCTTGACTGGCATAGTTTAGTACAGATGAGAATATTCAACAGCCAGCCTGAACTGAGCCGTTCTTTGACCTTTCAAGAACAAACTCCTCCAACCGCTCTTTCGAGGCCCCTGCTGCCAGAATCGATACCTGCTTCAGATTATTCACCTGCGCCTCAAACACGTTTTCAGGTACAGACTTTGCCAGTCCACGTACCCGCCTGCAAACAGAACCGTCCGAGAAGCATGCGAGCTCGGCTCTGGATCCGCGAGGTACCAGAACCGCGCACAGGCTGTCGGCGCAAGTGTCGAGTGCGGGCCTCAGCGCCTGGTCCCACGCTTACTGTGCGGTAACGGCGCCTGTGGAAACCAGGCCAGGGCTCCAGCCCGCGTCCTTGGCCCGGCTCACAGCAGATCTCTGGCCCGGGAGCGGCCCCAGCCGGTCCCCGCCGTGCGCAGGGCAGGGTCCGCGGGCAGCCCCCCGCCCTACCCCGCTGCCTTGAGAGACACTCCGGGGTCCCGCCCGCGCCCTGCCTCCCCAGCAGGGCCCCAGGTCCCCCCTCCCCAGGGGCACCGAGCCCCCCGTCCCCTCTCAGGGCCGCCCCAAGCCACCCCCGACCCTAGGCCGCCCGCCCCGGCCTCCTCTTCCTTCGCCGGGCCCCCGCTTCCCCTTCCACCCTCCCTCCCAGCGGCCTCTCTAGTGCGGCCGAGCTCCCCGAGCGCCTCACCGGCCCCGTCGCCGCCGCGGACGCTCCCCAGGACGGCGGCCCCGCCGCGGACCGGCCCCGCCAGGCAGCGGCCTAGCGCCGTCCGCAGCGCCAGCATGGCCCTCCGCTCACGGCCCCGCCGCCACGGGCGCCGCCATCTTGCCCAGGCGCGGCCGACCGAGCGCCGAGCGCGGGCGAAGGGGCCGAGCGCCGAGCGCGTCGATGGGCGGGGCGCCCCCTCCCGCCGCCATCACGGCCCTCCCCCGAGCCGCCATCGCCGGTCGCCCCCGGGCTCGTCTCCGCCGCAGAGGCGTCCCGGGCCGTTCTCAGCACGTCCCTGTTTATTGCGAGAGGGGACAGGAGGGGCGGGAGGGGACGCACACAGCACCGGCGGAGGGAACCGGGCCCCTCGTCGTGGGGGGGGGCCCAGGCCTAGGCCCGGCCCGGGCCACCCGCAGGCCCCGGGGCTGGGCCCGTTACCGCTGCCCCGGTCCCCGGCACTAAAACGCCCGGCAGTCGTGGAGCTCCTCGGCCCCGCCGATGCGGAGGCCCTGCAGCAGGGGGAAGGTGGCGGGCAGCTCCTCGGAGAAACCTCCGTCCCCAGGGCAGCCGTGAGGGGGGGCCCCGTGGAACCACAGGTTCTCGTAGGGCTTGGGGCTGGGGCTGGGGTCGAGGAGCAGGGGCTGAGTGGAGTTGGAGCGCAGGTAGAGGCGAGGCGGGGCGTGCTGCTGGCCCTTGTACCCGTCGCCCACCACCTGCGCGTACTGGATGGTCTCCCCGCTCCCGCCGAGGCCCTGGCACGGCTCCGCTGCCGCCCGGCCGCGGCCCGGTGTGCCGGGTCCCTCCTGCCGCACGTAGGGCTGGGGTACGGCGGGGAAGGTGCCGGCGGTTTCAGCGGAGGGCTCCTTGCCCCAGGCGGACGGCTGCTTCCCCGCCGCCCTTTCGAGCACTGCGACGGTAGAAATGGTCGCCAGGCCGGGCTCCTTCACGCCGGGGAGCTGCAGAGGCTCCTGGAGAAACAGCGTGCGGTCACGGCCTGTTTGCAGGGTGCAGCCCCTCCTCTGCCCCCCTCTTCCCAGCACCACGGGAGGGAAGCTCCCTGCACCCCGGCTCCCCATCCCAGCGTGGCCTCGCGCCCCGGGTGCCGTGCCCTCCGTGCCGAGCGGTGCCCAGGTGGGGAGTGGGGGGCTGCGGCCATCTGGCTCTCACCTGCTGGAGCTCTGCCGGCACCCACTTGCCCAGGCTGCTGTTGGCGGGGTCGGGGACACTGGGCCAGAACTGCTGCTTCACCCTGGTGGTCACAGGATGAGGGGACTCAGTGAGGGGCCCTGAAACCGGCAGCCTTGGGGCTGGCCTTGCTCCCGCCGAGCTTGCAGCGGGACGCTGCCGGTCCCTGCATTCGTCCCGTCCCTCCAGCAGCCGGGCTGCGGCCAGGGCCACTGCAGCCACTGGGGACAGGGACTCCCAGGGCAGCCCAGCCCGGTGCAGGGCCGGTACAGCCCACGATGGCTCTCGGTACTCACCGCCCATTCTTCTGGAAGCAGATGAGCAGAAGTATAAGCAAGACAAAGATCAGCCCGAGGGTCAGGAAGAGGAACTGGATTTCGATGTCATCTGGAAAGCGGGCAGGGGAGAGGGTCAGAGAGGGGACCACAGTGAGACGCCTCCAGCCACGCTGTGCTGTGAGGCTGGGGCAGGACCTGGGGTCTGCAGGTCCCCTCCTGTCCCTACACCCCCCTCCAGGTGGCTGCACCCCCTCACCTAGCACCATGGTCACCAGGGTCAGGCTGGTGCCATTGGTGCTGCCGGCGGCCGTGGATGCCATGATGTGCACTTTGTACAGGGTCGATGGCTTCAGCTTCCGGATGACAAAGGAGCTGAGAGAGGGGTTCACGGTGGCACCTGGGGAAATGGGGGCTGTTGGCACGGCGGGGGCTGCTCGGCAGGTGCCCCTCACCTGCACAGCCCCTTGGGTCTCTGCTGGCAGGGGGTCCCATATGGGACCTGCACACATGCCCCAACCCTCTCTGACGAGGGCATGGAGTCTGCTGACGTCCCCAGCCAACACATCGAGGTGGGATGGAGGGCAGGGCTGGCGGTGACACCGGCAGGACTCACTGGACACTTCTGCGGAGCTGTTGGCCCAGAAGATGGTGTAGCTGGTGATAAAGCCGTTCTGCATCTCAACTGGCACTGGGTCCCAGCACAGCTCAGCGTCAGACTTGCTGATGCTCTTCAGGTGGAGCTTCGGGGCGTAGGACGGTGCTGAAACAGAGCAGGACAAGTGTCTGGGCGCTGTGCAGAACCGCTGTCTCGGGGTGGGGGACGTGCAGGGGGGATGCATTGAGTGGTAAGTCCCACTCCTGAGGTGTGGGTGTCAGGGCCTGCCCCATGCTGTGCCCCTGTGGGGCTCAGTCCAGCTGACAGCACCTTTAGAGATGAGCCAAGAACCAGCCCAGCGGGCTGAGTTCTTCTGCACAGCCCCTGAATTAGGGGTGCGTGGTGGGAAGGCTGGCTCTCCTTTTTGAAAGGCAAAGGCTTGGTGGTGCAGGGTGAGCCCGCCGGGGCCCCGAGGGCAGCTGCTGGGAGCACACGTACCCTTCTGCTTGGAGTAGGCTGCGGTGTGGACGGGCACCCCTATGGCGTCCTTATAGAGGGGGTACACCGAGATGTTGTACCGCTGGAAAGGCTCAATGCCATCTGCAACAGAGAGCAGAGGGGGGGGCCAGGGGTTTGGGGCTCTGGCTGCCAAGAGCCCCTGGCTGCCCTGCGCCTGCCCCACAGCACCAGCCCACTTGCGCTGTGCCGTACCGCGGGAGTGGGTGCAGGGGAAGGAGGGAGGGTATGGAGCGGGCTTTTGGGGCAGGGTTTGGCCCTGGGGCAGTCAGGAGGGGTGCCAGATCCCCCACCCAGCTGACCAGGAGGGCAGGGCCCCCCCAGCAGCCCCCGGCTTACCCCGGATGAGGACTGCGGTGGTAGCCCCGTCACGCTCCATCTGCCAGCAGGCACTGCAGTGACCGGGCTCCGAGGACACCCGCTGCCACTCCAGGACGTAGGCAGCCACCGGGGTCGGCGGTGCCTCCCAGCGCACCCAGAGGCTGCGCTCGCCCCTGGGCACGGCCCGGAGCCCAGCCAGGGGCTGACCTGCATGGGGACAACCAGACGGGATGACGGGAGGGGGGAGCATCCCTGCTGCATCACCCTCCTCTGCCCCCCAGCCTGGAGCCTGCCCTGCTCTGGAGCCCCCCAGTTGCACACCCAGGGAAGTGTCTCCCCCGCAGTGGGGTGATGGAATGGCATCCAGTTTGAGAGCTTGTGGAGCTGCTGAGGTGGGGAGGGGGGGTACAGAGCCCCAGGAGGGCATATGGAGGTTTCGGACTGTGGGAAGTTTGCACTGTCCTCACCTTTCCTCTCCAGGAGGATGACCTCGGTTGGTGCCGACTCGCCGGCGGCATTGTAGGCTGAGAGATAGACCCTCCTGGTCCCCGCTGGCGCGGAGAAGTTGCACTGGGTGTGGGTGGTGTTGCAGACAGTGGGGGGGTCCCTGCCCCTCTTCCTGGGGCTCAGGGTGACGCAGTACCCCAGCACTCGCCCGTTCGCCTCCCGCGGCCGTGGAGCCTGGGCGCAGGCAGGGTGTGCGGGGATGTTTGGTCCCCGCGGGGATGCTCGGTCCCCAGGGCGATGCCCCAGCAGCCCCCGCACCCCCACCGCCCACCTGTACTCACCTTCCAGCGCAGCTGCACCTCCAGCCGCCCGCCTGCCCCGGCCGGCCGAGCGCTCCACCACGCGTCCAGCTTCCCCGTGGGGGCTGCAACAGCAGAAGGGTGGCCAGGGAGCTGAGAGGGGTGAGCGTGGCCGTGCCACCGCGGCTGTGCTGCCTGGCCAAGCAGAGGGGACCCCCCGGTGACTCCGCACCCACCTTTCTCGTGGGTGGTGTAGTTCCTGCCCGGGCTCCACTCGCTCCAGTAGCCCCGTGCCGAGCTCCGCCGGCACCGCATCTGGAAGCGGTACTGCGTGCCGAAGAGGAAGCCACAGTGCTGCATTTTGCCGGCCTGGCCGACGATGCCGGTGACCTGTTGGCAGCCGAAGCGAGGGCTGTGCTGGCTCCTGCCTCGAGCAGGGCAGAGCTCGGAGCGGAGGGAAGGGTCCCGGCTCCTGCTCGCTCACCCTCCCCGGTCCTGCTGCCCCGGCAGCGCTCACCACAGCCCAGGCAGGGTCCTCTGGTGCCCGGTAGCGCAGCTCGCACTGCAGCTCCATGTGTGCGTTGCTCCGCGTCACCTCCCAGGCCAGGGCGACGCAGTCGGTCTGGAAGGGGATGGACTGGATGCTCTGCAGGGCTGGGGGGTCCAGCTTGGCTGGAGGAAGAGCAGGGGAGGGAGCTGGAGAGGTGCTGCGGCGGGCAGTGCGCGGGGCCACCGCCTCGCGTGCGGCCGCTGTTGTTAATGCTGCAAGCTGCAGCCAGGGTGCTGGCCTGCCCAAGACAAGGGACGGGGAGAAACCACCCCGAAACATTTAAGAGAATGACTTGTGGCAGAGGCTGGTGTATGCCCCTGCCCAGGACACGGGGTGATGCTTGGGAGCACGGTGCCAGCATTGCTCTGCAGCCTGGGCTCTGGGCAGTGTTAACGTCTACGCAGGGAAAACAGATCCCGCAAGACCTGGGGTCTGGTACGCGGCCAGGAAAGCCGCACTTTTGGGTCTGCCCTGGGGCGAGAGCCCAGCATGGCCATGGGAGGGCTCAGCTGGTTCATGGGCAGCCCTTCCGTGGGTCCAGAGCAGGGAGGATGAGTCGCACCATCTGGGAAGGTTCCTTTTATAAATAGTTTATAGGAGCTGGATATATTATTAATAGACCTCCTGAATAAATGGGTAATCAATTGCTGGAGACAGTTGTAGAGTGCAGCAGGTCAACTGATGGCTCATAACCCACTGGCACACGCTGCTCAGTCTGTAATGCAGCTTTGGCACCTATTCATCCCAGCAAGCCATTTATCATAGGAACCTGCCCATAAAATATGACCTAAAAGCCTGATGTGCTTTAATGGCACTCTAATACCCCTCTCACTGCTGATGAGCTTCCCTGGCCCCTGACCTCCGCGAGAAGTGGGCGGCTCTGGCTGTCACTCACCGACGTCCATGGGGTCGATGCAGAGATGCTCTGACTCGGTTGTGCCGAGGGCATTTGTGGCGGACACCCAGATCTCCATTTGCCGGTAGAGCTGGAGCAGCCGGCGTGGCACCGTGCAGCGGCTGCGGCCGCCTTGTGGGGTGCAGCCTGTCACCGCCTGGGCTCTGCTTCTGCGGCAGCGAGAGGAGTGGGCTCGGGGGTCCCTCCGGCAGAGGATGAGGCTTGCCATGTCGTTTGGGAGGGAGGGGGGGCAGGAGAAGTGGCCAGACGCCAGGGACCGTATCACCCCCCGAGGCTTACCCGGCACACTTCAGTGCGACGCTGGTGGGGAGGTGGCTGTCGGCTCCCTGCTCCCACTGGCACGTCAGCCCGTAATTGCTGAGGTCCAGGATGCAGCTGAGGTTGAAGGGCTTTGCAGGCGGGTCTGGGAGAGAGCGGCCACGGAAAAGCCTGAGCGGAGCGCCCATCCCAGCTGCGGAGGAGCTGCAGCCCCCTCCGTACCCGGTTGCACAGAACCCCGCTGCCACGCCGCCGCTCCCCAAACCTCCCCTGCCCTGCAGCCTGCCCGCTCGGCACCGGCACGCCGGGACGTAGCTGCGCACAGCCCCAAAACGGCCTCCATCAGCCATCGGCCCTGGCTGCTCCTCCTGCCCCAGCGGCTTTGCCCGGCTCAGCCGGGGCTGACACGCGTCTCAGAGAGGAGACGTGCAAACCCTGGTGCCAGGTTGCACCTCTGTGAAGTGCGCACGCGGGTGACCCATGGCGGCAGCAGACTTACAGCCCGCCCTGATCTCGGCCATGCCGATGCGCTGCTTGGTCCCGTTCCACTCCACCCAGCACCACAGCTTGGCCTGCGTGCGGTTGAACTGGGGCAGGGTGAGGTTGGACACCTCCGTGCCCCCTGGGCCCCGGTGCTGGCTCCCGGCCACGGGCTCGTTGTCCAGCATCCAGGTGATCCGGACCTTCCCCTGCTCCAAGCCGCGGCACAGCTCGCTCTGGATGGTGCAGGACGCCGTGACGGCCGAACCCAGGGGCACAACGGGTGAGCCCACGGCCACCGACGCACAGCCCAGGGTCCCTGCAGGCAGGAAAAAAACCGCATCACATCCAGGGCACGGCCGTGACGAAGCCATCTCAGCCCCTCGGCGCCCAGGCGGGACAGAGGGACGAGCACCTCTTCCCTTAGACGGGCCCCCCAGCCGCTGCAGAGGAAGAGCCGGGCGTTGGGCAAGCCTGCCGGCAAATGCCAGGCCCCATCCTGCCAGCGCCCGCCGTGCCGCCGACGCTCCTGCCCGCCCGCAGCGGTCCTGCGTGCCACGGCCCCGGCCAGTCGGGACGGGCGCTGGGTACATGGGAGCGGCGCGGGGCACACGGCTGCGGGACGGGACGGGTCCCACTCACCGCCTGGCCGGAGGAGCAGGAGCAGGGAGAGCCGCAGCAGGAAGGGTGTCCCGGCACCGCGCCTGGCCATGGTCTCCTCCGTGGCTTTGGCATCACCTGGAACGGAGAGAGCAGCTTGTCCTGGCGGGTCGGGAAGGGGCTGGGGACGAAGCGGGCTGGAGGAGCCGTGGCTGCCAGCGTCACCGACGCTTCCTGGAGCAAAATGTCCTTTTGCCGTCAGACGCAGCCTCTCGCCCTGAAGCCTTTCTGCAGCGCTGACACCTCCGCCCCCGCGCTTGGCAGCCCACGCTGCGGCAGGTGCCGGCGTGGAAAAGCGCACCGGCGAGGTGATCTGGCGGGGGCCCCTCCGGCACAGCCTGCCACCGGCTCTCGGCCCCGTGCACCCCGATCCTGGGGCGCAACGCCCCATGCCTGGCCGCGGGCACGGGCTGATTTTATCTCAGGTATCTTCAGCCTCTGCCGGGCAGAGATTTGCGGTTTCAGGGAGGGTTAGCGCTGGGGCTTGGGGCGGCAGAGCTGATAAGCTGAAAGAGGGAAACGCATGAACGACGGCAGCGCAGCGGGGCTGGCCAGAGCGGTGGGGTCCTGCCTGCACCCCCTCCCCTGTGTCACCCCCTCCCCTGTGTCACCCCCTCCCCTGTGTCACCCCCTTGCCTGCTCCTGGGAATGGCCCCGGGAGCGGCGGCTGCCTCTGCCCCTGCCCGGCCACCGGATCATCCTCTGCCCTGGGTTGGTCCCGGCCGTGTCCTTGGCGGTGCCAAGGAGGGGCTGCCCACCCTGTGCCCTGCTCTGGGTGCCCACGGCTCCTCTCCCCTCCCTGAGCTGCCATCCAGAGGCAGATGAAGGACTGGAGCGTGGGAAATGGGGGAGCAGCCACCCCCGAGCACCCAGCACATGTCCCCAGGCAGGGGACACGGCGGAGCAGCCTGCGCAGCCACAGACAAGGTGCTCAGCCAGACCCGGGCACTGCACAACCCATCCCTACCTCACCACCATCCCTACCTTGCCTCCATCTCTACTTCTCCTCCACGCCTGGTGCGTCCGGCTGCCGCTCACCGCCCGCTCCGAGCGCCGGCCTCCGGCTCCCGGCAGCTCGCCGTGCTCAGCCCGTTTGCTAACATGCTGCTTTCACCGTTAGTTCCTCAAAACCAGTGCCGTTAATTGCTGTGACTCTCTGAAGAAGGTGATTGCAAAACACTTCCCTGAAGGCTGTGACTGCCTCGCTCGCTGCAGGAAGGAAAGCCCAGCGGCACGCACACATCCAGCAGCGGGGAGCAGCACCCGGCCTCGCCTCCCACCCTGCCTGCTCCAGCAGCCGGGACGCGGCACAGCCGGCTCCTTTCTGCGACTCCCCTGGGACCATGGGGCTGAGCTGGGGGACAGGGCAGGGGGACACGGGCCGGGGGACGTGGGACCCAGAGGGCAGGAGGCAAACCCAGCCATGGCTGCCAGCGCAGCGTGGTGCCGCCCGGGTGCAGCTCGCATCCCCCAGTCCGCTCCAGTATCCTCGCCGGGTGCTCACTGTGGGGGACTGGGCTCATGCCTGCATCCTCATCCCTCCGAGTTTCACCCCTCTCCTGGGATGTGCACGCCAGCCTTACTACCCCGGTCCCTGGGGACGGCACCGCTGCCTCTTGCAGCCAAGCCTGAGCTCTTTCCTAAAGCCCGTCCCCAGGGAGAGCCGCCCTGCGAAGCCGCGTTTGACACACGTTGTCCATGTTCCCACCACGCAGCCCAGCTTGCCCCAGAGCGCGGGGACCCGTGAGATGCCCCAAGGGCAACCCGAGACCCGACCTTCCCACTGGGACCTCTCCAGGCCAACCATTAACTTGGGATCTTCCAGCAGCAAATTGCCCAGGGCTCTGCCCAGCCGCCCCAGTGGGGCTCACTGCTGGGACACTGGGCAGCTCTGCCCACCCACGCCGGGCTGCCATCACGGCCCCCACTGGGGAACCCGTGTCCTGCGGGACGGGACCCGAGCATGGGGGTAAACAGGGGATTGCGCAACCCGCGACGCATTCGCAGCCTCTGCAACGGAGGCGGCTGTTGTGCAAACAGCTGTTTACTACGCGATTTGTAGCACGCATTTCACCTCCAGCGGCGCATTACTCAGCGCTCTCGCAATGCCATGCTGCAAACAACTGCGAGGCCAGCGCAGCCCCCCCCCAGCCTGGCATCCCCGGGAGGGCAGGGGGGGCCTGGGACCATTGGGAGAGCAGCCTGGGGGAGACGCACTCCCAGCATCGCCTCCCATGGAGCCGGGCTTCTGGCCGGAGCGAGATGGCCCCGGGGCTGCGGCCAGCCGCCTCGCAGCCCCGACAGACCGAGCAGAGGTTTTTTCCCCCCAAATTTCCTCTGCCCAGGGCCCCAGCCCCATGCCCAGAGCTGCTCACCAGGGCTGTGCAGGGGCACAGCTCCCCGGGCTGGGGCACGGGGCCGATTCCCACCGCCGCTGACCTGGGGCAGGGGAGCTGCCCTTGCGACATTTCCCCGGGGGTGTAGCAACCCCCAGTATTTTGGGACGGAAGCGAGCGGTTTGCAGGCTGTTTACCAGGAATATCCACGGGTAGCCATGGCGACGTGGGCATCTCCGTGGGAACCGGAGGGCAGGCAGAGCTGCAAGCACCCAGCTGGACACAAACAAGCGCTGTCCTCCCCGTGCCCCCCCCGCTGCAGCCGATGGGGTTCCACCACAGGGTACGGTGCGGTGGGACCCCGCGTCCTGCTGCACCGAGGGGACCGTGCAGCCCACCCCAGAGCACGCCTGCCCCCGGGCTCGCCTCGCCCCACGCTCCGCAAGGAAAGGATTTGTCCCCAAGGATGCTCCGAGCGTGCTGAGCTTTCGGTGCACGGCTTTTGGCGTGGTGCCCGGGGCAGCGGCCCCTTTCCGAGATCAGGGATGGAGCAGACGTGCCCCCATGACGATGCTCTCGGTTCCCCTTTGGCTCTGAGTCACTCTCACAAACCCACAGATCCCATCCTTGGGATGGGACGGGGGGACAAGAGGCAGGGTGCCATCCCGGCAGAGCACCCACAGCCAGAGCCGCAGGTCCCGGCCAGCCCAGCGGAGGGGTCCCGGAGGAGCTGGGGCAGGAGGATAAGGCAGGGGGAGGCTGCCAGGGTGCAAGACCCGGCTGGGTGACGGAGGATCCTGTGGGATGAGGCTGTGGCAGCGCGGAGGCAGGCGGTGACACGGGGCCATGGTGCGGGACAGGCTGGGGAGCACCGTTTGGAGGGAGGGTGGGTGCTCGTGGCCCGGACAAGGCACGTTTTGGGGTGAGTGGCGGGGCAGTGGGCTCCCAGTCCATGGTGCAAGAGCCTCCCTCCCACGCGGGGCCGCCTGGCAAAGGGGAAGGTGGAAAGGGGAAGCGGCCGTGGGGCTTTTCCTGGGTTGCAGTGCGTGGGAAGGGGACCGACGGCACTGGGCAGCAGCCCACCCGCACGGCCAGACCCCTCAGGCAGCTCTAGTCGCAATCCGCAGCTAGCACTGGAGGCGACAGACAGGGATGGATCCGGACCCTTCCCGGGACCGCAGCACGGAGGCACCGCTGGCTCTGCCACCGCCACCCCGGGGCAGAGCAGATCCCATCACAGGGGAGGCGTGAAGCGGCTCCATTCCCCGTCGCGGCTGCCGAAGCTCCGCCAGGCTCTGAGCGTGATGCGGGGACCCCCATGTGCCCCACTGCCGACGAGCCATCCGCTGCTGCCGTGGCCTCCTGGGGGCCGGGACAGCAGGGCCGGCAGAACCCCACCGGCCAGCACCGCTCTCCCACCGCTCCCCATGTTAAGTGCTGGGGCGGTTGTCAGCTGCCTCCATTTCTCAGGCGTGTGTTATCAGCACCTCTGATTTAATCCCTGCTGGGTGGATCACTGCTATTAAGCAGAATAAAGTACATTACCAGCTTGTATCAGCTCAGCTGTCAGCAAGAACCGGCCTCCCAAAAGAGATTTTTCCCTTTCTTCTTTTCATTCCCTAAAAAAATAAAATATTGCCAGTCATGTAAGATGCAAGATCTAAGTGCAAAGTCTGCTGCAGTCTCTAATGGATGAGGAGAGCTGTTTAATTGCTGCCCAACGTGAGTAATTCAAACAAACCACCTTGTTCAGCTGTCAGCAATGGGGAAGGAGCAGATGGCTCCTGGCCAAGCCACCCTGCAGGCAGGGGGACGCGGGGAGTCCAGGCTGCCAGCCGCCCTGGGGAGGGGAACCCAGCCGGGACCCTCCTGTGTCCGCAGGCTCCGATCTGGAATACCCAATCCCCGAGCACCAGGGATGCCCAGGGTGCTCGTCCCAGGGTGCTCATCCCTGCCGTGTGCCGCTGCCACCCTGCTCCTCCCCAGCAAGGCGGTTGCAAATGGGAGAGAATTGATTACAGGGGTCTGAGAGGCTGACCTTGAACAAGGCTCCTGACACATTACTGTAATTAATGAGGCAGGAGGATTAATTTTCCCTGTTGCGGGAACCTGGGGAGTCCCTGGTGGGCACAGGGAGGGGGAGGACGGGGCGAGAGGGGCAGAGAGCTGCCTGTGCTGCCTGCCATAATTCATCTCTAATCTGCAAGACGCCAAAAGGATGCCAAAGGGCTGCAGCTCCAGCACGGGAGAGCAGTCCTGTGGGTGGATGGGCGAGAGGGAGAGAGATCTTCCATGGGACCATGTAAAACTTGCATGTCCCTAAATTACTGGCCCTGTTGCCCAAGTGTCTGCAGCAGAGGAACCTCCCTGTGTCTGACGGCTGAGCCCCGTGCCAGCCTCTCATCCCCTGACGCTCCTGGAAATTCCCACTCCTTTTTGCCAAGATGCTCCAGAGCTTAGACACTTGGATGATCTTCTCCCTCTGCCATTGCTGAAAAGAAATTTCCCTTTGATGCTGCCCCTCATCAAACCAGCTGGGCAGGGGGATTTTTACTCTCCCCCCCACATCCCACCATGACCATGGTGCCAAGCAGCACGTTTGATCCCAGCTACCAGGGATGCACGGCCGACTTCTGGCACTTCCCGGCAATCAGGCTGCAAGCACAGCGCTATTATTTTTCTGCTCTAATAAACACCCCTGACAATAATAGAGAAAATCAGCTTTTATCGGGAGAAAAAATATATCTGGAGATTATTTACTCAGAGTCAATAGTTGCAAACGGAGGCGTTAGCCCAGGCAGGCGCTGACAGCCGCTCGCTGTTGGAGTGGCTGGACCATTGCATGGAAACGGGGCAAAACCCTCCCAACAGATCCCCTGCTTGCTCCCGCTATATAAATACACCATCTCGGCTGCGCTCTGCAGGAGGACCCTCAGCATCCCCCATCCGTTTTACCCTGGAACAAGCTGCAAGGGCCAGGAGAGCTTTGGGTGCTCCAGCAACAGGGGTGGGAGCAGCCGCGGGGCTGGAGCCCGGCTCGGAGCCGGTCGCCTCTCATCTGCCGAAGGCTCAGGTCTGCAAGAGCAGGAAATTCATGGTCAATTGAGTTGCAGCTAATCATAAAGGGCAATTAAATGACTGCTTCTTGAGGGCTATAAACATCACCGATTTAAATCCAGTGACACACGGAAATAGGAATCCAACCAAGCAGCCTCCAAAAGTGCTTTATTCCCCATTATTTTCATTAGCTGGCTTGTAATTTGATTTGTCTCTCTCCTGCTGCTGGCTTTTTCCACGGCCAACAGGAGCGACAAATGAAACACGCTCAAACTCACAAACCCCGACTGTGTCCACGCGGGTCAGGAATGACACAGCTCCTCCGGCTCCTGAAAAACGGCCACGTTTGTGTCCTGTGCGGGGGGACTGGGGGGTCGGGGTGCCCAGACCGTCCCCGCCGGTGAGCCCCTGGCACCGTGGCATGCCGTGCAGCCTGCCAGGACGGCTGTGCGGGGCTGAGCCCCGCGCTGCCGGAGTCACCGTGTCCAAGTGCTCTGGGCATGGGGGCAGAGCCCAAAGCTACAAACCAGGCAGGGGACCCCCCCATCCCTGCTGCAGGGCAGGCCTTATCCCAGGAGCAGCATGCCAGGGACGTCACCTCTGCTGCTGTTGTCACACGCCTGGGCTGGCTTGTTTTCTGCAAATTCCAATTAATTTCGCTAGGCTTTTCTGACAAGATGGATTAGGGTCTTTCCCCTTCAATCTACTCTGCTGTGACCTGCAGTGGAGGGAGTCGGAGGCGATGCCGGGCTGGTCTCCCTTCAGACCTCTGTTTTTTTCTCCCTTTGGTTTGCTTCCTTCTACCTCTTTTCCCACGGGGACTCAGTGGAGGGTGCTGGCCCCAAGAAGTCAGCAAGCCGGGGGCTCCACCACCGATCCGCACATCGGGCTGCTGGACGGAGCTGCCTCCCCGGGCTCGGGAAGGGCAGTTCTCCAGGGACACCTCTGCGGTGCCGTGGGGGTCCCACGGGTTGTCGTGCTGCCCTGAACGCAGCAGCCGAGGCAGCTCCGGGGATGCTACAGGCACCTGCAATGGTCCTGCGGCAAGCTGGAACCTGGGAAAAATCTCCAAGGCTCACGCTGTGCTTTCCCGCAGCTGCCAGCGCTCTGCCCAGTGGCACGCTGCCGCAGCCGGGATGGTGCTGCCGCTTCGTTTCTTTGCTCGTCAGCGGGGAGCTCAGGGTGAGGGCCCCAGGGCCGGCACCAGCGTCAGCATCATCCGCCTCTGGGTGCTCCTGTGCACCCTACACCATGCTGACATCCTCCCCCCCGTTATCTGCAATTTCCTTGAAAGCTGTCAGGCTTCGCTGGGGCACCTCTGCAAATGAAGAGAGAAGAAAACAAAGAGGTCTGCATTTATTCCACTAGAAATTAATCCCCCCCCCTTCTTATTTAAAGGTATCAGTGAATGAGGCCAAGTTGTTAAGTGACAAAAGAAAAATGATTCTTGCCTTCCAGGGTTATTAAAATCATGTTCTACAATTTTAGCAGCCACAAGGAAGCCCAGATAATGACAGATGATGATAATACATCTCCAGCTCAGCCTGGTCTATAATGATACTGCCCATATCTCTTGTATTACCACCAATTACTCAGCGTATAAGTATAATGAAAATGTACATCCATTCTGGGGAACTGCATTTGCTGCCTCTGAATCCAATTTCTCCCTCTCCCAGCCGGTGAAGGAGGCGGCTGCAGCTCACTGCTGGCCGGAGCCGCCACCATGCCCGGCTCTGCTCTCGGGCTGGGGAAGCCAACGCTGTCCGCGGGAGGGAGTAGCGCCCGCGATGGGTGCGAGGTGCCCCTCGCCCCGGCCACGTGCCGCAGCGGGGATGCGAGCGCCTGCGACTGCACGATGGCCTGTCCAGCGGGGACACGCTCTGCACAGGTAGGACAGGCGGGACATGCTTTGAAATGCAAATTGCAGGAGGAACCCAAGAAGGCAGCTACATCTAACCCACCTGGGGCTGGGACACCCCTTGCCCAGCTCCCAGCAGCTTTCTCTGCTGCCAAAAACCAGTTTGGAAGTCCCCATCCAAGTGCTGAGACAGCATCGTCCCGCTCAGCTGGCCCATGGGGCCCCAGCCTGGAGGCAGAGCATCCATCAAACCCCCAGTGTCACCTTCGGATGGCCAAAGGTGGCAGGGACAACCCCCCCACACCCCCCCCCCCCCCATGGCAGTGTGTTGGGGAAAATGCACCCTCGAGCTTTTACACCATCATACCTGGACGGGCAGGCGTGCTCCCTGCTCCGCGCCGGCGGGCTGTACACGGGGGGTGGCTGCAGCCCACAGCAGCACTTAATCCTGTTAAAGCGGAGTGGAAATTGCTCGGATAAAGGTGGCCATCTGATCACACAGCAGATCCACTCCTGCTGCAGCACCTGGAAGCTCAGAGCAGGCGCTCTCTGTGTAAGATTAATATAGATATATATTTCATCTGGATTCTATTATCTTTCACTTTATTCAGGTCAAAAAGCAGGAGATGACATCTTTTAAGATGAAAACATAATCTTTTGGAAAATTGAAAATAGAGATCATTGTTTGGGTAGAAGTACATGCGTGCGCTCACTGCCGGTGCCTCCAGCCCGACGTGCTGCGGCTCCACAGACCCTCAGCCCACGTGTGGGGACGGCTGCACGGGGGTCCCTGGAGTAAAGGAGCATCTCGTGCCGACAGAGAGGAGCTGGCGTCGGAAAAGCTCCCGAAAGTCTTCGAGGGTGTGCACAGCCGGCACGAGCAGCCTCGGCAGAGACTGGCGGGGAGCCCAGCCTGCCCTTCCTGACACCCCCTTGGTGAGCACCGAACGCACCCCCAAGAAGAAAAACCCCACCACGATGGGGCCAGGTCCCCCCTGTAAATGTTTTTCCTTGGAGCAGAGCTCCAAAGCCTGTCGGCTCTTTAAAACAGGTCTCCAGGTAGCAGAACTTGCTTCGCTATTCTTAAATTAAATGCCTTTATTTTTTCATAACTTTGTGTAATATATACATGTATGTTTAATACATAATTAATGGCCCCTCCATGGAGCTACTCTATTGCAGGATGCCCATTACCTTCTCCGAACAGATTGCATTTCGTAGCACAATTTTAAATGAGTTATTGAAGAACATAGGTGCATCTATTAATTATTTCATAAATATTAATGAGCCCTTAATGGCTGGACTCCTGGAATAACATGTTCCCAGGGAGTTAATTTTTAAAAAGGTTGTTAACTACACTGACCGGCGGGCGGGTGGGAGCCGACACGACTGCACGCTGCGGCGGGGGGCTGATGGCAATTAGGAGCAACGCCAGTGCTTGCCGGGGAGCACGTGCCGAGCCGGGCCAGGGCTCGCTGCCGCGCTCGGATCCCTCGGCAAACTCCCTGTCTGCCCGGGAACCGCGCGATGCCTGCCAGCCGCCCTGCGGCGTGAGCAGGGCAGGCTGGGGGTGAGGGTGCCTGCAGCAGCTGCCGGGTCTGTGCAATTAGCGGGTGAGCTTCTCCCAAATGAAGCGGCCATCTCCGTCTCCCGGCATTGCCGGGGCGAATCCTGCCGTCGCCCGTGTTACGCCAAGGAGAGCGGGCAGCGGGGAATACAGAGCAAGATCAATACCCGCACCCGAGCTCGTGGGGAGCTCGTTGAGACCCCCCCGTTGGGAGCTGCGTGTGCACGTGTCTGGAAATCAATGCGCTGCATCGTGCGTGAGTTACCAGCCAAAATAAATCACTAGCACAGGGCACTGACCTGGAGGGAGCCTGGCACAGAGGGAGGGACGCGCAGGGAAAACCCTGACACAAAACGTTACGTCGTCCTCTGGCAAGTCAGACCTAAACCGAGGATGGAGCTGGGATCACCTGGGACACGGGCGATGCTTTGTGTGGGTTGCATCTTCCATGAGCGCAAGCAAGGGCCAGGCTTCCTCGCACAAGCAGGTCAGCACCTTTCAGCCAGCCCAGCACAAGGGCAGCGCCTTCACAGCTCCTTAAATCACCCCGCGCCCGTTCTCACTCGTTAACCAACCCCGCTGCAGCAGCGAGCAGAGTTATGGAATAATTATCTCGCATTAGCAGCACTCCCAGCAGCTGGTAATGCTGGCAGTATATCTGCCGTCTCCCTGGGGCGTATTTAGTCTGCGCTTTCCTTTCATGGAGATATACGGAGATGCTGCTATTAAGTCCGGGAGAAGTTATGGCCTTGAACCGTGCACAGCTGAACGACGTGCAATGGGGGCAAACTGCTGCGCCAGGGTCGGGCCTCGGAGAGGGACATCGGGGCTGCACTTACAGGGCCGGGCGTGGAGAGAGGGATCCCGAACTGCGGATTTGTGAACGCCTTCAGAAATGCAAAGCCCAGCCCGTGCTGCCGGGGAGCAGCAGCAGCAGCAGCAGCAGCAGCAGCGAGGAGAGGAGCTGTGCAGGGCGCATCCTGCACCCGCCGCCGCTTTGCCTCGGACTGCAGAGCAAGCGTCCCACCGCGAGGGTGCGGGGACGGGGGGGCCCACGCGAGGTGGGACCCCTCGGCAGTGAGGGGTCACCCCAGACCAGGCTGCCAAAGGGGCTGGCGTTCAGGGGGTGGGGAAGTGGCGATGTCTTTGGAAAGCCGGGACGACACTGATTTATTGGGGCAATTAAAGCTCTTTCCGGCCTCTCCTTAGCAGCATTTTGGCATTTGATTCTTCATGAGTTACAGCACCTTCTTCCCTGGGAGAAATTTATAGCTATGAATTTTGCAAATCCCAGCAGAGCATAATTATCTTCTTACATAAAGCAGGAGACCTGAATCGCAGCTCCCATCTGCAGGAGAGGTGCGTGGTGGCTTCAGCTCCAGGCAGGGGGTTTCCAGCCAGGGAGCCCCGCTGAATTCCCCAGGGCTTTCAGAAGTGAGAAACGCATGGGGTTTGGCATGTTTTCATTCCACCCTGCAAATTGTCTTTCGCTGTGGGAAGGCCTGGACAGAGCAGGAGTCCCCGGCGGAGCATCGCTCCGGGCAGCCCTGGGGTGCAGGTCTGGCAGCATCCCTGCCCGCTGCGAGCCCCGAGGCTGGAGCCAGGGATGCTCCTGCACCATCCTGCATCTGCTCCTGTGTCCTGTAGCTGAGGCTGCTTCACCTCCGACCGGCGTTTTATCACGGCGATCAGGCAGTAACAGCCTCGGCCCGGCAGCACAGCCCAGCAGCAGCTCCGGCATGAATATTGATGGGGCAGCTGGATGCGGGGGGAAGACACAAGCTAATTTAATCAGGGTGACAGGAGCGGGGCTCCCCGGAGGCACTGCGCTGCCGTTTCCTGACATTAATGTTACTGTGTGTCACAAGGCATTTTTTAATGTAGCTTGCCAGTAAAATAATCAGCCTTCTCTGGGGGTAAAGAGGAATTTGTTTCTCATCTATTATGATACAGATGTCGCTCCTCAACTGTCATTAGCACAAAAGAGGAAAGCCGGGGCAACACGTCTGGTATTTTTAGAAGTATGACATGGATGAGAAACATATTCTTGCTTTTCAAAGGCAATAAACAACCTCTGTCATGCAACATCCCTCGGGGAACACGGGGCTGGTGGGTGCTGCGGAGCCCACCCAGCCCCATGGGGTGCACCGGCCTCCGTCCCTGGCTCTTCCCTGGGCGAGCTGGGGCTGATCCCTGGCCTGACAGCTCCGTGCTGGGAGAGGAGTAGTATTTGGGGAGGGCTGGGGGGTCCTGGGGCCAGGGCTGAGGCAGGAGCATCGCTGCCCCAGGGATGCCAGTGGCCCCAGAGGTGTTGGTCAGTGGTCAGAGCCCTGCGTGCCCCCCAGCACCACCGAGCCCGGACAACAGGCAGCTTTGATTACGATGCCCCTCCTCAACAAGTGCAGTAATTAGAGTTAGCGGATTGGTTTGCGTTAATAAGATTAAGGTATCTCGACAGCCCGGTGGGAGCCGATTCGCAGCAGCAGGAGCTGGGTCCTTGTCCAAGCCAAGGAGAAAGTGCTGGGGGCACGATGAAACATCAAGCCCCTCACCCTGAGGACCACTGTAGTCATCCTCACCGGTATGTGATATGGGGGAGAGGGTCAGCGCTCGGGATGAAGGGGGCTGGCGGGCAGCAGTGCCTGCCGGTGGGCTGAGGACAAGCAGCTCAGGAGGAGCGTGTGCTCGAGGCACCCAAAGGACAACGTGTTAACGAAGGACGAGATGTCGTGTTTTAGCCCCGTCCCCTGCCCTGCGTGCTGAGAGTGGGTCCTGGGCTCATCCCCTGGGAAAAGCACGCTGCTGGTACCGGGAAAGGTGCAGGGACAAACAGCTCCTCGCTCGGCGCTGCTGAGTGACACCCCAGCAGATAAACGTAACCGCAAAACACAGTCTGAGCTGCCACGGCTGCGCCAGCGAGCAGGGGGTGACACTGGGGAAGTTCTCTGGGGACACCCAGCCACGCAGGGCTAGTCCCCACCACCCCCCAGCCAGGACATGGGGACAAGGCTCCGGGTCTGGAGGTCCCTGTGCCCAGGACCCCCATTTCACACCCCCATTTCACTCCCCAAGGAGCTGGGTAACCTGTGGGAGGGCTCGGCCGGAGCCCTGGCAGGGACGTCTTGGACCAAAGTGGACCCGGCTCCTGGCAGCATCTCGGGGTACTGGGACCCTCCTGCCAGTGCCAGGGGCTGACATGTGCCGGGGCAGTGGGCTGGGGGGGCAGTCCAAAGCACCCCCAGATTTAGTGAGTTTTGAAGCTGTCTGCCTGTTCGGCTCCTGACCGGAGATCTGAGGCAGTTTATCAATTTATTTAGTGAGCTTGGCAGCTCACCTTCAAAGCCTCTTGACTCCACAGTGAGCAGCCCTGCTCAATTCTGCTCATGCATCTTTAATCTCAAGTGAAAAATGAGGTTTTTTTTTTTTTTTCTTTTCACTGTTTGGTTTCAGAGACTGAGATAACAAAATCAAATCTCCTCCTCAAGCAGACACAGAGGGGCAGCTGCAGCTTTTCACGGCCAAAGGCAGCCGTATCACCCGCCGGGCTCCGCGGCAGCACCGCACCGTGCCCAGCCGGCACGAGGAGCACACAGAGCGATCAAAGCCGAGGGAACTGACCTGTACCCTGTGCAGGAGCGGTGATGATCTTCCCCACCTCGGTCATTTAGGCATCAAGTGCTACGAGGAGCCAGACAAGCACTTGAAGAGCATTAAATCCACTGACCACTCAAAATGCAACTTCATCTTCTGCTCTAATGGGGTCTGAACGAGGAACTGGGGGACAGCAGGGAAAGCACCACCGCTTGGGTAGGAGCACAAGGATGCGCTGTTTTGTTTTGGTTTTATTTTATTATCATTTTTTTCCAAGAGGAAAAAATTGCTATGGCAACTTCTGCAACAGCCGAGCTCCTGGGAGACTGGCTGCAAGTGAAACTTGCCACTCATCATCTGACAATGTTAATCTGCCGGATTTACATAGTAATTAATGTCAAGAGGCAATCTACAATTTGAGCAATCAGAGTTTCTGTGCATGAAGTCAGACTCCACAGACAGCAATTTATAACTGTGTATAAGAAGGGCATTTAACCCCTTGTGGGTTTTCCCCAGGGAGCAGAAGGGCCCGATGCCCGGCCCACCCACGCCCCGACGCCGATCCGGTGCACGGAAAATCCTTGAACCTCCCCAAGCACCGGCACCGCTGCTGCTACCCCAGGCCCAGCACCCCCGGCTGAACTCAGGGCTCTCACAGCAGCACCAACCCCAGCTCCCGCCACCCGCACAGCCTTCAGCTCCCAAATTCCTGCTAATTCCTCTTTGCCCCTGAACTTCATCAGCTGTTCCCTGAGCAGAAGACTCCTGCTCCCGTCTGGCCTTTGCCGCCTAAGAGACATTGTGCATTTTTTTCCCCAATGTAATCAACTCCACAAATTGCAGGATCCCTTTCTAATGAGGCTGCCATTAGCTCCCCCTCCACCACCGGGGGATTCATCCTGCCTCCCCCAGAAGCACCAGAATCATCCCCCAGCTTTTGAGCCGAGAAGGAGCTGCTCCAGCCCCAGGGCAGCCCCTGCTCTTGCTGCCCCCACCTTGCCCCCCCCCAACCCTGCTCCAGCCATTCCCATCCCTGATTCCAGGCTCACTGGGAAAGCTGCAGTCAGAGCCAGGCGGTTCAGGGGGAGGTGGCTTTGGGAAGGGGCAGTGGGAGACCTGGAATCTGGCCCTAGAGGAGAGAATGGGGGGAATCAAGGGGGGACAGGGCAGCTTTCCGTCCCACCATTCCAGTGCCGAGGGGCTGCTCCTGTCCTCTGCTGCACGCGAGGACAGGGTTCAGTGTCTGCCTCCCAGGAAACCCTGCAAATCCCTGCATTAAGCTGTTCCTGCAATCTCCTCTGTAAAGAATAAAGCTCAGCTGAATCCCAGCATCCTTTCTTCCTCCATCCTTTTGGCTGGAGCCAAAAACTTCAGAGAAGGAAAAAAAAAAAAAATCTAATTGATTTCTTCCATATTAACAAGTCAATCACTAGGGTGGTTTTTTTTTAATGACTCATAAGCAAGCTTGACATGTCTGTTAATTAAATAGCCATCCTAGCTCTAATCCGCTGAAAGTTAATCATTTGGGGAATTAAAAGGTGTCAGTGCTGAATACCTCACTATTATAAGTGCCTGCCTGCCCTTCCTAGCAGGAGGAGCTGGGGCACTGCTGGGAGCCGAGCTCGGGGCAAGAAGGGGCCGAGGCGAGGAGTCAGCTCTCAGCAGGTCCGAGCCCCGCGCACCCCACGCTCCGCTCACCTGCCCCGGACCACTCGCACAGTGTTCGGTCCCACCAAGCAAGCCCAGCTCCTCCCCAGCACCGACACCCCCCACGGCTGCTGCAGCCTTCCCGGGGTGACGGGGTGACCCTCCTGCCGAGGGCTGAAGCAGGTGGAACGGGACAAATTCAGGGGTGACAAACTGGTCGTCTTTTTTTTTTCCCTGGGAACGAGCTTGGTGCCTCTGCTCAGGCTCTTTTGAGCATCATCTGACTTAATATTGATGAAGCCACTACAATTTAATTTATTGGCTCAGCGCACACACCCCATGACGAGCCATGTGCGCGGAGCCGATAGCCGAGCAATGGGACGTGCCGGGGAGCAGAGCTGCTGCTCCAGCGCTGCCGTGTGGCAGAGCACTTATCCTGTGTTATCATCCACATAACACAATTAGTGCAGCGTTAGCAGGGCACTAACGGTGTCAGGGCACACGTGTGCTTATGAAGCAGCCGCCATCACCTAGCGAGACCTGCCCGCGGTGCCACCGGCAGGGACGGCAGCAGTTTGCCAAGGCACGCGGGGGGCAAGTCACACCAGCATCTGGGCTCAGCAGCCCCCCTGCTCCCTCTGATCTGCTTTTTGGGGATGGTGGGGACCTACCCCGGGAGGAAGCCTTCTCCCCTAGGTCCGAGCGCTGCAGGACACCCTTGGAGAGGGCTGGCTGCCCCCAGGACCAGGCGTGGGGCTGGCACAGCCGCTCCATCACCACCCGCAGCCTGGGCTGGCCGGTGGCACAGGGTGCAGACCGAGCCCCCGCAGCCAGGTCCTTTCCAGCTACACTCGAGAAGCTACAAGGAAAAAAAAAATGTGGAAAGCAAATAAAGAAAAACCGCTCTGTCTTCTGGAAATTGTCTTGTCTTGGGTCAAGACCCTTAGGTTTAAAAAAAACATTCTGCAGGGTGTCAGTGGGCCACAGACTGTGCTGGTCATGCAGCAAGAGGGTCAGGGAATTTACAAGCCAACTAGAGGCTCCTGTGTATTAAATCTTTATTACATATTCCTCAAAGACAATTTTCCTGCCCCCAAAACATCCCGACCCAGCCTTATTGCTCCCTTGCCTTCCCAGCTTCTCATCCAACAGCAGATACTGATTTCTTGCATTTCCTGCTTTTCTCACCATTTCCTTAAGCTAAATAACAAGAGGGCAAATAGGATAATTCTGGTGGTGAATGAAGGATGCAGTTTTGTGTTGCTGTGTGCACTGTATTAATCATTTAGTGACATGCTGCCTACTGGCCTGATGAGAGATAACAAGAGGTAATTAGTTACAAAAATTAGGAGGTGGGCAGATTGCCAATTGTTTACAGGTGCCATGGTGATGGAGGCAACCAGGAGAATTTCCTTTTCCCAAGTATCAAAGCTTGGTTTAAAACATCTGATTCAATTACAGACCAAAGGCTGAGCTCTGAGCGGCAGCAGGAGACAGACCGA
Organism: Buteo buteo; assembly: GCF_964188355.1. Classification (NCBI taxonomy): domain Eukaryota; kingdom Metazoa; phylum Chordata; class Aves; order Accipitriformes; family Accipitridae; genus Buteo; species Buteo buteo. The sequence goes on along the minus strand of NC_134186.1, from coordinate 1,286,034 downwards.
ATGTCCCCGGGGTCCCTGCCCTGGCTGCAGGGGGAACATTGGAGCACGGATGGGACCTGTCCCCTCCAGGGAATGTGCCCTGACCCTGCTCAGCCCCGCAGGTTGCTGGAGCTGCTGCTCAGTGCCCGTCCAGTCCAGGTTAACCGGCCTGGGCAGGGCATCCCCGGACATACCAGCGAGGGTCACCCACACACAGCGGTCCCACTCCCTGCGACAGCTCCTCCGGCCAAGTTTCCAGGCGGACGTTTCTAGCTGGGCTGCCCACGGCTCCTCCTTCAGATCAGAGGAGCTCTGGGACATCAGCTGCCAGGAACAACTCCTTCCAGACCCACTCCCATCTCTAGGAAACGCCGCGGTCAGGTCCCAGCTGCCGGGGCTGGGGTGTGCAGGGGGGAAGAGGCTCTGGGCAAAGCGAGGGTCTCCCACAGCACCACAGGCAAAGCCCTCGTCCCTGCCGAGAGCCAGGAGCCTTGGGACAGCCCTGCTGCCTCTGCCCCTTAGGGGGGGTGTTATCACCCCCTGGACGTGTGTCCTCCCCACATCTCCATGCCCAGCACATGGCACTCACCTGGCACTGCAGCGTCCCCACGGCCAGGGCAGGAGAAAGAGAGACAGCAACAAGCAGCTCAGGAGAAACCTTGTGCCTCTTAGTGGCAGAATTTAAAGGGTTTTCCTCCCACCCATTCGGGTATTTCACCGGCGGCAGCTGCAGCACCATGCACATTGATGAGCGAGTGGTTGGTAGAAGTGAGCATCCTGCTGCAGGGTGCTCCCTGCCCAGCTTCCCCAGTAAAGTCCTGTTTCTTGTCACACTGACACGTACGTGGCAGGTTGCCCCGGGCGTCCGTTGCAAACTGGTGGGCAAAGGGCAAGGAAAGCTGCAAACCACACGGAGCTTGGTTTTGCTCCTCTGAGGCACAGTCATGGGAGCGCAGCGGCCGCCCGGGCTCCCTGGGCTGCAGCCGATGGAGCGAAGCCTGTTTGATCGCAGCAGCGTGGGGCGGCTGCGATGCCCCACGGTGACAGTGTGCAACCACAGCAGGAACGCCGTGTTTTGGGTGAACCAGTAACCACACGTGCCCAGCCAAGTGCACGCAGGCACACGCGGCACGTGCGGTGTCACCCCGCCGGCAGCGCGGTCAAGAAACGTCCCCTCCCCTTAACGTGCTCTGGAACAACAGCCACAGGGAGCACTTGATATTTTTCCCTCGTAGATACAAGCGATGTGGGCAGAAAATATCAGCTGCCACTTGGAAGAGGGGTGCGGAGGCCAACTCCATTAAAGCTGCTGGAATTGGTACATTTGACACAACACCGGCTATAACTTAAAGCCAGAGTATGAATAATAGAGCTCTGCACTCAGACCCACAAGTGAAATATATCTGATTGTTATATCGCCTTCTGCACGGAAACACAATCCAGAATCAATTCCCTGCGTGTCTGGCGAGCGGACAGACGCCCGGCCAGGCTGCAGCCTTCGCTCCCCTCCTCTGCTCAAACAGCCCGGCCGGGCAGCTCCTACCCCTGGATAAACAGCCACCAGGTCCCATCACCGAGGCGTTGAGCCTCGGACCGATTGCTGTGTCCTAAGCCAACTTGCACCTCATTAAAAATAACAGCAGTGCCAGGCGTGCAAAGCTGGAAGCAGAGCTGAGGTCTGCGGCGAGATGCTGTCCCGCTGCAGAGGCCGGTGCGGCGGGGACGGCAAGGGCTGCACAGCCCAGGGGGAATCGAGATGCCGAAAGCAGCGGGACCGATTCTGGGTCCCTCAGCACCCGCTGGGGACGGTGCTGGGGATGTGTCCCAGGCTTCGCCTGGGGGCTGATAGTTCAAAGCGGGAAGGGTTAGTTTGGGGATAGTCTGTGGCTTTGGATTTTCGAGAGCCTCCACATGTTTGCAGACATCCTGCAGAAGCGCTGAGCGAAGGTGCCCGGCCCACGGATGCTCCCGCGCTGCCCCCCGTCCATCACCACCCCACAGGGCTTAGCCAGAGACCCGCGAGTGGGGGGCTGCTAATTAACAGGGGCTCAGGCTCGGCACGTCCTGGGGCTGGAGCGCAGCCGGGGCCGGAGGAGCATCCTCGTGCAGGAGAGGAGGACGGGCAAAGCCCCTCGGTGGGGAGGAATGGGCAGGGAGATGCGGGAGGGCACCAGAATTCACGCCGGCAGCACAGGATTTTTCAGGCTTCACCACCGTGCCTGGCGAGCAGAGGAGCCCCGGCTAATCCTCTCATTACCGAGGTGCTTAAGGAGGGATTACAGGGTTGGGTTTGTCGATGGGTTCCCGACACCGTGGTGCGACGGCGTGGCAGCGGCCAGGGAGCCACGCTGTCACGGTGAGGGGGTCCCCTGTGTCGCCGGCACGGGGTCCGGCTGCCGGCACCCTGTGCCACCCTCCATCATTTTCCCTGCCACGCTGGTTTTTACAGCAGGAGACAGGACTTATCCATCTTGTAAAATGCCTTTGTCAGAGGAGCCAGGGAACGTATTAGGAAGTGTAAGGGGTGGAATCAGAAAGGACTAGGCGAAGGTGAAAAGCACACAACATTTCTTAACTATAGCGAGAAGTCAAAGCTTGACACCCATCCCCTCCACTTAGGCTCGGGCTCAGGGAGTCCTGGGGGAAGCCAGCAGCAAAGCACGGGGAGCACGAGCAATTCCATCGCCTCCAAGCTGGCTCCTGCTTGGGGCACTCCTGAAGGCAGAGGAATAAGCACAGGTTGATCCAAAATTAATATTGCTTGAAGAATGGAATTCAAACCACCCCCAAACACCATTTTTTTTCAGGTTAGCAGCTGAACTGACAAAATCCATGACATCTCCCTATTTTGTTGTCCCTTGCCTTGGGGACTGAGAGCCTCTGAGGGGCACTCGGCTTGGGCTGCCCCCTCCCCAGCAGCCAGCAGGGCTAGGAACACTCTTTAAATGGAAATTTACAGTTTATCTGTTCATTTAATTGTTTGTTTACATTGTTTAGTTTGTTTGTTTATACTAATTTATTTAATTTTTTCTATTTATTTGATTTTTATCTATTTATTTATTTAGCTTTCTTTGCTGAAACCCCAGGTTACTGCCTGCTGACGTCTAGTAGCAGGAGGAACCACAGCCCATATTGCAGGATCTGTTGGCAAAGCTGCTCTGTCTGGCCGGCGGCCCCAGGGGTGGCTGGTGGTCCCGTGTCCCCTCCCCGTCCCGAGCAGCCCCCTCTCCCTGGGGACCCCACGGTCCGAGCTTCGCCTCCCTCCTGCGCACGGCTTTGACAAACACAATGCTCCGTCAAAGTCATCCCGCTCCTGGTCTGGTTTTGGGAGGAGACGTGTCTGTAGATCTGGCCGATGAGACACAGCTCGGCAGGCGGGCGCCGGTGAAGGGGACGGTGCAGCCTGTCCCGCTGGAATGGCCGCTGCCCAATATTGGAAATAAAGGAGGCAACGTCAGGGGCTCCAGCGATGCCGCGGTGTTGGATGCCACGGCAGCGTGTGACAGAGGGCTGGGACAGCAGGATGGTGACAGCCAAGCCTTGAGCATCGCCTCCAGGCAAAGGGATTGGCAGACCTCTGCCCACACGCTGCCTTTAACTCCCGCTGCTTTGCACTGCCTGGGGGCCAGACCCACGCGAGGTGTGCGGGACCCCTCTGACCGCGTCCCTCGCGATGCACGGCTCCTGCAGCCTTGGGTGATCAGACCTTGTCTCCTGCCCAAGGGAGCTCGGCATGAGCCCTCTCTCCATCCTCCTGCCTGCGGATGCTCATCGCAAGCTCTCCTGCTGCTGCTCGTCCCCCACCAGCTCCAGCTCCGGACCCAGAGGGTTGTGTTGCCCCTGGACCGCTCCGCTCGCTGCAAACACAAAATGGGGAGCAGAGTGGCTCCAGGAGCAAACCCACCCCCTTGCAGCTCACCCTCCAGCTGCTGAGGGTCTGTACAAAACCTCCCCGTGGTCTCACAGCCGCAGGGCTCAGCGCTGCAGCCAGGGAGCACGATTGCTACGTGCTATTGCTCATTACAGTGTACAAGCTCTATTAGTGATGGAGCAAATGAGATCAGCCCAATGCAGTTCATCCTTATTTAACCCAGCCGCAGAGCCCAGCCCGGCCCCAGGGCCAGCGCAGCCCCCCGGGGTCCCCGCGGGGTCTGCATGTGCTGGTCCTCCTGCGGTGCCCCGAAAGGAGGGAGCAAGGGCCAGGGTGACATTAAACCGCACGAGGCATCTCACCTCCCGACACGCCGCCGTCCCCTGCAGCCCTCCCCAGCCCCTTCCAGGGAAATTCTTCAGGAGTAATTGCAAAAACCTCCGGTGCATCAAAAGCAGGATGCAATGTTATTAACTTGCCAGCCAAGAGCTGGCAGAAAAGCAATCGTGGCTGTTTCCCCAAGACTGAGTCAGGGATAATTGAGTTGAATGGGAAGGAATTGCTGCTCTTTGTTGTCGGTTAGGAAATGATCTTCCAGTCCTTCCATACTGATCTCATTTTGGGTTATTCAAACAGACTTTTGAATTAAGAGATAAAGTTGTTTAAAAAGACTCCAAAGCTCTTAGAAAAACTTTGAAAATCTTTCTGTTTAAACACAATTCTTCTCCTGGTGTCCGTGCTTAAGCTCTGCAGTGCGTGTGTCATGAACGTCTTGAGCAGAGAGAAGCCCAAAGAATCAGATTTGAGCTCACCCCACACCCCCCCCGACACCTCAGCTCCGGCTGCGGTCCTCGCAGAACCACGAGCCCTCTCCACTGGCTCTCAGCGGGTGCAGACGGTGGAAGATGCCGCAGCAGCCAGCCTGGGCGGTCTCGCCTCCGGAGCTGCGTGGGGCAGGCGAGGTGCAGACCCCCGCAGCAAGGGCAGCCCCGTCCCGGGCAGGGGGAGCTCACTGAGGGACCACTGAAGCTCATGTTGTAGAACGTGCGGCGTGCTGGCAGAAAATCAGTGCTGAAATATGGCCAGCATTCCTCCCTCCTTTAAATAGCTCTTTTAAGACGGTTTTAAGGTGAAATTATTTAAGGTCAGGGAGGTCAAGTACAGTGTAATACTGTTGAAAATTTCCCTTTGTTTAAGCTGTTGTGCCCCAATAATGGAGCCGCCTCCTCGGCATTTGTCTTGATCTGCAAACTAGCTCATCCTAAATGCAGGAGAATCTGGGGTTCTCCTTCTACCCAAGCTCTGAGACATGAAATAAAACATAAAAAACTGCAACACTTGCAGTAAACCCACGAGAGGTGGCAGTGCTGGCGGCAGGATTTTGGCCCATGCTTCACAGGAGCAAATACATCAGCCAGGTAGAAACAATAATCTTATCAAAACACAGGCTTTGCTTCATAAATACATCCGGGCTGGAGTGAAATATGCCACTGCAGGAGGAGGGAGAGCAGTCAGCAGAATATTTTGATTGATTAAGATGCCAATCACAGCAGGGCTGCCGTCATCTCACGAAGCACAAACAGCAACAGGTCCCAGCTCCTGCCAGTGCAAATGAAAACCCTTCAACAATAATGTCTGTGGTTAAGCCAGATCTCTCCGAGTGCTCCCTCCGTTCCCCTTCATTAGCTGCAAATGCCCCTCAAAACACCTGCAGCCGGGCAGGATCGTGTCCCTGAGACTGGCCGGGGGCTTGGGGGCCCCGAGCATCACCGGTGCCCATCGGGTCCCGGGGCCACGACCGTGGGCTGGGGACACCCCTGCCAGAGAGCACAGGCCAGGGCAGCACCAGGCCCTGGGTGCTGAAAACAGCAGGTAAACGTATCTAGCTTGGAGAGAACAAGAAACACTGGAAAACACCTGGAATCAACCAAGTTATCAGAAGAAAATTGATACCAAGCTAGCACAGGACACTAAACTGATTAAAGGCAGAGAGCGAAGCTGTTTGGTTCATTCACATAAACCACCCATCAGCAATGAATCTCTGGCTGCCTACACTGACAGCAAATAGCTTATTGAAATAGCACATTTATTTTGAGTCTATTAATTTTTTTTGGATAAAGGGATGCTGCCAAGATAACAGGCTCTTTCTCGCACTAAAATTATAAAATGCATATTCAGAAAGTTTGGAATTAATTTCTGTGAATTCACACCTTAAGCTGCCAGCAGATTTTTCACAAAAGCTGCTTGTAATTGGAAAACCTGGCTGTGCCACGAGCATACAGGCTGCCGGTGCTCCCTGGGGCAGCTCGTGTCAGGAAATGTCAGGGCAAAGCCCCACGCTGCCATTTCTCTAAAGCCCACACAGCAGGCGTGCGGGGCACTCGCTCACGAGAACTTTGGCTGTGAAGATAATTTATTGCCCCAATCTGGCCCATCTGACAAGCGAGTCTGAGGGGTCCGGTGCTCCTGGCAGCAGAAGGTTGCTCCCGCTGCGACACTGGGCTGGGGGTCCCCAGCACTGGGGCTGCCGCAGCCCGGTGCCCTGGCACGGGGCAGCCCCCGGCTTTGCCAGGGTTTGGTGCTGGGCGGTGAGTGGGGCAGAGCCCCTCAGCCCCTGCCCCATCCCACCCTGCGGCACCTCGACCTGGCTGTTGGGATCACTGGGAAGTCGTGAAATGCTGGGGAAGGTGCTGCCGCAGCGGGGTCAGAGACGCCGGGAGACGAGGAGGAGCTGGGCACCGCGCTGCCAGCACCCTCAATCCCGTCTGCCCCATTTGTATTTCGAGTTAAGGTGAACGGTTTGTTTAAAAACATTTCCCTTTGCTGACTGCTCTATTAAGCCCACAGCTAATCCTCTGCGCAGATCTATTTCCTTTCTCCCCGTTTGTTGCGGTGCCGGGAGTTGATGGCTGCTCTGCGAGGGATGAGCTGCGCTCATCTCATCCGCCGCACCAGGCAGTGCCTATCGTGCTAGTCATCCCGAAAACAGGCTCATTATCTGATCAGGCTGTCTCTCCCCACACGTATATTCCCTTTATCTCTGTGGATCCTATACGTGTGCACATGCAGCAGGACCTGCAGCCTCCCGCACAGACTCCCCTGTCAGAGGGAACTACTCTTCTTCTGCGGGGGGGGAAGGTTTTTCCTCTCCTGCCATCATTTGCAAAGTCACATTCTTGGGTTTGTCAGTCGCCTCTTCACTAATTGAATTGGTGCTTTCCTCACTTGCTACATGTTAATTTATACATGTTTTACATCTCTAATTAAAGATAAATAAAACTTTACCATGACACAAAAAATTAAAAAAATCTCATCAGAAGCAAGTATCAGTCCTTGAAGAGGTGCAGAGTCCAACAAACCATGTGCCCAACCCGCTCCCCCGAAAACCCACCATTTGCCTTCTGGACATCCAGCACCATTTCTCCCACCCTGCAGCTAATGGTGAAGTTGCTGGTGTCTACCACCGCTCCTCCCAGCCCAGCGCTCACTCCTGAGGCCGTCACGGTCCCCGACATGGTCCCCGTCCCTGTCCATCCCGGTCCCTGTCCCCGTCCCGTGGAGCCGGGGGCTGTGGGAGCAGCCGTGGGGTGATGCTGCGGGGCTGGGCTGCGCTGCGGGTCCCACGGCATCCGCCGGCCACGGCGACCTGCACGGCTGCTCCGCCAGCGTTCACGAGGGCTCGCTGGTGGGAAGCCGCCTCGCTGGGGATTACACTCCGCCGGTGAACGCCTTTAATGCTATAAAAAAATGATGCGCACAATTTCTCTTTCTAATCGAGTCCACCTCCATTTGGCCTGCATGCCTGCCTAGATATCACATGCATATTTTCCTGATTAATTTTCAATTAATGGCCTCAAAGTCTTTCTGCCCGAGCAGTGGTAGAAACATTTTTGTGCATGTATCAGCATGAAAAATAGGACTGAATTAGCATCTGCTTAAGCCCTGGTATGTAATTAGACTGGAAAGCACCACCCAGGGGCTCGGGGTGGGTAGGAAAATCCTTCACGTTGAAATAACCCAGCGGCGGGAGGAGACGGACCCTCCGTGGGCACGGAGCCAGTGGGACCCCCGCCCCGCCAAGCCCCCACAGCCCCGTACTGAGCTGCTGCCAGTGGGGACACACTGTCCCGCTCCCCTGGCTCCTCTGCTCCGAGGATGAGGCTCTTTGTCCCAAACCTGCCTCATTTTGTGGCCTCGGCAGGACTCTCAGCTGCTCCGGGACCTCCACGGCCTCCTGCAAAGTCAACGACAACAAAGCCAGGGCCTTGGTTGAATTAATTTTGCTTCAAACCCAACAAAAACTTGCAAGAAAAAGAATTAATTATTCACTAAGCTCTAAAGATAATGAAGATAAAAATTAAGCTTGGATTTCGAGACAGAAAATAGTTCCTCTCCTGTTCAAATATAAATTAGGAGTGCATATAAACGCTACATGACTCAAAATTCATTTTAATTTCTAAGCAGCCATACAATATTCATAGTCGCATAAGTGATTTCATGTCTCACCCCTGAGATGACTGCGTTGGCACAGTAGGTAAATAGCTCCAGCGTAAGACACCTGGAACAGAGAAGAGCTTTGCAGCCTCTTGAACGGAAGGCTTTTTCTGAAAGGATAAATCGTTCCTTCAAAGCTCTTTTTGGTTCGGAGGTTTATTCCCAAAGTCAGCCCATTCAAGACAAGGTTAAGAAGGAAAAGCCGCACGGGTTCAGCGCACGGTGCTCGGGCCGCCCCGGGGCTGCCAGGGGGTCCCTGCCCCTTCCCCGAGCCCCCCCCCCAAGCTGGGGGGGTCCAACCCTGCGTTCCAGCATGAGCTGGAGGAGCTGGATGGTGCTGGTCAGGCCAGGGAGTCCCCCTCCAAATCTGTACAGAGGTGGGGAGCCGGGACCCTCCCAGCACCCAGACCGGCAAACGCAGTACTGATAATGATAATGATGTTAATAAAGCTGATGGGATGGACTGGGGGAGAGCTCACTGACGGCAGCAATTAATTAAAAAGTACAGAGGAAAATCCATGCGGGCGAATCGACCCGGTCTGCAGCGATGGATCCTGCCTCCGGCCGCATGCCTGCTCCGCTCCGGTCCCTGGCACCGCTGCTGGCACCCGGGCGTTCTCTTTGGAAAAGCGGGAAGAATTATTAGCACGCTAGAGTTTTATGTTCCTTGACAGCTGTTGCCTCCTTTGGTATTTACAGTCTCGACCTCAAGCTGTCCCTCTCCCTGACCAGGACTTTGTCCTGCCTGCGGAGACTCCAGCGTCTGCCCCTGGAACCGGGGGCTGCGGTCACGATGGCCCCAGCACCGAGGGGATGGGGTCCCTGGTGGGAGCAGCCTCTGGAAGGGGCAGTCACCAGCCAGGGACTATTTAACCTCCCATCACACAGGCAAAATTTTATCCAGTTACCACGGCAGTCTCCGTCTGAAATGGGCTGGACTATCGATTTTTGTCTCGCTTCCAGCCCAGCTGTTTTCCATCGCAGCCTGAGCAGGATGGGAGAGGAGCGGGGCTGGGCAGCGCTGGGGCTGGGGGCACCGGGCAGGCTGGGGGCACTGGGAGCGCTTCCCTTCTCGCTCGTCCTCCTGGGTTGCACCCTGTGCCCTCAGAAGGCTGCACCAGGGGATTGTTGGTGGCATTTTTCGGATCCAGCTGGTCTGGCTGTTGGTGGGAGCGGTGCGAGGCAGGCGCCTGGGGATGGTCCTTCGTGGTGGGGTGCCACTGAGCGCTGAAGCGATTTGTCTCTGCAACAGCGTGAAAACAAGAGGGAAAAAATTATCTGCATTTTTGCCACGTATTTTTGTAAGTGTTGTGCAGGGGGAAAATAAATGTGTGTAGAACAAATTAGTTTGTCGTGAAGAAGCTTGCTGCTAAAACGCTAAGATGCAGATAACGCAGGGAAAGCTTTTGAAACCAAATGCCCAGCTGCACTGACAAGGCGATTTTCGTAAATGCTGTTCAGAACAATTTAAACAATTAATTTTAGCATTTAATGGGCACTTGCACTATCTGCTGGAGCAGAAATGAGTACGTGGCTTTCATTACCTACCACACTTCGCCTATTCCTCATCTTCTCACCACCATTCCCTGGGGGCAAAACAAGGCATATGTTAATTGAAATTGCAGCACAGCTGCAAAAAAAGAAAAAAAAAAAGGTGGATTTCAGGTTTTTGTCGACCCTGTTTTCCACAGAGGGGGTGTGATACTCGACTATTTACAAGCAGAAAACTGTCAGGGGATACAAAGGCTATTTGAGAATGAAAACAAACAAACTGCAGCCGCATGTTATGCAAACGGAGGTGGAAAGTGAACACGGTTTATTTTTCACCTGTTAATCAGCGTACATTGGTCCCTTGTCCGTGGAGAGAAGGGCAACGTGGCTCACAAAGCTCCAGCCCCCGAGAGCAGAAAGACCTTCACTGTGCATTTCCCCCGTTTGCTGCCCCTTTGCAGGGGGTCGGGGTTGGGCCCCATCCTGCCGTGCCCTGCACCCCTGTGCCCCGGCACCCCAGTGCCGTGGCTGCCGGCCACCGCTCGCCGAGCAAACCGCTTGTTCACCGCCGTGTTTCTCAAAGCCGCGGCCTCAAGCGTGCCACGAGTTACGGCAGCTGTCCGCAGCAGGGCTCGAAGCAGGTTTTGAGCCGCACGCTTTCCCTGCTCGCGAGGGGCACGGCGCAGCTCTCGCGCGTTGCCAGCCACCGTCTCCTCCTGCCAGCCGCTGCGCGCCGCCGTTATGGCACTTGCAGGCACCTGCGAGATCCGCCACCAGCTCCTCGAGGAGGAACGCGCTGTCGGGGAGCTGAGACTTGCCCGGTTCTGCTGTGGCGGCTGCAGGGCTGGCGTGTCCCGTGCGGACGGTGGAGCATCCTCCCGCGCCTGGCGTGCCACGTCGCACCTGCAGCCCCAGGCGGGTGATGCTCAGAGGCTCAGGGATGCTCCAGCCAAGATTTTTGGGGCTGGAAGGCGTTAGCTTGGGGCTGCATCACCACCTCCTGCTCGCATCCTTCCACTGCTCCCAGCAACGGTGCACAATTAATTCTGTTGCTCGTTCCCTCAGCGCTTTAACTCCCACGCAGACGGATGTCCCCACCGTCCCTGCGTGGTCCCCACCGTCCCTGCGTGGTCCCCACCGTCCCTGCCGGCCGCCGGACTCGCTCTCCGTAGATGGCAGCAGCAGCCCGTGTGGTGCGCAGTGCCTCAGCGCCGCTCAGGGAACTCCGAGCAAACGCTGCCGATCGCCCGATGGATGCAAAACCTGGGCTGCGAAATGGCTCCTGGCACTGGGCGGGGGGGGGCTGAGAGGGTCTCGGGGAGAACGAGGGCGACTGAGAGAGGAAGAAAGCCAAATGTTAGTTTCGTGCTCAGTTGCAATTGTCTTAATTTGCTTCTTTCAGTAACAAGGGGCAGGCTCAGGAGTCCTTTTGCTCCTGCCATTTGCTCTCTATCAAGATAGCATGCCTCCTTGATCTGAAAATGATTATTTTTCTTGACAAATCCTCCTGCTGCCACTTTTTCTATTAATCTCCCTCTGTCTCTTCAGAGAAAAGAGAATTGCAGAGGCTGCTCAGAGGCCCCACTTGCTCATCTGCCCTTGAGCCTGGCTGGCAACCTGTTGTTAGCAGAATTGAGCAAATAGCAGAGAAAGGAATTTCTACAAATATTCTCTCAAATTTGGAAGCAAATTTTCATCCGGCAGCACTCGCATCTCCTTTGTGCTCCCGTCCTGGGAACACTGCAGCGTTTGCCCTGAGCAAGCAGAAATACAGGAAGCATAACTTACGCTTCTGTCGTCTCAAAAAGAAAGCATTATTTCTGACTAAAAATATTCTGTTTGAACAACGATTAACTGGTAATTCATTTCAGAGTTGGAAGAAGGCGGGTGGAGGTGGCCGAGTCCTCCGGAGCCCAGTCCGTGGCTTCAACAGCCGCCCCAGCGCTGGCCCCTGATGCTCGGAGCAGCGCGAGGTCCTCGGCACCGGGTCGGCTGGCAGGACAGACCTTGGGCATCCTTGTCACCACGCCACTGGCTTCAGCACTTCGCAGGAGCCTTAAAAAATTGAGCTGTTTGGCAATTCAGACAAGACAGGCATCCAAATTTGGGATACAGGTTTAAAACCCCTATTACTTTCTGCCGAACACTTAGGAGAGCCTAATCCAATTGGCCATATGGTCCTGGGCTCCCTCCAATCTAATTCACCCATCCCTTGGGCATATTGAAGGGAAAAGGGGGGGGGAAATTGAAAAAATGTAAATCACATTTTAATAGACTCATAAAAATACACAAAGTGATGACCGAGAAAACTTATCAGATTTTATGGGCATGTGGGTTGCTCGACAGAATATGGAAATGCCACTCAAACGGCAAAGCTGCCCTCATAGAAAACTTCACAACATAATCCAATTTATGCTGTTCGCTAGACAGAGCAGCCGGAGTAATTCAAGCCGTCTGCATCACTGTCACCTCTGCTTCCCGCGCGTGCCACTCAGGGCGAGCGTGAGCTGGCGTGCCTCGCTCGGCACGGCACGGCATGGCATGGCACGGCACGGCACAGCCCTTCCATACGGCCCAGCGGTTGCCCACCGGTGAGCGAACCCCGGGACGGAGGGGCTGGCTGCGCCCCACGTCCCAGCACCCCCAGGGTCAGCCCAGCCATGGTGCAAGGCAGGAGGGGTGACGGGAACGACGTCAGGGCAGTGGCTTCCCCAGCCCCAGTGATGGCATCTTGGTTAGCACCCTCCAAATCCGCTCACGTGAGAGCCAACAGGAGGGGAGGAAGGCGTGAAAATAAATTTGGAGAAAGTTTCTCTCAGGTACAACGCCCCTGATCAGCGCAGCGCAATGGAGGGGAAAGAATATTTATCGTTCCCGTTGACACGCACTAATGCACCCGAAGCCGTGGTCTCGCCTGCGAGGATGGGGACTGGGGTCTGCTCCTGGCAGATGCCATCCAGCCCTGCTCCTCGGCAAGACGCAGCCCCAGTTTGGATGCTCTCCCCACTGGCACACCGGTGTTGCAGAGCCGAACGGAGACACGAGTACAGCCTGGGTCTCAAAACGGCCAATGCCCAGAGGTGCAAATCCCATCTGGGACAGCCTGTGTGGATAACGATTGCCCCAGAGAGTAAAGAGTGCAGGATTCAGCCAGAAATGAGTATCGAGGAGTATTTGGCAAATGCTTTGAGACACCATTCCCCAGATTTCTGCCAGCTGTACAGCTGCAGACTGTTCTCACCAATGGTAATTTAGCCAGTGACTGTTGTTGGGAACAAAGGAAATATCTGAAGCTTTGACAGAGACAATTGTAGAGGAGAAAATAGGTGTTGTGCAGGTGAGTTGGTAAAGTTCACTCCTCTAATTGCTCTGTAATTGTTCTACCTTGCAGTGGAGTTCTCTCTCGAGCCTGTTTTTCCTTGAACATGCTTGCAAAGAGCTATTTTGTTGGAAGAATTTAATTTTTGCCATTATGTTGTCCAGCTCTGGGTACTTACCACCAATTATCCGTCTGCTATAAAGCTAATGTTGACACAGAGGTCCTCAATGCATCGACTCTGGGAATCTGCCAGGAAGGCTGGTTTCAGGCAGAATAATTAGTGGGCATGGATATACGTGTAAGATGCCCTTGAACTGATGGACTGTCTTTATTCACTGGGATGTGATCAATTCTGAGGTTTTTGTTTTAAACAAGCCCTTGAATTTAATTCCATTCTGTACAGTAAGGATTTCTTGTCTGAAATTCACTTTGCATCAAGAGAGCCCTGTCTGAGCTCCCCATTAGCTATTCTTTTCCCTCATCCGAGAGTCTTAAAGCACTTTACATGGATTAACTAATTAGCTCTCCTCATAACCCAGGCTTTAAGTTAATTTCCCCATGTGCATTATAAGGACAACGTCAATGGACGAATCACGCTTCCTCCAGCATTTTTCATGTACCGCTGCTGCAGGTAACACTGAAGCAGTTTTGATTCTAGAGAAAGGAGCCCAAAATCTCACGGGAGGGTGACAGGAAAACCAAGCAGACATAAACCCCACCGGCGTACCCGCGCTCACTGCGGTGCCATTCCTACCTCCTGCATTTCCCCTGCTGGGGGATGCAGCAGCACTCCACACCGACCGGAGAGCTGGCAAGACTGCGAGCGGGGATGGGGAGCCCTGGGAAGGGAGAGAAGCTCCTTCAGCAATTCGGAGGCAAATATGTTGTGCAAGGCACCTGGTGAAAGAGCAGTAGGAGGAAACCCAAGAGCAGTACGAGAAATGAGGGGAGAGGAGGGCAGGGGGGAAGATCCAGAGAAAGGGCTGCCCTGCTGTGAAGGAATCAGTTTGGAAGGAAAGGTGATGCAGGCTTGCCAGGGTGAGGGTTATTGAAACTGCACCCGGAGTCTCAGCCTGGGAGGAGCTTTAGAGGCTTTTAAACCCCGTCTGTGCCCCCGCAGCCCCACCGCAGCTTGGGGCTCGCCCCGGGCACAGGGCAACGCAGCTCGTGCATCCCTGTGCCGCCCCGTTGCGGTTCCTCCCAGCACTCGGTGGTAACGGTGTGCAGAGATTTCCAGCTGGGCTGTAAATTCAAAACTTACCCTGGAGCTGAGTTGTGGGGCTGGAGGCTGAGTGGGAAGAAACCTCCTCTTCCCACTCTCTTATGGAGCCGGTGAGAGAATGGCAATTCTTGAGAGTTCAAGTGAATGATAAAAATAAACCCGCTTACAGAAGGGGTGTCATCCTCTCTTGAATTCTGCAGTTTTAAGAGAGATTACCACAGTAGGCTTTTACATTTCTATTCAGGCCCACTGATTTCATCATTGTTACTATATCTGCAGGACCTTTCCAGGGGGATGTGAATGGATTTACTCAGTCGAAGTCAGACGGCGCTGCCTGATTAGGGCTTTTTGCTCTGGCGGGGGGTGTGTAGGCAGGTCCAGCGTTCGGGACCCTGCCCCGGTTGGCACAGCCCTCACCCTGTCCCCCCACCCTGCCCTGCTCCCTCCACAGCCCAGCAGTTGGTGAAGCCTGCAGCCCCCGAGCCCCCCCGTGACCCGGCAGGGAAGGCATGGTCCTGTCAGCAGGGCTGAGCTGCAGGTCAGGAAACCTGGTTCTTTCTGAATTATCTCGTTTAGAAATAAGAGTCTCCCTTCTGGAACAGCACCGACATCTATGGCGCAGGATTGCTGCAGGAACGGAGCATTATTTATTATTTATTATTCACATGTGCTGGAGCTAGACAGCGAGTACAACACCCAGCCTCCAGTGCCCGGTGTCTGCCTGGGTCACGGCTTTCCCTGCCAGAACGTGGTCCGAGCTGAGCTGGTTGGAGGTGTTTACTGGCAGGTCAGGGAGCTGGGTGCCCAAACTGCAGTGCATTCGGTGCCCGACTCCCTCGGGCTTCTCCGACACCTCCCAGCCCTGCGTTGCCGTCTCCCGTTGGGATGCTGCACTCCCCGTTCCAATCCTGCCCTGCTCCCTCCGGGCTGTTTGCACGGTGCTGTGTCCCACACCGCCCCAGCAGGATGGGCGAGCGGCCGGTGGCGTTGGATGCCAGCAGCCAGTCCCCCTCTCTGCTGTCCGGCACCGCGGTTCTCCTTGGCGCATTCCTGCTCACCTTGCTGGTGGTAGCCGAGGTGTTTTGCTTGCCCACGGGACCGGCAGCGAGCAGCTCCCCTCGGCGCTGTGCAGCCCACCAGCGCGCAGCCCACCAGCACGTAGATGTTTGCTTGTGAGCGGTTTTTCAGGATGGGAATGCACTCTACACAAGGTGCTCAATTGCGTTGCCTCTCACCGCTGATGGCTGATGGAGGGCGATGTGGGTATCCGAGGGACCCGGGCAGCAAGAGGCAATGGCTTCTCCTCTTTGTGCTGAATAGGAGAGCTGGAGGGAGATGAGATAGAGGGGAAAATGTCCCCTTGCAGCAGGATAGTGGGTTGCCAGACTGGAATAAAACCTGTCTGTCCTTCAGCGACATGGGCATGGGCATGCAGGCTGGTGTGTGTAACACAAGTGGTGCTTGGGTTTAGGCTCACCAAAGGGACCGTGGAAGCTCAGCGGATCTGTCCTTTTCCCAAGAAGATGAGTGAGGCCATGTCCTTCCTGCTCCCACCCGCCTTGGTCATTTTTCTAGGTACTTCAGCAGCAGAAAGCTGTTTCCAAGAGGAATGCTCTATGGACACTGGCTGGTTTCTGATAGAGCCTGATCCAAACCGGCCAACACCAAAGGCACTTCCCATCAGCTTCACTGAACTTCACATCGGTGGGGAAGCAAGAAGCAAGAACATGAGTTGTCCGTGTCCGGGAACACACAGAGCTGTGGGCTGAAGCTGTCACAGCTTTCAACAGTCACTGAGTCGGGGGCACTGTACTGACATCAGTGGTGTGTGGTTTCAAGAAAAGGTTTGAAGATGAAAGTTGAAAGTATAGAGAAATCTGTCAAAGAGTAAAGCCATGCCATGGGGGGTCACGTGCCAGGCCAGGAGCTGCCAGCCTCCTCGTGAGTTTCTTCATGACCTCAGAGGTCCCCTAAAGTCAGTGTCCCCATTCCTGTGACCATACGGCTCTGGCAAAAGCCCACCTGGGACTGCGCAGGCTGCTTGCAGAGACAGGGGCTCCCCAGGAGCGTGCAAGGATTTTTCTCTGGAGCTGCAGCGATCAGGCAGAGAGATCCTGGGCAAGGGGAGTTCTGCTGCAGGGCTGCTTCCAGCCACAGAGAGCACCAGTCCTGGCTCCTTCCTCTCCCCCATCCCTCTGGCTTCACGCACCTAGGAATTACTGTAATAGAAAAGCTACATGCTAATAGCTGCCCACACACAGAGATGAATATACCCATTTAATACCTGACTGTGCAGCTTCCATGCTTTCTTTTGAAAATGTGCCTTAAATGTATGTAGGAATAAGGGCAAGGCAGCACGCTGCGATGGGTAATTTCCTTCTGCAGGCAGAAATGGGGGTGACGACGTCCATGCGTGTGCACAGAGAGCGTGGATATCCCAGCCTGTGTTTTTTGGAGGGGAAGCTGCCAGAGGCAGCTGTGCTCCAGCAGGCTCGTCACAGGGCTGCACTTTTATGTCCAAATTACTCCTGCTGCCGTTCACCTGGAGCAACTCTGGCGCAAGCAGAGGAACAAACTTTGGTGTTTGTGCTTGTCTCGCCTCTCTCCTGCTATTCCCAGGGGCTGTGATTTTATGTTTGTTTAGAGATAATTTCACTGGCCCCTGAGTTTACAAGCCACTCCAGCTCCCCTGTACAGAAAGTTCGGTACACTGTGTACATGGAAGGGTTGTTTACTACTGCTTATATACTCTGGACGCAATAGGAATAACTGCTGCCATATATTAAATGCTGCAGTGTAAAATAGAAGGAGGAAATTAATCTTTTATTTCTTTCCTCTTATAAACTCCTACTCATGTTCAGTTGCTGTTCTTGTAAGTTATGAAAAGGTTTATTTTTTGGTAAGCATGTTCTGCTTTAGCATCCAAAAAAAGAGCAGTGTGTAAAGGGAGGATACAATACCTCCTGGCAGATCCTGGAAAGGAGTGGGCACAAAGGAGGGGAAGAGATTTATCTGAAGGAGGAAGGGAGTGAAATTAAGAGATGGGATTTACACTAAACAGCAGGGAAATGTGCTAACAGGGAGAGCCATTAGGCACAGAGGAGTTTCTAAAGACAAGGGCTGTTATGGTAGGGTTGTAATATTTGGGAAAAATTAACGAACTGTAGACCGTGGGAAGTTGGCAGGGATTCTGGACCCCAAATCGCAGGAGGTTACATTTGCCACCCAAGGGCTGGCTGTCCCACGGCCACATCCCAGCGGGACGGGCTGGGGACAACCTGGGGCTACAGAGGGACACGCACAGGTCCCCCAGCCCTGCTCCCACGGGCCATCCTCCAGGGCATTGCGTGGTGGCAATAGAAATCAGGGTGAGGATGGGGCTGCGTATATCAGTGTTGAGAGGCCCTGCTCTGGTCACGATGGGCAGCCCCACGGGAGGGGAATTTTCCCCGTTCAGAGTGTGCTTCTCTGCCTGTTCACAGTTAATGCTGCTTTTCCTCTTGGCTGCAAACCTCCGTGGTTTTAGGGAGCCTGTGGAAGATGGGAGCAGCAACCCAAACCCTCTGAGTTTCAGCGGGTCTCTCACAGGTCGCAGGGAAGTTAATTCTCCCCTCTGATGAAGCCTTTGGTGGTGGTTGCCCCTCTGGGGACAGAGGCTAAATGCAGGACTGGTGGCCAAGAGCCCAGCTGGGATGTGAGCAGGTGGTTTGGTCACAGTCTTATCGTTTATGTTTGTAAAAAGTGACCTTTCCCCACCTGGTTGGCAGGGACTGACTGACAGCACGGGGCTGATGGCAGCTGTAAATCTTGGTCCAAGAATGAGTTAGAGATGGAAATTTGTTGCTGCACCTCCAGCAGGTGGTAAAACCCATTGTAAATCTCTGACAAGCTTGTCAGGATGCTAATGGATTGAGCTCGCGATGCTTAAATTTCACAGCTTCCAGTTCTCCTGAAATGTCACCTGGAGGACTCTCTGCAGAAGGACACAGGGATAGAAACAAGCCCCCTCGGCCTTTGATGAGCTCTGACAGCAGACAGCCCCGAGCTCTAGCACCGAAGGGAGGAACCGTGGTCTTGTAGCTGAACCCCAGCCTGGGGCTCGCACGAGGTGCTCAGCTCCTGCTCCAGCACC
Source organism: Buteo buteo (assembly GCF_964188355.1). NCBI lineage: Eukaryota > Metazoa > Chordata > Aves > Accipitriformes > Accipitridae > Buteo > Buteo buteo. The sequence goes on along the minus strand of NC_134186.1, from coordinate 1,267,526 downwards.
AGCCAGCCCATGGGCGCCTGCACACCAGCTTATGCCTTGGGGCTCAGGTCTCCATCTTCAGGGTCTGGGGGATGTTACTGCCTGGATGGATGATACCCCCCCGGTACTGCTCTGCTGTTACCTCCCCTCCTGTGCTGCCTTCGGACACCAGGGACCAAGGCTTTCCCCCAGATCCAGCCCCACATCTGGGGGGCAGCGGGGGGTGCAGGGGGTGGTCAGACCTTGCTGTGCCTCTCCTGGCGTTCACCCGCGCCTTATTCAGCAGGACAGAGTGAGAAGGAATCAAGAGTAAAAATTCACGCTGGCGAGGCTGCCTGCGGCACAGGGAAGGTGTTGGGTCTGAGCCTGGAGCCCAGGCAGCAGGAGACAAATGTGACAGGGAATGAGTGGCATTAATGTGCCCGCAACCCACATTAATTTTACCTCTGCCTTCATCAGGTGAACAGTGCTGCAGCAGCACCCTCCCTTAGAGAAGAAATGATGATCCCTATTTATCTTGCCTGGCGTCTCAGCTCTGGAAGCATTTTTAATTCAGTTCCTCCATTTTTCCCCTCTTTTTGTCTTCCTAGTTCTAAGTCCCATTAAAATCTGTCTTGGCTGCTTTGTAAGAACCCAGCAATGGCAGGCAAGGGAGAGGTATTTCTCTTCTGAAGGTCTGTCCTGGCTGAAAGCAAGTTAACCCATTGCTATTTCTAACCTACTTCTGTTGTATTTTCTTTCATTTATTTGAGTAAATGAAAAGATTCCTGTTCTTGCTACAGTTCTGAGGTCAGAGAGATTTGCAAAATTAAAGGACTGTTACTTTATTTAGTCTTCATGTCCCTTCTGTAAAATAAGATGTGGATTTGCATGAAAAGATAAAAGGGGTGTTGGGAACGCACGTGTGACTCGGGGATCCATCTTGCTCCTACTAGGCTGTGCCCAGATTTCCCTGCGGGTACTCCCTGCCACAGATGGGGAGGCAAGCGATGCTCCCCACACCCCCAGCACAGCCGGGGCTCAGGGACAGACATGCGACGGTGGCAGGTCTCTACCTGGGTTGGCTGTGCTCCCTCTTCACATGAATGCACAGGTAGGTTCACCCCAAGCTAATCCATCACCCAGCCCAGCCAACCTTGTTTAACACAACATTTCATAACTCATCTGTCACAAACAATTACTCATTACATGCATTAACATCCCCAAACTGTGTGTGTTCTGAAATCCAGACAAAGCATAGCCCATAAACATAAAGGAAACAGGTGAAAGAGTGCAGGGGGTGGCACAGCTCTTCCAGCCACTGCTCAGTGGAGTACAAACCCAAACTGACCTGGGAATCTCCTAATTTTTATCTCTGTAGGAATAAATTATTTTTCAAAAGGAAATACCAGAAGTTGTTCTTCCAGGAAAAAAAAAAACCCGAACCACTTTTGCAGCAATGCTACCTCCAGTGAACCTGGAGGGGATCCATCCATAGGCACGTGAACTGTTTGAAACCACCAGCGAGGAGACCCCAGATGCTGAAGAGAGGCCAGGCAGCTCTGAGCACGCAGCCTCGGAAACCTCTCAGCGCTGCTCCCCGGTGCCCGGGTGCCTCCCGCAGCCGTCGTCCCCCGGCCAGAGCCTGCAGGGCAAGACACGCTCGGCCGGAGAGTGCAGAATGACCGCAGAGCCGCTGGGCTGGGGAGCATCAGCCCACGGCACTGTCCCGCGCTCATGCCCAGCAAACGCAGAACCCACCTAAAATGCAACTTCTCACCCCCTCGGCACAGACTATCTATTTTTTACAATATCAATTATAGCTTTCCTTGGAGGGGGATCTAAGCAATAAGGTTCCCCCATGCCCTGGCCATCCCCCTAACCAGATCTGATGCTCCCAACACTTGACCCTGTCTCTAAAGCTGCTGCCAGCACCAGCCGCTGCGGGGCTGGAGCTCCCACCTCAGGGACGGGGCTTTGCTCTGCTTTTTTCAGGAAATCCGCAAGAGCGCGTTGCTTTTGGAACCCCTGCTAGCAGGAGATGGCAATGGACCCTGCAGCTTGGCAGAGTTCACAGGCACCCGCCAGCAAGGGCGGTGGGAGCACGCGGGGCGCAGGAGTGACTTGGGTGGTTTCTGACTCAGTTTCGTCTTGTGTTGAGCCTGTCCAAATTCATTTTCTCCAGAGCTCCTGCCACAACTCTTCGGAGCAGGCAAACCCCAGCACCTCCCTGTCTGGGAGTCGATACCAGCTTGGGGGGGCTCTGGAGTGGGGGGCCGGGTGCCCAGCAGTCGTGCCAGGGTCACGGGAGGGAGGCAGGGCAGCGGCTCAGGCAGAGCAGCAGCACTGGGACATGGAGGAGTGGATAAAATGCAGCCATTAGAAGAAGGAAACTTTTTTCCTAAATCTGGTTCTAATAAGCAGCCTGACTTTCTGCCTTTCTGCTCGCCTCCCTAATGCCTTGTAATGCTGACAGACACTGACCTAATGATGCATTTTACAGTGTTAATGCTATTATCAAACTGCTGTCGGCTGGGAGCTTTTAATTCATTAACTTGCTTTTGCTCTGGTGGGACTGTCTAGATTTTCAGTGAGCAAACAATAAGAAACAAAATATTCAACAAAGTCTTCCAGAATTCCAATATCATGCCATTGATTTTGAGTCACTTGGACTTCAATAGCTTAAAAATTATTGGTTTCTGTCATTAAGGATTGGGGCAGCGGAGCTGTGAAAAACTGTGAGGCAAATGAGTAAATATTAGGGCTGTTTTTTCCTTTTTGTATCTGGAACTGCCTTCGTTTCCAATAAGCTGTTACACCACAGGAGAGTCCAATCACTTAAAATAAAGTAAATTAAGAGTGGAAAAATATTAGGAAGAAAGACGCAAACCGAAGAGATTCGCTAGCGCCACCGAGGATCACAGCAGGGAACCCCAGAGCAGCGCTGGTGCTTCTCTGTTTCCCCAGGTTTTGGTGCTGATGGTTCAGCCCCGCCAGGCAGCTGCTCATCCCCAGCATTTGGGGTCAGGATGGACCCAGCCTCCGCGCCGGGCATCCCCGCGGCAGGAGGCAGCCTGCTGCCCTTGCCAAACCGCAGCACGAAGCCAGGCACGGGAGAGCACCCGCTCCCTGCCGCCGTGGCATGGGGCCGCTGTGCAACGTTCCCCTTGGAAGGTGTCCCTAAAACCCCCCAATCTTGCCCAAGCATGGAAGGGGCCCCAGCGCTCATTCTCTTTACCAGAGGAAGAAACCTGAGGGGCAGCGGGAGAGCGGGGCACCCGCTGGGTCTGTGAGTGACCATCTGTGCAGCTCCTGGTTATTACCTGGGCTGGGAAATCATTTTCAGATGGAGGGAAAACAAGCTGTCGGGGATGAATAGACGTTAGTGTGCAGATCATCTTCTGCACAAAAGGAATATCATAGCATGCAAATGTCATTTGTATTGTGATCATTAGCTTGAGCTGTGGGAGGTGCCTTATATCAGTTAAATTCTTCCAGGGGCTCCCACAGAGAAGAGGAGAACTTCTTAAGTGCACAGTGGCATTTAAGAGATTGCTGCCTGCTCCGAGCAGATGTTCCAAGGATTAGATAGCTCAGTTTGCAAGACAGCTTCAAATTAAAATAAAAAAAGCTACAATATTTATGGGCTGCTCTGCATGTGCTGGAAATCTGAGAGGAACCCATGATGTCTGGTAGCTAAAGTTACAATCAGAAACATACCTGCAAACACAGAGTTTGACTTCAAAGGGGGAGCAGGGAGCAGCCAGAGGTCGAGGCTGGTGCAAGGATCATTGAATCAGCATATCCTGAATATTCGCAATCATTTCATTCAGATCTGGATGTTGATAAGCAGCTCTGCATGTGCATCAGTCCTGGGCTGGCCCTGCTGGGGAGGCAGAGCGTGGGGCTCCTCAGACACATTTGTGAAGGACAAAGAGGTTCACAGGGTCTCTGCCTGCTGCTCAGTCGGTCAGAAATTGGTTTCTGTCGTTCTCCTTGGCGGTACAGATTACAGACGGAGAAGGCTGACCGCGCTCCTGCAGCCAGCCTGCCTCCACCATGCCGCCAGCCCATCCCCAGCCCGACCGTTTCCCAGCCCCGCTCCTGCAAAGCTCTGCCCAGACACGGCTCCTGCCAGCCCCGTGCCGTCACCCGGACTTGTCACACCGCATCTGGCACCACAGCGGCTGAACGCCCCTGCGGGACGCTCGCTGCCAGCCTGGTCCCATCTCCATCGAGGCTTTGCCTGCATCCCCAGCGGAGAAGGGCCAGCTCCAGAGTGCCCCTGGTCCCTGGAGACCTCAGTGGGTGCTGGTCCCTACCCTGCCATGCCCTATCCAGCACAGCGTGCAGCCAGAAATGGAGCAGGGAGGAAGACGTAGCAGCACAGACAGCCCTCACCTAGCTTTCCCTCTATCGCTGAATTAATCCCAAACTCAGGGGAAGCAGCCGATGCCGGCGCTTTTCCGTCCCGGCACAGCCACTCTCCTCACCCCTGCCTGCTCCTCCTTCTCTTGCTTCCCTTTAAATCTGCTCACCTCGGAGCTGCCCACTCCGTTCTCAAGGTGAGTTTTCCCGTTCTATCCTTTAGCCTCTCTGCGGGGTCTGAGTTCTTATTTCTAAGGCTTCCTGCAAGAGGTCTTGCGTGTGTCTCAGCGCTTGCAGGCTGGGCCAGGGAGGTGGGCAAGGGCGAATTCTGCATTCGGTGCTAAAGGGGAGGCTGGGGAGGAGAAGGAGCAAAGCCTCGGGGTCACTCCTCTGTGCTTCCTGGGACATCTTCTCTAGAGGCTCAGCAAGCGCCTCTGCCCTTTGATGGAGCAATCGCTGCTTCGCCCCTGCATGTGGGCACCGCTGCGTGGCTCTGGGCCAGACCAAAAAGCCGTTTGTATTGCTGCAGAGCCCGCTATAGATGGCAGCATTGACGAGCCAGAGGCTCCAGCTCCTCAGCTGGGTTTATTGAGATAATTAATATACAAAATACGACAGAAAATACGATATAGGTAATCCCGAGCACAAACTCTTCCCTTGCTGTAGCTGTATCTCAGCGCTCTGGGAGCAGAGCTGCCCTCCAGGGCTGGGCTCTCCACCAGGACCGGCCGAGAGCCGTTGATTGCTCCAGGCCAGGCTCCTGGGACCATCCAGCTCCTCCACCCTGAGGTTTGGGTCACCGTCGCCTTCCCGTGTGGGGTCTGCTCCTCAGGGAGGTTTTATCACCCAAATTCCTGCCAAGAGGCATCTCTGGATGAGGTGCTGCTTCCACAGGTGGTTTGGAAGTGCTGCGTGGAGGGAGAGATGGGGCAGGGATGGAGAGCCCTCCCAGATAGATTTTTCCAAGCCCTCACATCTCCAGTGTTTATAGTGACTGATGGTAACTCAAACACGGTTTGTGATTCAACCTGATGAACCTGAAGCCCTAAATCACACAAGTCTGCCAAGTGAAGTACTTTAGCCTTCTGCCCTCGCTGCCGTAAACAGAGTACGTCTCCAGGCTCCTGGGAGCAGTTTAATGAACTGCCTGATGCTGCCAACAGACTTTCTAATGTTTTGTGTCCCTCCCGTGAAAGTCCCTTGCCCCTTTTCCCATGCTTTCTGTACGGTTTTCTTGTAATTGCTGCCCTTCTGCTGGGGAAAACTACAGAGAAGAGCAGCTGGGCAGGCAATGGACTTAAGTGCTACTTTTCCGCAGTTCTGGCAGCGTGATGCAGAGCCGGGACGTGCCCCAGCACGGCACAGATCCTGCCCCGGTGCGGGGTCTGTGCTGCAGGGAGGCGAGGGGAGGCTCCCAGCCCCACGCACTTCTTGGGATGGAAAAGGGGGCAGAGGGGCTGCTAACTGGGGACCAGTGCCTCTAATCCCTGCCCCACAGGGGAAGGCTGTTGAGCGGCAACAGGCAGGGGCAGCTTCCCGTGCTGGGTAAGGGAAGAAAATGCCTGCTTAGGACACCGACTGTAGGAATAAAGGTGTATAAGATCCCATCCAAAGCCTCCATTATCTCAACAAATTTCCTATTTATTTTCCAGACACAATACCCTTCGTAGCCTCCTGTTTTACTCAGAAGGGAAAAACCTTTATTTATTTATTTATTTTAATTGAGAACCCTGGTGGAAAACAAGCTTTGCTTCCAGAAGCAATTACATTCCATCTCTTAACTGGATTAGGTAACTTGATAAAACTCCAGTGGAGAAATATTTGCTCATATTTAATCATTTGTTGACTTGGCACCTCACGAAATAAAGCAAAATTAAATAAAAATGTGTAAAGGGCAACCCACTTGCTGATAAATCCTACCCACTCTGAGCAGTTTATTACAGGAGCAACGATCCATTAGCTCTATACATAAATTAGAATCATGCATTCAGTTTATGGAGTTGCAAATTGTCGGTTGCTGCCATTATGTCAAAAATACGCTGTGCCAAGAATGAAACATGATTATTGTCTGCATTGTCTGCCCTCAGCAGATGAAGTCCAGACAGTTTAGGGTTAGGCAGTATGAAAAGCAAGAGGAATTCAAGCCCTTTCTTGATTTTTTTTTTTTGCTGCTTGTAAAAACAAAGCAATCAGCATGCTTGCATGTTAACATAGTCTGAAGACATGTAATGAATACTCTATTAGTGCCCTGAAAACTAACTTCCGTAGCATCTATCGATCATAGTCATTTTGTTATCTCTGTCCGAGTGCAGGAATACAGCCCTTGAAATGAGATCAAGCCATCAATATTCTCCCTGGGTGTACATGCTGCTGGAGCTCCTTATTGCAGGTTGGATCACCACCCTAGGAGCTTTCCATTATTTCTTAGTAAAAAAAGTGGGAGTACTGCCGTTTCGGCTTGATACTGCCACTGCTATATATATGCTGTTAACGGGGAAATAAAAGGCTGTAGTGTTACTTGTGGTTCACAGGTAATCATTATACAGCTATAATGATAGAAAAACAATAGGTCTTGGGGGAATTACAGCAGGAATCAGTTCAGCTAAATATTGACATCATTAGCCCCGATAAGGCTTGCTTTTTTGCAGCCTGAGCTGAGGCTTTAGCCTGGGTGGGATTTCCAGGCTCACCGGGATCACCAGCAGGTCCCAGGCAAACCCCAGCCTGGTGCGATGTGCCCGGCCAGCCTGCGCCCCGCGGGACGACGGTCACCTCTCTCAACAAAAAACCCCTGTCCTGGGTATCAGATGCACAAAGCCGGGCGAAATCAGGGCAGCCACCTCCCCTCGGCCGTCCCCTGCACTGGAGGGTGCTGTCGCGGTCTGAGGGGCACGGTGCCCGGCCGTTTTGGTTGGGAGTGCCGGGCCCTGGCGACGTTCGGCGTGATCCCCAAAGCCGTCGGCACGAGCGGAGCGACGTCTCATTAAGCTGTCAGGGGAAACGGGGAGGCTGTCGGAGCACACCGTTCAGAGGCTTTGACGGGTATCTGGAAGGTGTTACTGCGCTTTCATTTAGCAATTAATAAAGCCCAAAGACTGAATCTAATCCTGAGGAGATGATTTCTGCCAGCTGGGAGGGAGAAGGCGTCTGGAGACGTCCCGGGTTGGAGCTGGGTTTCCCCAGCGCCCAGGCAGCGCGTTGCTCTCTGCAGCGGGCACGAGATGCTGCTCAGACGCGGGCTGTGCTGGATGGGGCCACAGGGTCAGATCCTGCCCTCGGCTCCCTTGGGACCGAAGGCTCGGGAAGCTTTTCCAATGAACAACCAGGGATCGCCCTGGTGCGGGGGACCCTGCTGCTGGCTGGCAGACGGCTTTGTGCCACGGCAGCCTGGGTATATGGCTGGGATGAGCACTGCTGGGGGGTTTGTCCTCTGAGCAGTGGCAGGGAGTTGTCTTCATGGTTAAAAAGAATTATAAACACTAATGTAATCCCATAGAAGTGTGTGCCCTAATAAGAAAAAAATATCCTCAGCACCTGCTAGGAAGCTGCACACTTTAGCGGGGATAAATCTGTTCACGCAGGAAAGGTCCCTGTCACAACGCGCATAGTACTTTACTCATTAAAGGCTTCAATTCTAATTTAGTTCAGCCCGCACTGAATATACTTAGTCATGAGGGGGCCAAGTAACACAACAGGGCTATGTTTAGCATGTTAAACCATTCACCAAGAGGCAGCTTTGAGCAATCCATTTATTCTGTGGAGGTTTACTTTCTATTTTATTATACATTTCACACGGTGCAGTTGCACCACGGGAGACGTGTGCCCAGATGCCCATGTGGGCACACGCACACACAAACCTGCATGTATTATTCGGCTACAGACTTTCAGATGTAGCTTCAGTAAAACAGCAGTTGCACAGGGTGTTTTAAATGTGCTTGTATGATACTCAACCTGGGAAATATCACAAACAAAACCGCAGTTTGTCTCAGAAGAGGTCTGGAGTGGGCTTTGGGCAGTATTTTTGCAGTTGCCAAGGTGACCTGAAGGACTGTTTTACTCCTACCTTTCCTGGGATCTTAGCTCAGCTCATGCAAGTGGGGTCACTGCCTGGGATTCCCCAGAAAAGCCTGCAATTTCTTCTCTAAAGTGATGTCTGTGAAGAGCAGCTTTTGGAAAACTTCTGCACAGTTTCATATTTCCTCAAGATCTGCCACGGATTCTGAGGATAAGTTTGCACTCAATCGTCTGCATGTTTGATGGTGCGTTGGGTCTCCCTCATATCTGTGCAATGGCCACTGCGCTGCAGGAGAGATGTTTGGATCAAAACACTTGGTACAATCTGGCGTGGGCTCGCTTGGCTGGCCCCGATTGCTCAAACCAATGCTCTTCAAAGATTTAAAGATCTGGAGAGGGCACTGCCAAAGGGAAGGATTATACAAATTATTTTCTCTTCTTTGGACCCACAATGCAATGCTGTATTTTAAGCTCCCCTCCAAGGCCAAACACGCTCAATTCTGGGGGCTTAACTGTCCTGTTTGCTGGAAGCTGGAACAGCTCAGGGTGTGTGAAGAGACAGAGCTGGGTGACCCTCTCCTTCCAGATGTGCTAATTTAAAATGATGGTTAATAACCCCATCTCACCTGCATGGGCAGAAGGAATAAAATAAAAGAAGTTCTGCTTTATTTATTCTTCTTAATATGAAATTCATGCCCTGATTGCCTTTGCTCTCTCCAGCCAGGCTTCTGGGAGGTAAGAGATTCAGTTCATGAATCTGAATTTGCGGAAGCTTCATCTTTTGAGCTTTCTGTTCAGGGAAAGTTACTTGATAGCCAGGGAGCCAAGGGGGAAATACATTATTGAAAGAAAAGCTTCCTTTTTAATCTAAAATTCAGGAGGATCTTTGAGATGAAAAAGGTTATTTCCAAGAGTCTGTCCAGTGTATCTTGAGGGCTTCTCCTTCCCATACAATAGCGAGTGGGAGGGAGGGAGGGAGGAAGGACTCTCGGTCAGAAACACAGGCTGCTGCTTCTCTCAATTACACTGGCATCCCATCTTCTGACAAGGGAATAACAATTCCCCTCTCCAAGAAGTGCTTGGAGGCTGACTGTAGAAAGAGGAGAAAGTAATTACGGCTTAACTGTGCAAACAGTGACTCCTGGGAGCAGCCTGGCAAAGTGCAGGGGGCTACTCACATGAGTAACGTGTGAGTTAGCACAGTTCCACCCAGGAAAGCGCTTAAACAGGAGCCTTGGTCCCTTTGAACTCAGTTTGTTAAATGCTGCTTAAGAGCATGTTGAAGCCCGGAAAAGAGAATGCTGGGATTTCTGGGGACGGGTGGATGCTGGGGAGGTTTGCACTTGAGGGGATCGTGGTTGGCTGCCAAGAGATCCACGAAGCTCTGCAAGAGGCACGCATTTTCAGGAGCTGGTTTCTTCTGTTGTCTTGCCACCAAAGAGCTTTGGAGCAAGATCAGGGCAAGATGCCTTTTTCTGATGAGATGGCAAAACAGCTGGTACCATATTCTCTACTGCTGGAGCAATACCCTGTGCCTTGGTGTCAGCCGAGCCTACGTTCGTGCCTTACGCTGCTTTGCTCCGCTTTGCTCCCGTTGGAAGGAGCGATCGGATCAGGCTCCCGCGGGGTCTGGAACCGCTCACGGCCGGCCCATGCTGCGGGAGCACGGAGCTGCCCCGCGCCACGCTTCGCCCTTTGGTAAACCGGGAGCTGAGCAGTCCCCAAATAACCAGGACTGTATCAGACCATCGCTGGCAAATTACCCACTCACTGCAGGGAAGAGAACAACCACAGTGACTGGAAACAGTCCGTAACGGCATTTTGCAGAGCAAATTCCCCAGGCCTTTCAGCAGACTGCTGGGTGATGCCCCAGCGCTCAGTGCCACCCCGAGCCGTGTTTTATGTTCCCAGGCTCCGCGGGTCGGTGACGGCAGGCGGGAGCCGCTTTAAATCCGCTGTGGGAGAACAGCGAGTGCCGGGCACAGAGGGATGCCGTCTTCCCTGAGCCCGAGCCTGGGCTCTGCTTCATGAGGGACATGGTTTTCCCTGCGGGTGGCCGTGGGCAGGAAGGAGATGCAAGCCCTGCTCCCATTGCCCCGCGTGGCTGAGGACCGGGGACGGGGTGGCCGAGCTGGTCCCCTTGCGAGGCAGCGGGAGAAAATCTTGCAAAAGAGTCAGATGCACGCTTGGGAGAAACCTGTTTTTCTCTCTGACCTGGAAACAATCCAGATTTGCTTCTGCTCCCAATTTAAAAACATTCTCTTGCCACGGTCAATTATTTTAAATCCTCTCCATGGACTGCGCTGTGCTCAAGCAGCTGGCAAGAGCAGGAGCCGCGTGTCTGTATCTGCACAGGGAAACTGGGAGCGACAGGCTCCTGCTCCTCTCTGGGGATGCCATTAGGTGGGATCTATGTGCAGGGATGGAAATGCAGTAATTCTGCTGTCAGCAGTTTTCTCCATGAACATTCACACAGCCGACACTCCTCTCCACCTTTGTAGACAGATTTTGGGGCTCGCTGTATTAAAGGGAGGCTTGTGTTCCTGCCACTTAGATGACAAATATTAAATGAGACATTTTTCTCCGAAAGATGCATTTTTTTTTTCTTTTTGCTTCTGTGTTTGCTACAGGCTGTCAGCTGCACAGCATCCCACGTGCCCTCCCAGCCAGCTCGCTCTCCGCTGTCTGGATTTCATCCGGGTTCTGATGTGCCCCGTGCCCCACGCCGAGCAGTGACACCCCGACTTCAGGGAGTTTTCATGCTTATTGCAATGCAGGCTCACTGCCTTCCATTTATTTTGAGTCACTAAAATGCCATTAAGCTGAGAGGAAATGTAAAAACCTCTGCTGGCATTCAAAGAAACAGAACTATGCTAAAATGGTATTCAGAGCAAATTATCTCTTCTACCTGGTTTTACTAGGAACAAAACCTCAAGCCCTGGGATTCAAGCTCCCTGGCAAAACTAATTATAAGATATTCATAAATTTAAAATATTAGTTATGCAAAGAAGTCTTCTAAACAATATTAATGTTATTCTTTCCTCATTGAGCAAAGAGTATTTCAATTAGTTCATTTTTAACTTTTCAGGTATTTGAATGTTTGTGCCGATGGAAAGCAGCAGGCTGGCAGCCTGGATAACTAGGAGGATTCATGGATGGGTAAGTAAGTGGAATTAGGGAGGAGGCGAGACTTTTTAACAAGAGCAGAAGTGGTAGAACTCCCCGCTGCCGGACACCCCACAGCCACAATGGTGAGATTTAGGGACAGACAGCACTCACACAAATACAGAGAATGCCAGCACTGCTGTAGCAAATGAGAGAAAGATAAATGATGGGGAGTTTTGTAAGGCACTGTGGTTTGGCTCTCTCTTTTACCATGGGAAAACACCAGAGCTCCACTTCTAAATAGTCATTTTAGGTTTGCTTTTAAAAAGACAGAACAAGGGTAGATCTCAGGGAAGCACCTTTGCACACCTTCCAGAACATTTTCTTCCTCTTGCAGGTTTCAACAGATAGCAGGAAAATCCATTTCGTGTTATCCAGTGGAAATAAATGGGCTCCCTAAGGGATATGAGGCAGGTCTAGGGCAGAGCTCACGTGAACCCTTTCTGCAGTTATTTCAGTTATTATTTCAGTGTTGTTTCCTATGTGGCTCACTGCACAGGAGCTAAGGTGGTTTCCCACAACATCCATCCTGCTTTCTGCACCTTCTCCTCGTTTTGCTATGTGAAGCCGTTGTGTGTGGAGCCATATGGTCTTGAGCAATCAAGGCTACTTTCTGCCTCATTTCTTTTGCAACTTGCATAGTGATTCCAGCATTAAGTTTAGAGCTGCTAATTATTATCCATTGCAATATGGCAGACAGCATATTATTTTGTAATAATTCAGGACAGTTCCTCCATGTTTGCTCAGATGGCAGGTCATGCAGTGGATGCAGCTGTAGTCACTGATGAAATACGGATTTGCTTGGGAGTCTGTGCATTTCTGTGCTTTCCTCCCTGTCAGGACACCAACACACGCTGTTCCATAGCGCTTCTCCCACGAAGTGTGCAAGCTCATCCCTATGACCGAGCGCTTTGCATCAGTCTCACTATTGCTTCCAGAGCACGACCGTACATGTTCACGCTAAGGAAGAACGTAATCTTGTCTAGGCACCTGATGCTTTGGACAAATAACTGCCTACCTGTGTTCCTTTTCTTCAAATTCGTTTACTGGCACTGTGGCTGCCTGCGCAGGAGATAAGCAGAGCAGAAGACCCTTGGCCACAGGGTTTGCCCGAAGTTCTGGGCTGAGAGATGGGATCCCTGCGGGCAGAGATCATGTTTTCCCCTGTTTCCTTGGTGTCTCCTTATCCCAGTTCTTGCCCTGCCCCCTGCAATGTAATTTTCCAGTACACTTTCAGTCAAAAAGGAATCACCTGCCAAACCTGCAAAAGCCTTTATCTGAGGGGAGGTATCAGTTAATATTGGTTAAAATAGGTTTTTTTGAGCACAGAGTATTGCTTTTTTTTTACACCTAAACTGCAAAGCAATGCCTTGAAGATGAGATTAGTTCATTATTTATAAAAGTAAAATCCCTCAGAATGTATTAAATATGAAAACATTGTATCGGGGTGTAAGATTTGTGAGGATTAGGGTCTGAAGTCTAGACATTTATCTCTGAATGCATTACATTTGCATTCATTACATATCCTGCTGTACCTCTAAACATGAAAACTGATCTGCAGAACAGATGATCAAAGCGGGGAAATGCAGATCAGAAAACATGCTGTGTTCACTTAGGAACGAAAGAACGTTGTAAAAAAAAATAATTGTCTGATATTCCAGTACATGAAACTATAATGCAAACCCCCGCAGCAGCGATGGGGGAACCTCAGAAGCAGCTGACATTTGGTTTGGAGACGCTGCCAAAGGTTCTGATGTTTTTACAAAGCTTCTCCCAGCGCCTTGTCGGAGGAAGGGCGCGAGGGCGGCCGGGCTGCCCTGCGCTTCCCCGGCCGACAGCAGCACAGCGCCCTGGGTGCAATCCTGCCTCCGCCACCGCCTGCGTGGCCAACCCCGCGCACATCTCCCTGCGGGGACTCGTCCTCAGAAACACCATCTACACACGCACCTCCCCGGGAGGTGTTCCCCTGGTCAATGCACCAGATAACCATGGGCAGAGGCTGCTCCAGCCTGCCCCTGGGTTCCACAAAATCGTGTCAATCGCTTCTTAATTTTTCACTAATCAAGACTTTCCATGCTTTGCACTGGTTGGATGCTGCATTAACAGATGCACCGCTACTATACCACCACACCTTCCCTTCTTCAGCACAAACACAGCACTCACCTGATTCCGAGCCTCTGAAATTTATCCAATGTTTTAAGATTCATGAAAAAAAAAAATCAATATTGATGATCTAGAGACCACTTTGGCCAGCTCTTCAGCAGCTCTTGGATAGTAAGCTCTCCAAATCTGTAGAATTTAACATTATTTTCAGCATTAATAATTGCTGTTTAACATTCCCCTGAGTTCCTGTTGGAATGGAGGTCTATCAGCATCCCGATATGAAATGCCTACACTGGTACCCCTTCTCCTAAACAGAAACCTGAAATCCGTGTTGAGAATTTCTGCCTTTTCTATTTGAATGCTGTGTCACACTCAGAAGCGGTCAACAAGTTTGGAGCTAAAACCTTGAAAACAGGTGAAATTTCAGGTGAAATCTACCTAGTTTTAAGGAACTTTTATTCTACACCGGGAGTAATGCCAGGTCTGCTGGAAACATTCCCAAGTTTCACGAAGCATTCCAGTGAGTTTGGAATCACTTTAGGATGATTTATATGTTTGGAAGGAAACCAGGCTCCCAGGCTCCCTCTGGCTTTGACCTAGACAGAGCTCCATCGGTTGATTTATACCATGATTTATACCATGCATTTTTTGCATAACTTCAAATCAGAATAAAATTTCAGTCCACAAAAACATGCAAAGTGAGACTGACAGAATGGTCTGCAGAAATCCCTTCTGTATTATTAATCTGCCTTATCTCTTCAGTGTGCTCATTTCCTAGCCCAAATGCATCCAAATCCCAGATCAGAGAGTACTATTGTTTCCAGTCTCTGTCTATTCTTACAAAGGAAAGCTAATTACGTTGAAAGTCTCAGTAACTGTTTAGTATGACAACAGAACCGATGAAACACTGTCAAAGCTTGTGCTAACTGGTCCAAAACTCTTATGCTTTTAACGTAAAACTCCCTTTCTTAATAGAAATTTTAAGTGACAAATCCACAGAATGAATCTGGTATTCATTATTTGCAAGAGAGAAGAGAGGGGATTTAAATGAAGCATATATACTGTGAGGAGCCTCAGGAAATCATTTAACAGCTCAAGAGAGAGAGGAGCTGCGTTATCATTAGAATTTACATGATACATTAGCCAGGAGTAGAAATGTTAATCTTTCTATCCAAAATCTATTTGCAAAATTAGTGGAATACTGTTGCTTTAATGCCCTTCTCTTGTCATCAGAAGTGTAAATCCTTTCACCTCTGCTGGGAACTGGAGAAATTAATATTGTGAACTATTGTCCATTTCCCAAAACATCACTACAACAAGAGTGGGGAGAGACTTCAAGGTCAAAAAGGCTAAAAGTTGCAAAAAAAAAGAGGCATTTTTAGTCTTAAAGAACTGCTCATAAAGTATGTGTCTGATAAACAACTGCTTGCTTTATCCTGCCGCCTACTCCACCTGCATCTGGTACTTGAGTGCAGAGAAATCTGAGGTTTGACTCTCTCTGACTCTGCTTGTGCCCGAAAACAGTGTCAGATCTAGTAATGGACAAAGTAAGATTTTTTGGTGATCAGAGCACAACAGCTTGTTAGCACCCACGGAGTACCTTTTTCTGAAATCGAGTTTCAAACAAAAATGGTAAATGAGTGGAAATAGTTTCTCCCATCTCTCACATTAAAAACCTTGTTGCTTTTAACTCCACTGGCCCAAAAGCAAACTACCAGGATCCATGTGTAAACGTGAGCACGTGAGTATCATTATGAAATTCAGCAGAGCTAAGTATGTTCCTGTGTTTAGGATGCAGTTAAATAACGTACTGGATTGCAGCCCAGTTGCTAAGATTTCTCACACTCAAAAATCTCGCTGTAAATTTCCACTTAATGGAAAAAATGGGAAATAAACCCCTGATTCTCCCTGCTCAGACCAGACCGTTCCTTCTCAACAGTAAATCTCTGCTCAGCAAACCAGGACTATGCAGTGTTGGTGGGAAAGACTGGATGTCCATGCTAGCACAGCCCAAACCAGAATTTTTCTTGAAAGAAGCTAGAAATTTCTCATGTGTAACTCAGCCCCAAATGGTATTGATCCCGAAATAACAAAACATCTGGAGTTAAGATTGCCAGGAGTCAGACCACAGCGGCGGGGGGAACACTGCAGCTCCCAGTGTGCCTGGGGGGGTCATGGGACACTGTCCCCAGGTGGTCTGTGTGACAGTAGTGTCATGGGTAGTGTAACGTGATTTAGAAGAGCTTTATGCTTAGATTAAAAAGGCCTAATTGAGTACCCTAGTAGGATAAGACATAGTTCCTGATAGTCTGGAAGAGAGGCAAATATATGCAATGGGCGGTCAATGAAATATGCTCAAACCTGATTTTCTCTGTAGCAAGCTATTGCCCTGAAACCTCTTTATTCATTTTCACAAAGGCTGAAAGCTATTTTCTGGCATCAGATCCTCCAAATTTCCAGTTAATAAGCAGGCTTTGTGCTGTTGACCTTACACATGCTGGCACAGCCAGATTTTCCAGCAGAAATGAGAGGCCAGCAGCCAACTCGTATTACATTTTAAAGCACTGCAGCTTGGAGAGGAAAGGGAAATTATACAGCAGCGCCGCAGTCGCAGCGCAGTGACTGGCACCCTCGGCAGAGAGCTGTGGCACTGGTACACAGTGTTGAAATTACTTTTGGATGCTCTGTCAAGCACAAGATATAAATTGCAAAATGTTTTTAAATGTTTTGGAGAGATTGCCTTTTGAGTGGCACCCTCCATTTCTGTATGTCCAGTAAGGTGTAGAGAATTCATTTGCATTTTTCATTTTTATCGGCGTCTTTTAGCCAGCCTGGACCAGGAGAGTGAATCCAGCTGTGTGGATGATGCCAGGAATGGCTCAGCCTCCATCTGCTCTAAGATACAAATTTGATTTCCCCTCATCTTTTTTTCATGTCAAAAATTTTCTCCTCTTTTTCAATATCCTTTTTTCTTCCTCTTTTATCCCTGATGTAAATCGGATACTATCAAATGAAATGAAATGGAAAGGAATGGACTGCCTGAAGCTATTCACTTCATGGGAACTAAATACACCTCCTAATAAGACATTCCCTATTTATTTTTAGCAGCATACCATTCATATCTTTCCTGGTATTGTTCAATACTCAAGTGATGCTGCCGCTAAACATTATGACTTTCTTTCCTTTGCTTAATTACGTGCCAATCAGTGTAGAGCAAAGCATGCTATCAGCTGGTTGCTGGATAAATATTGAGTACAATGAAATTGCAGACATTACTAAGTAAATGGGCATTTCCAAACTTCAAGTTATTTAACTCTTGGTGGAAATGTGTGCCAGCTGTGTTTCTGTGGAGCAATGGAGGCAGCTTATGGCCTCCCATGTCCGATTAGGACACTTCCAGCTCAGATAACCCCCCCCCATGGGGCTTAGAAGAGAGGGTGATGATTTTTGGACATAATAACGAGAAAACCCACTTTTTGGTACCCAGCTGTCTTGTTTTCAGTTTGTCCACATATTCTTACACTGGGTAGGCAGGAAGGTGAATGTACCCTGAATAACTTGAACTGCCCTTGGCTACTTGCTGTAAATAAATTACAGGTTCCAAGAGGCATCCAATTTGTAAAGGCTGGCCTCCACCCGCCCTGTGCAGCTGAGCTGTCAAGGGATCCACAGAGGATCAACAAATCTTAGTCTTTTTCTTGCATGTGGATTTTTTTTTTTCTTCTGGTGTCTTTACTCTGCTCTTTGTTGTTGTTTTTACATAGCTGAAAATATACTGCCTGTTTCTAATGAATAGCATGAAAAACATACGCTTCCGAGACTCTTGGGTCTTGCCGAGTAGTCTGTTGCTCCCCATATACTGCTGGGATATATTTGCCAGCATTTCAATTAGATCATCAATAACCTAGTGCAGCTGCTGAGAGAAGAACTCAGATGTTCATAAATGTTATAGTCCATTAAGTTCAGATACTTCAAAGGCAGTTTGGAAAGAAAGTCATTTGTTAGGCTGAGTGTCACTATAGTGGAATGCAAATCATACTGGATGCCAAAGCAAGGGATTAAAAAATGGAGTTTAAAGGTCAAATTAACTTAATTTGACCACTTCTGACACATAATGAAACTCCCTGACTTTTAAAATATTGCAGTCATTTGCCAGGGTTAGGATTCCTCCAGAAGGCTGCAAGCCCTGGTGTGCAGGATGCGCAGAGCACTGCCAGCACCAGTGCTGGGACGTGCCGGTAGCTGGGGGGGGTGTGGGGGGAGTGTGTGTGCGTGTATGTACTTTCCTCAGTCAAGATCCTTGTGATATTTCCTGCCCTCTAGAATTTGAAAAGCAAGTCAGTGCTTCAAGTACGGCAAATATTTAAATAACCAATTAACATCATGAGAGATTTTTCCCATTTTAAAATGATTTCCTTTTGAAGCAGGCAGAGAACTAAAACTCCTTTCCCAGGATGTTTTTCTGCAGCCTTTCCTCTCCCCTTGGGAGGCCGATATTTGCATGAGGGAGAAGCAGCATGATTTGTGGTGCTTTGGAAGGAGATAAGAATGCAAACATCAGGGTGAATTAACAGCTGGTGGAAAATGTGGCCAGCTCACCTTAGAGGAGGGATGGCATGACAGAGAGAGAGAAAAAAACACTAAATCAATGTGGAACTGCCAAACTACAGCTGAGATTCAACAGCAGAAGAAATCTGGGCATGGCATCTGCTTTCAGCAAGTGGAGCTGCATCCAAGGAGCTGAGCAGATTGGCACCAACCGGGGGTAGCAGCATGACAGATCCTGCCCCAGAAATAGAGACAGGACTTTCACCCTCTGCACAACACGCTCATGGATTGGAAAGACTTTTCGGCAAAGGTGGGAGCTTTAGGAGGCATAACAAATGCTTTCCCCACCTGGCAAGGCAGGAACATGCAGCTAACCAAACAAATCCGTCCTTTCCTGCATATCCTTCATGACCATGCACATATGGCCAGGGACGGTCACCCCAACCCGTCCCCTGCTGACTTCCATCCTGCTGTTCTTTCTCAGAGGCTCAGGGTTTGGGCTGGCTAACACATTTCTGCGGCTACTTCACTGGAAAATTAGGTTTTTGTTTAACAGAGAGTTTTTCAGCAAATACTTGCAGCTATAATGCAGCTTACAGAGTTCTGGATATTTATGGCCCCAAATGTGATAGTTTTTAAAATTCCTTTAAAAACCAGGGCAAGGTTTCTCAGAATCCTGCCCCAGCTTTGCCCGAAGCTTGCTGGACCTCAGCATCCACAGCCGTAAGGACAGGTACAAGTGCAGCTGGTAGGTGGGTGATCTGGGTTCAGGATGTTTTCAGGCTCAGCCGGCAGCAGTGACAGTGTCAGGGCTGTCCTGGGCGGTAGGGACAGGAGAAAGGGCAGGTTCATGGGGAAGGCTTGCAGTCTGCAAGTGGAACACACAAGTTCAACCTCATGCCTGCAAAATATCTGGGGAAGATGAATAAAAAGGAGGTAGGGGAAACTCAGGGGAGGAGGAAGACAATGATTCTTTTCTTGGGAACAGTCTAAGTCTTCCACTCAAATTGGCTTCTTCCAGCCAGCACAGAAGAAACGTCCAAGCTGTGTTTTCACAGGGAGAGCCTCCCTCCTGCCTCCCTTCCTCCTCGCAGCTGCTTTGCCATGGTACAAGCCCCTGGACATCCCCAAGGACAACTCTAGGCAAGCTGGACGAGAAGCAGCCTCTGGCTCACGCTGCTTGCAGGGACCTCCTGCAACAGCAGCGGAGAAGCTGGATGTGCAGCTAGCTCAGGGAATGGGTATTTCTCTCCCTGGGGAGGCTGGTAAGATCACAGTCAAGGCAAAATCAGGTAGCTGTGCTCCCAGGCTGCCTGCAGAGCTGACTGCTCGGTGCCTGCAGTAGTGTATGCCCGGCGTTTGGAGCTGAGCTGCCAGGAGAGCTGCCGAGAGTCTCACCCTCACTCCTCCTCCCCTTATGCTCACTCACGTTTTTAAGTCAGGCAGGGTGGCAGGAAAAGTCCCTCCTGGAAAGCGATTATCTAAATATCTGGTTCATCATTGTCACTGGTGATACCGTCTGTGAGTAATTAGGAGAAAGGAGGAGGGAGGCAAGGAGGAAGCTTTGGAAATGACTCATTAGCAGAATGTTAATGAAGCTCTCAGCTTAGCCATGTTAAGTGGGGAGTAGAGGCAGACCATGGCTGATTCCCTGCGCCCTGTCCCAAGGGCCTGTGACAGTTCAGAGAAGGGCAGCGGGTTCAGCTTTGCACTGCCTGCAGATTTGTGAGGATTTGGGAAAACCCTAGATGGAATGGGATAGGATCAGAGCAGGTACAGGAGGCGAATAAAGCAAAGGCAGAGACTTCTGAGCACTAAACCAGCTGAAGCATCCAAATTTCGCATAGCTCTTGCAATGACTTGACCTCCTGTGCAGACGTCTGGCAGCTGGAGCTATTGCCCTTGCTTCTGGATGTGGCCTATGGCTTGAGGGAAACAGGGTGACACACAGTTCAAATGAATTCTGCTGCCTTCCTTCTCGTGATCTCTCCTTTTGCAAAACTGGCAAGAGTGAAGTATGAACTTTGTGGAGTCTCTTGTACCTCTCTCACTTTGTCACAGCTCAGTCACATGCTGGCTTTGTGATGTGCTTTATTTTTAATTTAAAGGTTTCATTAATTCATGCTTTTTTCTTCTTCTTTTTTTTTTTTTTTTTTTAAAGGTGCTTTCATTTTACATGCTGGGAGAGATGCTGAGTTTGGGGTGGAAAGCGAGCTGTGAGTTGAATGTCAAGGCTGTGACTGTCAGCCTTCTGGAGTGAAGGACTTCTGTGAGCAAGGAGGCATTAGCAGCATTTCTTGCAGAAGGATGGTGTGTGGATCCAGCTCTTGCCCTCTGGAAGTTGAGCCATAGCAATGCTGTGGACCTGCAGCTGCTTTCTGTCAGGACATCTCCCCTTGCTTCAATGGGCGTCACACTCCATCTCCAAAATCTTCCTTCTCTCTGGTGCCAAACTCCTTGTGTTCAGAGCCTCCCCCACATTTTCATCCTGTTCCCATTTCATCTACCACTCTTGCTTTTCCTGTTCCTATAAGCCCTGCGCTTTCTGTCTCACGGCATAACCCATCCCTGCTCTCCCCTCAAAGACTGACCATCCTGCACCCCCAGGGCTCTGCGATAAGGGAAGAAGCCGCAAGGCTGAGCCGTTCTTGGATGGGAAGGGAGGAAGGCGTAGAGATGCTTAGAGGAACACAAAGGCAGAGCTGTTCTCGGCATAGAAAGGAGCTGCAGCTCGGCCCCGAC
Source organism: Buteo buteo (assembly GCF_964188355.1). Taxonomy (NCBI): domain Eukaryota; kingdom Metazoa; phylum Chordata; class Aves; order Accipitriformes; family Accipitridae; genus Buteo; species Buteo buteo. The sequence continues at coordinate 1,246,628 of NC_134186.1, read as the reverse complement.
TGCTCCGCCAGGCAGGGTCAGAGGCAGCCGGAGAGCTGGCACTGCACGTACCGGCTCTCCCACGCCGTGTCCCCTGCCTGGCATCGCCCTGCTCTGTCTCACGTTGATCTTCCATCAGTGAAGCTCTGGGAGAATTCAGATCGGGTTATCAATTTCATCAGAGTCGGGAGACAGGAGTAGAATTTGATAAGCTTGTGCAATGGCTGATTAAGATGGAGAGAAGAGGAGCCTCCAGTTTAACTCCCATCTGACCTTTCGAGAGGGAGGCAGCGTGTTGAAAAATGCCATTTGGAGCTCTTAAAGGTTTTATGCCCCTGAACATCTCAGAGCTGTTTAAGGAGAATGATATTCAGCTTGCTCATGTCCTGCCAACTCTTGCTTTCACTCCCAGCAGCAGCAGCCTCCGTGGGAGGCTGAGAAGGATTTATGAAAGGTCAATATTTGAATGTGCAAAACTTACTAAGTCTGTCAGAGGATGGGGAGAGATTCTGCATCAGCTCACTGAAAAGTCGGCCTAAATTTCCACTCAAGTAGGAGAGCAGCTGGAAAAACTCTACATGGCTCCATTGATGTTGGCTCTGGTCAGCTGTGCACACACAGCTCCATAAATATCCGTCCCCAGCTGGCACCCAGAGGTCTCGTCAAGGTGCATAAAGGTACACTGCCTCAGTGTACCCAAGATCCCTGCAATCCCTCTTCTTTTTGTCAGGGTCCATAGCTTAACAGGGCAAGTTCCTATCGGGGGCTGATGTGAGCTGCTGCAGCCTTCTGAAGAACCAACATTCCCAGTGGAGAGGGAGAAGCATTCCCAGTCTGGCCAGGCTGGGAAGCCCTTTCCTAGTGCTGACCATTTGTACTGGCCAGGTGACATCTCAGAACTACCTCTACCAAACTGCAGACGGGTGAAGTAAAGCTAGAAAGCAAACTCAGCTCTGAATCGAAATGCCAGGGAATGTTATTGCTTGTTTGCAGGATCGCAGCATCTGCAGCTTTCATGGCTTTTGTGGAAAGAGAAAGAAATTTCACTGGAGCGGAGGAATGAACCTGAAGCAGAGGAGCTGGTGCAGCCATTGACATCTGCTGTAAAGCTAGTATGAATATTTCATATTATACAATATGAAAAGTTTGCACATGTTTCACAGACTTGGTAGCGTGATGATGTGTAACTGAGGGGTAGTAGTGTTTCAGCAGGAACATATGACCTGAATTTGTTCCAGGATTTCAGGATTCTTAGCTGTAATTTTATTCTCATTCAGCAATTTGACAGGCAGCCAGTTAAATTTCCACATAAGAGATAAAGTGAGAAAAGGCTCCTATTTCTTGGAATCGGCCAGATGCCAAGATGCTTCCCATTTTGATTGCACTTCTGGTTGCATGTCGGGACTGTGCACCAGGACAAGCAGGGATACGAACCAGCCAGGCAGGAGGGTTTACAAACAGGGCTGGGCAGGGGGCTCCCTGTGACCCCCTCACAGGCTGCTGTTTGCTTGCTCCTGTCCTAGAGCCCCAGAGCTTTTGGAGTTGCCAAAATAAAGAGCAAATGTTTTTTTTGCATCTGATTTCCAGCAGGGACCGAGTCTGTGGGTGAGGCAATCAGGCACGTGTGGTAGGAGCACAGCGAGGCTCACGGGAGACCGGGAAGCCCATCTGCGTGGATGCCAGGGCTTCCCCGCTACTTCCCAACACCTAGAAATATTAGCGAATTCCCCACTATTTAAATTCCTTTCAAGAGCTGAAGTGTCATTAAGTTTCCCATTTTGCCACAATTTACAATTAGTTTACCTCATTAAGCATTGTAAAAGCTGCCGGCGAAGCACCTTGGAGGTTATCCATCACCGGTTATTGCTTCCCGCTGCTGGATTAGTGCACAGGCGAAGCAGGAGGCTCCCCGGGGACCAGGAGACTCGGCACTGGCACTCCAGAGCCCTGCACCCTGGGGGACGGCAGCACCGGGGTCCCCACTCACAAGCAGTAAAGCCACAAGGCGTGGAACGGGGGGGTGGCAGTCACCGCCAGCCGGCCTTTCCCACCAGGATACGTGCCGGAGCCCGCGCAGCTCCTCCGCTGGCATCGCTGTGCCTGCCCCAGCCGCTGAGAGCCACCAAACCGACCCAGGGCCAGGGATGCATCTCCTGCAACCAGTGGGCGAGCAGCGTCTGCCAAGCCCTTCTGCAGTCCTGAAGCATCCAGCCCAAAGGCCAGAATGATTATTGCTCCTTGGCTATTTTTTATTTAAAAGCATGACAGTTCAATAATTAGAGGCAGCAGAATGAAGCAATGTGCTCTATGCAGCACAGATGAAAGCAGCAAAAGTAAAAAAGTCAATTTTTACCAAATCCTTTGTAACATAAGCCTAATATCAGCATGAGACCATAGCTGCATTTTAAGAGAACAATCTTTGTTCTGTGTGTAAGAAGCTCTTATCCCTTCAAGCAATCCTGGATCTGTTCTGGTACTCTTCCTCTTTGTCTTTCCCTAGTGCTTGCAATTTATAGCGAGTAGTTAAGTTTGACCAAAAGATAGTGGCTCACATTTTGCAACCCCTGTGCCTGAGGATAGTGCTTAAATCCAGAGACAGGCTCCTAGAGTAACTGCCTGATGTAACTTGAGCAACTGCAATTCTTGTTGGAGCTGATGTGATCCTCCTCTGGAAACCAAGACACTTTTATTCATTCCCTTAAATTTGCAGAAAAAAGTTTTATTTTAAATAACTGAACTAGAATAATTTGAATTGTATTAACCAGAGCACAACTTGCACATTGCTTGTGGCAACAGGACTCGTTAAACCAAATGGAACACCTACGTCTTTGTCCCTTGAGGACCGTTGTACATTAGCATGTCTGTTTTTTTAATTTCCAAAAGTGATGCTAAAAATTGGTCTACAGATTGTCTTATTTCAAGCCTACTTCAGGCTTCACACCAGGGAAGTAGGGGGAACATTCAGAGAAAGCCACCAGATCTGTCTGGTGACATTTTTACCCCAATTCCTGTAATAAATCTACATACCAACAGAGGGTATTTGGGCTTTTAATTGTTTTGATAAGCACAGGGCATTTTGCCAAAAACTCAATTGAACAAAACTGTGGCAATTAGCTATGAAGTTCTCTCTGCAGAATTGTGCTCCTTAAGCTCTATTCAGATTTACAAATGAGATTGCTTAAGCGAGGATGTACATACTAATCCCTGTGTACACACACACACCTGCACGCCTGGCCCAGTTCAGTCTCAGCACTGCTGTGCACAAATGCTGCGCGCTTTGTGAAGCACTCTGTGCTCTGGAGAAGCCTTTCTGCATTCCTCTTTGGAAAAATGAAATCACACCATGGAGGAATGGTGTAACAGCAAACGGGTGGCAGGTATGGAGCTCCGAGGAGCAGGGCACACGGCCCTGAGCATTAATTACATCTGCTCCCCAGATCTGCAGCTAATGAAAGGCTCAACTTTCCACCATGTCAGGACCCCAAGGACCTAACCGAAAGCCCTTGGGGAGCAGCCCTTGTCCTCACGCTGTTGGCTCAGTTAGCTTCCTGCGATTTGGGGTTGAGACAAAGGAGATCCTCTAAAGTGGAGAAGACCTCTGGCTTCACCGAGGGGACTTTCTCTTAGTGCACCTTCTTGTGGAGAGAAATCCTTGTGTGACATCCGTCACTCCCGCCAGAGCTGCTGCAGGAACGGTCACTGTCGCTGCTACCCACCGTGTGCCACCCCACCACGCCGGCTGGCTGCACGCATGCATCCCATGCAAAGCTGTGTGCCTGAAACTGGGATTCAAGCCACACTGGAAGCTTTCACCTCAAGCTTAATCACTGTTTAATTACTCGTATGTTCCTGATGCCACTTCCTGAGACACAGGGGCTTTGGAAACAGATACCTGTGCTCCTCCCCTGTCCTCTCCTCTCCCTTCCTCGCAATCCTGCTGTGAATTTGGGCCTTTCTCTTTGTCAAATAGGGGATAAATCCTCGCAACTTCAAATGTTTGTGTCTCAGGCTCCAGCCTTCCCCCAGGTTTCACAAGTTTCTGCTTCGGCAGCTCTGCAGCAGAAGCATTTGGCATCGGGGGATTTTCTGAACAGGACTGGCTGACTCACGGCTCCCACTGCCCCACGGCTCGGGCTGACTGCGACACGAACCCAGGGCTTCTCCACAGCTCTCCTCTGGCTGGGTATCTGCAGCTCTGCTCTGTAGTCTTTGGTTTTAGATGTAGTCTCTTTGACCATTAAAGTTTATTACTTACATGTCAATAAAGCACAAACGAGCAAACAATCTTGGAAGATAAAATGCGATCTGGAAAGTATGGGAGGCTACTTATACCTAACACAAGGGGACAGTTAGTCAATGAACAGGGAGATATACCGAAGAAAGCTGCCATAGGGGAAAGAGGGAATGAGCCTGCTTCATTTTTTGAAACCAGTTCTCTTGGCTGTAGTGACATGCGCTGGGATTTACCCAGTCAAGTAAGGATTATATTTTGCAGAGAAGTTCCCTTTGCATGGATATCTCAGATTGACTCCAGTGTGGAATTTCAACCTCATCTTTTCATTATGAGAAATATGTTTATAGAGCCACCTCACCTCCTGACAGCCCACCTCTAGGTCGTAGAAAAGGGCTGAGTTCACTTACACAGAATGTACCTGTCCTGTATCTCCACATGGGAAGCTTTTTTCAGAGTCAAAACACATCTATGGGAAAATTGACTTCAAGAAACTGGCTCTTCTAGTTTATTGTCTCTACATTTGGAAAGAAAGATGCTTTGTTGCTTCCAAGTGTAGCTGTGATTATTAGAGATCTGCCTGTGTTAATTTTAATGGTCTTCTTACATGGGCTCTAGTGTGACCAGGTTATTGATGAATGGTCTGATAGCAAATCGATGTGAGGCTGCTGTGTCAGGGTGCTGAGATTAATGAATGAGAATCACAGGCAGGGCCTCTGCACTGCTCCATTTCTGCAGATTCTCCATTGAATCATTTCACTAACCTGAGACCCAGAGAGCCATGCTGGTTTGCCCATGAGCCTGAACCTTTGGAAAATGCCAGAAAGTTAAAGTCTTCATCTGCAAGCACTTGCTGGTATCCTACAAGCCAGCATGAGTCTTACTGACAGGTACTGGTCATGGTGTGACTCACGGTGCTGTCTGTAAAAATGCAGAGGGACAGTCCCCTTTGCCAGGTAACTTCCCTCAACTGGTTTTAAAACAGCTCGGTGTGGCTGAGCTGGAGATGGGTAACATCTCCTCGGACACAAATTTTTGCCCCGGGAATCTGGGTCAGTGTGGAGCATGGATGGATGGGGAGCTAGGGGAGAGAGCAAGGTGGCTGCAGCAAACTGCTCCAGTTCATCTGTGGTTTTAATACAAGTTCAGGATGCGACCAGAGCCCTGTATTTACTAATTCACTTGACTGGCAGGCATGTGTTAGCACGAAAATCGCTGTTTCAATAACCTGTCTGGCTCTGTCATGCAGAATCTCAAAATGGAAACAATTGTGCCTGTCACATCACCTGTGATAACCTCCAGCAGGAAGCATGTCCCTCTTTGTTGGGCAGATAAAGCCACTGTTGATGTCTAATACACTGGGCCAGTCAAACCAGCTTGAGGATTGTTTCTTGCTTTGCTAATTAATTTTATCACTCTTGTCATCTTCTACTCAAACCTAGGCAATCCTAAGCCTTGTAGAATTGATTTCAGGGCAAAGGAGAGATATATGCTTCTTACAAGCAAACTCCAGTTACAAATCTGAAGCACTTGCCCTCTGCTTACTTGCATCAGCGTGTTCTAAAGTAGGACACAGCACTTGGACGATTTCTATTTTGGTATCTTACAATGTATTTTTATAATGTTTTTTTTTCCTCCTCCTCCCCTCTTTTTTTCTTTTATCAGAGACAAACAACAGCTGTGTTATTGGCACAGTGCTGAGAAAGGGAAGCTAGAGGTTAGCAATAGCATAAAGATAAGCAGTTCTGGTGTAAATCAGATCCTTCACAAAGCTGAGATTAGAAATTGTCACTTGTCTACAAATAAACGATGATTTCTTGCCCTCCCCGTATGTGCAAGGCACTTTAATTTTCCATTCAAATGGTTTCTGAACACTTCTCTTTGGAGTGGAAAAGGCAAGGATCAAGTCTCCATTCACACTGTGGAAGGAGTGAACCTGATTCTGTTCTCAGTACATGCACACCATATGGAAAACCCCTGCTGTGATGCCACAACAGAAGCAAAGAGCAGATTTAAGCAGCAGATCTGGCCCACTGCTCTATGTCAGTTATCAAAAGTCTCCAGGCGGGTGCTGAGTGAAGCCTAGGGACGGGAAACCCAGCAGGACAGGGAAACTAGTGTTGTTGCCATTAAACACATACCTACTTGCTGCAGAGAGCTCTGCACAGTTTGCCAGGTCCACCTGAGAGGCCAAGCAAATATTTGGTCAAATAAACCAGGCTTAACCCAGGCACAGTTCCAGGACGTGGGCCAGTTGGGATCAGGCTACGCTACTTCAGAGTCGCATTTTGGGTCCATATGGCGCTCAAACCTCCCGGGAGAGGCTGGGCAGGATGTTTAATCTCTATGCCCAGAGGTTTTTGGTAGGGAGAGCTCAGCACACAGTGATCACATGCCTGGCTTCTCAGAAAGCTGAAGGATGATCAATAGTTGATTAATCTAGTGAAGAAATTAATGTATTAAAAGCAGTGACTGATGTCAAATACATTCTCTCTTGCTCATCGATTTCCTTATTTTTAACCTGCATGTGCCAAAGTTATGAAGCCCAATTCCAGTGTGCAGCTAGTACATTCATCTATTTAATTTCATATGGATATAATTTACTAAGCAATGTATTTGATTGAGTAAATGTGGTGCCATTGATTTTGTGGCTGAATTATCTGATTTGATTGGCACTGTGTCCCATTTAATAGAGAAAGCAACCAATCCAGTAAGTAATGTTAGTAATTGGGTAGTTGTTTTCTAAAGAAAGATTACTTGAGTTTAAAGAACTAATGTTTCTCGGTTGCAGTGTAAACCAGATAAATTTCTACAATAGATGAACATGATAACATTTATCCAATGTAATAACAAAATGCTGGGCTCTCTAATGTAGCGTCAAGGGTTCTCAGGCAGCATTCACAGAGCGGTTTATATGCAGTTTATACAAAGCTCAGGCATCAGGTCCATTAATTAATTAACCCTCAGACGACATTGAGAAATGCCATATACACTGATGAATTCACAAAGGCACAGCGAAGACAGCTGTCCTGCCAGCCCCCTGAGCTACTGCCCTGCTCCGCAGCCCCGCTGAGCTCTCCTGCTCCCCGCACAGCCCCGGGCTCCAGCCCCGCTCCTGCGAGAGCTGCGCCGCAGCGCGTCGTGCTCCTCTGCGCCCCAAACCATTGACTCCAGCCGCTGGGACGGGCAAGACAACGTGGTAGGTGGCAGCGGACCGTCGGACTCGGGGTGGCCGCTCCTACACTCACGTGCCACTGCCGGTGCTTCCCCAGCCACAACCGGCCAGAGGACCACAAACGCTCTGGGGTCAGCCGGGCACCGACGGGTCTTCTGGGCATTTGGGTCCAGGATGGGAGATGAGTTTTCTCCATTTACGTGTGTTCTAACGGACATGACTGTTAGTGTTCTGGGCTACATAGCAATAAGACTAATCATGGTCTTGGAGTAGCCATCTCTGGCTGCAAATCAATAGTGTTCAGATAAGAGAGCGGGAGCAGCCTTCACACCAATGTGACTCGACACAATTAAGGACCTGTTCCTTTCTGATAATACCTTTCCAAGCCTGAATCTGAGGCAAGTAATTTTATTCAAGGTGATGTTCAATACTGCTAAGAGGAAGGATATTTAATTAAATGCTATACTCAACAAATTTGATACCAACAATCATCTGTCAAGTTCATGTAAAACTGATAGTAATAAAAGCGGAACAACCCATACTGATTTTTTTCTTGCCTATGCTGTATTATTTTGCAACAAGAGAAACCAGCATACATCGTTTGAATTCCATGCTTATATATTACAAAATACAATCTAGTCATAATGCTGATGTGACAGCCAAAAGGAGCTCAGATATTAGCAGAAGAAAGTGATTTTTTTATTATACTATTTTATCACTGGATGGAAATTTCAGGACTTAAATTTACCATCACATCCACATCTGAACCTGAATATCTGGGAGGTCATTTACGCTGCTGCACAATAAAAGGGAGTCAGAGATGGTAAGGCATAATGGAAATCAAAGCAGAACGTCCATTTGCAACTACGCCACACATAACGCTATCAGCTGCACTATCTAAATTATGAGGAGATGTGACTCTCTGATGATGAATACAGAACATGATGAGCAGGGAAGGACAGACCCTGAGGGAGGGGGAATGTGACGCTTGTGGAGGTGTTTATCAAAAAAGAGATATGCTTCTGTATCTTAAAATGTTATTTTTCTCAAAGTTTATTGCAGATACTAAGTCAGACCTGTTTATTTACTTCATGGCAATTACAGGGTTGCTCAGAACTGTCTATTCAGACAGATTTTCCCCACCAAAAAGGCTTTTTGCTGAACATTTCGGGGTTTTACTTCTGAAAATTCAGAACTTCAAAAACATTTTTAAATGTAGAAATATTCAGCTTTTTATGTTCTGGAGGCCTAAGCTGCAGCTTTCAAATTACTGACTTCTTAAGAAAGGAAAGATGTTTCAGGCTCAAGAACAATAAAGAGTATTTCGTTTTCCTCAGAGTGCTGCAGGGATGGAATCTCTGGGGGCCCCCAGGGCGGCGGGGGACAGGGCACCGGCCCTGGGCTCCCCACGCAGGGCAGGAGCTCCTCACCCCCCAGGGACCCACCGCCCCAGGGGTGCTGGGTGGGTGCCAGCCCCAGCTCCTCCTGCTGCCGCCAGCACACGGCCGGTGATGCTTTGTTTGAGAGAGCTCTTGCCAGCCCTGATGTGCTGGCATCTTCACCTGACATGCTGGATTTACCAAGCAAATACAGTTCTTCCCGTACAAAGTGGGGGGAAAAAGAAAAAAAAGGAATAGCTTTGTGTTAGGTCTTCTCAGCTTTTCAGAGGAGATATTCAGCACACAGATTCTCCTGCCTCTCCTAAGCCAGCTTTGTGCGAGTACTGGAATGGAAAATGGCAAAGATACCAGTTTTATCTACCCTTAATTAAATGCTGAGGTTCTCCTGTGTAGTGGCAGAGATTGTGTTGTGGGGTGCTGTGAAACACAAACCACACAATTGGTGGTAATTGTAAGTCAAGGGATTTTGCTAATACCAGACTTTCAGTCATTTTTCCCTCAGTAATTAAAGCACAGCAAATAAATCAGTGTGCGGTTGATTTAAATAAACTGCCACTAGAAGAATTATTTGCTGATGACTTTCCTTGCAACTCACATATCTACTGTTGCCACATATCAGAGAAATTATTTTTGTTTCTTCAAATTAAATGCATTTCATACAGATGGCAGGTTCCCATTCCTGCTTGCTCTTGGACAGGAGCAGGAGCATTGTTAGAGTGATGTGTAAGACATAAGTTGCTTGGAGTGCTGGTGCTCAAATCAAAGTACGCTGCTGAGAATAATAAACGCACGTATGAGAATGAAATTCAGATTGGAGGCATCTGTTTGAAAACAAGAAGAGACTGTTGTCTAAGTGTCTGGCAGAAATAGATGTCTCCATAATAAAACCCCAGAAACTGAAATGTCTCTTATTTCTGGCCAGGAGGACCAGGTACTCTTCAGGGGCCTGTGACACACATCAGTTGTCCCAGTCCAGAGTTTATGGAATCTACATAAGCCTATCCTCCCTATGAACCAAATAATCTAGATTGGTGCAGTTCACACAGCTAGGAAAGCTGCGGAGATCTTAAAACATATAATCCGGATGTATAAATTTCCCTAACCACAATACCTGCCACATGGTTTCAAGAGATGCTGTAGATCTGAGATATCCTGATGCTGTCTCCCTCTGAGTTTGACCTCTCTGAACATCAGAAGGAAGCATGGTCAAGTTATCCAAGTGGCCAGAGAAAAGACAGCATGTCTTTACTACTGTTATGCATGCTTTGACCATTTTGCAGACAAATCTTCAGCTCCTTATTAAAGTGGCAATTTTCCCAAGCACTGTGCGTATGCTGAAGCTATAAAAGCACCAACAACGTGTATCAGAAGCTGGATCTTTGTTTACCAGATGTCAGCTAATAATAAGAGGTATTATACCAGCACTGAGACCCATTGTGAAAGCCATGTACAAGCTTACGAGCTAAGCTAGCTGATTTACTGACTGCTTCATACCCGCATTGCATGAGTTGGTTTGAATGTAATCTACTAAAAACACCCCGATGGGACCCATAAACTTTATATAAGGAGCCTTAACTCAAACAGTAAGAGACTCTGAGGACCCATGCAGAATGGCTCAAATGCTGCAGTGGATGGATTTTTTTATGCATTTTGTTTTTTCTTTTGTAGTCACAAGGGCTGTTTTCTGTTTATTTTGCAAAACAAAAGCAGTCTCCCCAAGTCTCCTCTGCCACAAACACAGGCAAGGCAGGAACATTGTGCCAGCACATTGTAATCCATCCAGACTTGGACAGGCTGCGCACTGCACAGGGAGACAGCTGGGTGACCTTTCCAGGTATTTGTCCTCAGTGGGGATTTGTAAAAAGAATGGTCAACATTATTTGGTGGTATATTTGCCTTCTTGCTACAGTGGTGAAGTTTAGCAGGAATGTAGAAGCGTAACTCCACTGTGGAAAAAATGCTTGATGCTGGGGTGAAAGCCTTTCCTTTGGAAAAGCAGGGCTGCTCTGCTCAGATTGCAGGTAGTCTGGCCTGAAGATGTGTGTGGACCGATGATGGACTTGATGTGTACTGGTGTGGCTGAGATCAGAATTAGACCCTGTACAACCGTAGGACTGGTGGGGATGGCTTCCTCAGCTGCTGCATGGTGCTGGTACTGCTGGAGGGAACAGGGAATGGACGCTGCGGTGCACGGGGCTGAGAGTGACCGAGGGGGACACAGGAGATGCGACTTGCCGGGGGCCGCGCTGGCCAGCGCTAGGGCAGGGAGCAGACGCTCTGTCTGGGCTCCGTTTCCAGCCAGCTAGTGCTTTTCATGCGGATGCTGTTTGCCGTTGGCTGCCAGGCAGATGGCAACTTGTATTACAGGTTATCGAGCTGAGCAGTGGGAGTCAAAACAAAATTATCGCTTTACTCCTCCACACTAATGAGAAGTGCGTCACCCAGTTGTTTCGGCACAGGAGGAGTTTGTTTCATGTTTGCTTTGGATTTGGTCACTGTTGCAAGAAAAAAAAAACAAAACAGAAAACCTGGGCCAGTGGTCTCTACTGGTCTGGTAAATTCCTTCCACCCACATCTACCACTCCTTGCCTATTCCTGTCTGTAGGGGAAGCTTGACAATAATTAGAAAGCCATCAAGTCTGTATCAATGTCATGGTCAAAGTCCCCTCACTCCACTCCCCAGCCTCTTCCCACGAGCACAGGAGGGACAGGGCTCACAACGCGCCTCCTCCTCTCCATCGCTTCGGTTTGAGGTCGGTCCACACCAGAGCCGCCTCCGTGTCCCCCAGTTTCAAAGAACAGTTCTACAGAAACAGTTTCTGGCCTCAACTTTCTTCCTGTGTTTTTCTCGTGAAAACAATAATAAGGTATTGATCTATCTTGTTGAGACAATGAAATCTTTTTAATGAATTCATTAGTCCTTAGCTGATCAGGACTTGGATGAATGCTCCAGTGAGGAGGTTAATCACAGGAGCAGATGATTTCAAAAGGCTTGGAGGATGTGCATGGAACTGACGGCCAAAGGTGGCGGGGGTCCTGGGCCAGGGATGCGCATTGGGTTTGGTTGAAGATTATGATTTTTCTCCATGGAGTGAGAAAATCCAAACTCATGCTTGATGAACTGGGCCCCAAAGGTCTGCATTGGGGAGAAGGAAACTTAACAGTGTAAAGCTGAAGAGCTGAAAGGGTCTTTTACTGAGGAGTTAAGCTCTATGATGCAGCAATGTATTCCCAAGGCTGCTGGAAAGTTTGGTCCAGGAAGTTTTTTCTGGTTTTAAATCAGTGTTTAAAAGTAAATATGAAAATAAGATGACTATAAAACTACATAAAATTACAATGTAATTTGTTGTTGTTGTTGTTAAAGGGACAGTAAGCATGTAACTTCCAAAGAACCAGTGGAAATTTTTCACTACAAAATACGTAAGACCTGCACTGAAACATCAGTACAACTTCTGAGCAACAGCACAGGTCAAATCAGAGCAATGGTTTCCACACCGCCTGGGCTGCAATGCCCCATCCAGAAAGGTCCGGGCTCTTTCTGCCACCTGTCCATCGCTCCTTTCCTGTTCCATCACGACACTGCCATTTGAACTCTATTCCTTTCAAGCTTGAAAGCACATGGCTACAAGGCTTGTCCTACCACTGCTGTACTACACTCTAAAAATTAATTTCAAACCCCATGATGCATTTTCTATTCACAGCTCAATCCAATCACTGGGGAGCAGAAGCAAGTAAACTGCAGGTAGTGTCACATTGGTAAAAGTTCAATGGTGACTTAGCGCTCTCCTGCCTTGACCTCAGGTTTAAATTAGAGCAATAATCCAGCAGGTGTAGGCTAATCAAAGGATGATGGGGAGAATTTTGGCCAAAGACGCTCCTCTCAGTGCAAGCAGAGGGAGGATTTTCCCTTCTGTTTCAGCACAAATAATTCAGAGGAGAGCCCAGCTCCTTCCCGGGGGGCAGATCCGTGCCGGAGGGTGCAGAGCACAGCGGTGCTGCACGGAGACCTGGGCTCCCGTCTACCTCCTCATCCTGACGCAGCGGCCACGCGGCGTGGCCCAGGGCGCCGTGTCCCCAGCACTGCAGACCACCGCTCACAGTGCTCCCTGCGCTAACCGGGATGCTCAAGCCAACAACACAACAGCACCAACCTACCGCCCTTCTGATCCCACCTTTACTCCCGTTTCTTCCCAGAGGAACAAATCTCTGTTAAAAACTGTCATTTGAATGTCCACAAACCATGGAGAGACACTGGAAATGCATTATCTCCCTGAACCCGATACGAGTAAGGATTTGGCTGCTTGGTGCCACTTTGAGATAATTGTTTCAAAGGATTTGAATGTAGAAAATACTTTAAAACAACTTTAGAATCAATAGCTATTTTAATTTGCAACTTGCAGCTCACTTTGACAAATAACCCCCAAAAGGAGGATAAATAATACAGCTTCAATTATATTTCTGTACAATATTTATCTTATTTTGTGTTGTGTGCTGCTGAGCTAATTAAATTTTCTGCTGCCAGCCCATGCTTGTTCCCCTTTCACTTGTAATATATAACTTTATGAAGAGGGACTAAATCTTCCTGTGTGAATGGCACTTTATCCCTGAATGTGAATGTTGCTGGAAAATAAAATAAAATAAACCAACAACAATACTCTTCATAAAACTAAGAATAAAAGCCACACAGCTGAGCTATTTTTCAGTAGGGACAAATGATACACAATGGAGGGAAAGCAGGTGGCAGCTGGAAAGCATCCAAAAACCCCCAGAGGCTTCACAGCTGGGAACCAGGACCTGATATCCTTTGCTTGAACATGGCGCTCCTTTGAATTTCCGAGCCAGAGGGGATGGTGGAAGGCAGCTCCCTGCTACCTCCCACTGCCTCCCTGAAGGACACAGAGCCCTGCTGGGTCACACTGAACTACATGATGTAACGCAGGCAGAAAAGGTGGTGCCTGGCCCCTACAAGATAAAAATTTAAATTTATTTTGGAGCCTGGGGATGGAAATTTCAAATGATATCTATCTAAAGATGAAGCCAGAGGCTCATTGGGACATTCCAGTATGCCCAGCGAGGTTAACTGGCACTAGGTGCCCACACACATAGGGAGCACTCACCCTGTGCTGACCCGGGAAAAGCAATGCCCTTTAGAGCTGGTGGGACTGCAGCTGCCTCAGCGCTGGTGGCTGGCACAGCTCTCGGGGGGGATTTTTTCCCCTGGCAGGTGCTGTAGCTCCCTCCGGGACACAGAAAGGGACACGTGCGGTGGTCATCCACACAACCACCTCTGCGCTGGAGCAGGACACAGTAAGTGGACAAACTCTAAAACTTTTACTACGACGCTCACTTACTGACTTTTCTGTAACTTTTGTATTCTGCAATTCATACTCATGAGTTGCTGTTGGAGCTATTTCTGCTCCTATCCCAATGCCTTTTAATTTCTTTTTCTCTAAATTGCTGCCTCTGGAGGTGGAAAACAAGCCATGAGCACTTGTTTCATGTATCAAGGCAAAATGTCAGTCAGCTTCTGCCTGTGGGCACCTGTGCTGGTGCCAGTCATTTTAAACTATACCCAGTGCAACCAGGAAGGCTGCTGGGAAAAAAATAAAAGAAAGAGAGAGGAGGCCATTCAGCTAAATGTTGGGAATTGTTTGCAGCAAACTGACAGATGTTTATGGTTCATAAGTACACTCCCAAAAGGACAATGTTAGTAGCTTGAAAAAATGGAAGGGGGGAAAGATGGAAGAATTGATTTAACATCTGTGTTTTTCTTGAAAACGTTTTCTCTTAGGAATATCAGGGAAGCTGACATTTTCACAAGGCAGGAGAAGTGGGATTCATGGCTAAATGTAGTCCTGATGATGAAACAAAGCAGGGGATCCAAAGGAAAGCTTTGTAGGCTGCAGCATCTCCTTCATAGCTTCTCCACCACCTGGAATACTTACAATGAGAAAAATATGGGTTCACTACAACTTTGGCCCCTTGGCTTGTTTCATACGTCACTTGAAAACTGATGGCTTTACAGCCTGCCCTTGTCTCAGCCCTGCACACAACCCGGAGAGAACACCACTGCTTCAAAAATGCCATGTTGGGAGAGAAATCAGCCACCAAATCTTGACTTTTTCCTCTGCCCCTCTCCTCTGGTCTGCTGACAGCCAGCCTTGCTGGTTTGCAGACGTTCCCATGCAAACAGTTTGGGTTACAAGTGTTTGATTATTTTTTAATTTTCCACTAAACTGGCACTGCTCTTGTGCAAATGTCACGTAACAGGCAATTGCAGGAGCTGTGCAAGCAGAAAGTGAAACAGCAATAAAGCAGCCTGCTTTCTATTCTCTCACACTTCGGAGTTATAAGATCCACATCGCACTTTCTTTCATTTCAGCCTGCTTGGTGTTAATTTTAGCATCTAAACCTTCTATTTTAGAGCTGAAAACGCAGCTGATAACATGGTTAACAACTGTTGCCGTGGTCTGCCTTGGCAGCGAGGCATTAGCATCCTCGCTAGCATATTGCCTTCAGCTGCACTTCCAGGTTTCAGTCTCACAGCTCCTCCCCAAAAATGTGGTTGGTGCTGCAGAAGCGCTGGTCACCACCACCACCCTGCACTCAGTGCTGATCTGACTGGCTTATTAGACAAAGGCTAGGATATTTTTGCCACTGATAAGATCACCTCTTACGTGATGGATGAGCCTGCAAGCTATTCCCGTGTCTCCATTATTCATCTCTACTGTATGCTGTCAAAGAGCACAAGGTGTTCAGTCCACTGCGCTGGCAGGTTAGGTTTTCGGGAGCAGGGAGCCGTATGTAAGGCGTGTATCCAGTATGCACAAGATACCTTTGCTCACTTAGCTGGTGCCTGGTGCTCTCTCCTCTTACAAACTCTTCTCCTTGGTCCAATGGATCAGGCTGGGGCTCCTGGTGGAGCCTCCCCTGTGCCTCTGGCCAGAGGTGATGTTCCAGCTGTGGTACTCACTGAGGCCCTATAAGTGCAATGGCTTCTAAGGAAGACTGCTAAAGTTTTGGGGGATCTCCAGCTCTGGACCTGCATGAAAGAAACAGCAGCTGCAAGGTCACTAGCACATCTTCTCAATCAGGCCACAGAGATGTAAAGCTGCACACCATGAACCTGGGTTTAAATGAAGAACAGGGTGCAAAAGAAAAGCATACAGATCTCTGGTATGTAGGAATGCCAGAAATTTCAGATTAGCCAAGAGCAGAATCAGCTGAAGATGTGGAGTTTTTTCTTTAATTTTATTTTCAAAGTAATAAACACTGTAATTAACCATAGCTTAATAAGTCATCAATCTTGTGCAAAAAAGGAATAATGAACTAATTAACTAGGATGCATTCTCCCATTGTAGACAATCAATGCCTTATCTTAATGTAGGTGTATCTCTAGAGGGGAAGGAGGGAGGTTGGAAACAATTAAAGAAACTAAATATTGTGAGAGAGACTGCTAGTTTGTTTTTCCCTAAAAGAGGAAATGGATTAAGAGAAAAATTCCAATGTTTGAAACCCAGTATGCTTATTTCCCCTGTTTTACTTCTTAGAGAAAAAACAGAATAGGAACGACCCTTAGTATTCTCTGACTAACCAGTTTATATTTAACTAAGACAAGAAGAACCACAAGGCTAGCAAACCCCCTTTTAATCACCCTCCTTCACCTCCCCCCAAGTTTAAAGAACTGTCAATCTGCCATTACAAAGTCAGTGCCTTGAAAAAGAGTGAGTTTGCATTTGTATGAGATTTCAGAATGTGTCCTTCTAATCTTCACATATTTATTCCAGTGATTCCCTTTGCTTCCTCTCTCAGCCTAAAGTTAATTCAAGCCGTTTTATACTCTAAAAGCAAGTCTTTTCTTGTATGTTTAAAATACAGTTTGAGCCTCTCCCAGTTCAATAGAGTCACTTCGGTTGTAAGCAACTGCTCAAGCAATTGCTGCTTCTTCCCTCAAGAATATTACATTCTCTGTTGCTCATAACAAAGATATCAAGAGTGTTAATATTGTTGCCGTGGTGACTGACAGCTGCTGCAAATATGGCTGATATAAAGTTAAATTACTGCACTTTGGAAGCAGTGCAAAAGCTCTGAATGTAGCTGGGGTGATCTGTTACATCCTCCCGGGGAAAGCTGGGAGTTGAGAGGCATCCACCAATTTCATCACAAGAGTGCTCAGAAAGCATCATATACACCTCATCTCCAAGGGAGGCTATAAAAAGGGACGGGCTTTTTATCTCATCTTGGTGCTAAGAAGCTCAAAGTCACAGGGCAGAGAAGAAAGGGCCTCCTCCATCCCCTCTGTGGGGACTGCGTGGCAGACAACGGCCAAAGAGGAGGGGAAGATCTCTCTTAGCAACAGTTGGTTCATGAAGAAACAAAAAGACTCCTACATTTCACCCTGGTGTCCACAATACAGGTCCACAGTGAGCTTACAGATGTGTTTAGACAGGCTAGCACATCAGCATCCTCCTGGAGAGTGAGCGGAGCTGCAGGATCTTCAGTGAGCGCACACATCTGAGGGCACACCAGAACCCAACGCCTGTATCAGGATGCCTCTGGAGAAGAGACCCGTGTTTATTCCCTTCTATTCCATGGTAACATTTGCTTCTTGCATCTGATCTGCAG
Source organism: Buteo buteo (assembly GCF_964188355.1). NCBI lineage: Eukaryota > Metazoa > Chordata > Aves > Accipitriformes > Accipitridae > Buteo > Buteo buteo. The sequence goes on along the minus strand of NC_134186.1, from coordinate 1,229,218 downwards.
GTATGAGATGGGCTCAAAACTCGGTGTGACACAGCAAATACATGACGTGCACTACAACGGAAATCAGACCAGCTCTGCAGGATGAGTTTCCAGGAGCAGCATCACTTCTAGGAGCCTGGACAGGTTGTTTATCACATTCAAGTCCTGCTCCTTCACCAAATCACCCAGCGAGGCTCGCAATCGGTTGGAAGGAGAGGTTCTGCGTAAATGCACATGCCAATGGGTGGGCATAGTCTTGGCTGAGTAATGGTCTCTCACTGTATCTCTAAAGGGCTCAAAAGCTACGTCAAGGAATGAAAACTGTGGTGGAGCTAGTGGAAGAATTAAATTAAACAGATGGAAGTGCGGGAGTAGAGTTTGGGCAAAGAAAGGCCAATTTCAAACCATATTTTTAATTAAATTGGGGAAGTTTTTAACTGATGAAAACATCTTTAGTTGGATTTAATGGCATTTAGCTGCTTTAATTGGGATGTCTATATTTGGAGTTTGCAGACAGAAACAGATAATAAGGCAACAAAAACAGATCACAGGGGCTTAAAATCCTGGCATTTGCATAACCCAATTGTTCACATTATGAAATGGAAACCCTGTTATCAGCTTGCATAAAACAGCTTGTTTTGGTAGATTGCAAATACTGTGTTTAATTAACCAAGCTTCAGGGACAGTGAATCTTATTGTTACAAGATACAACTCTGTGGAAATAAAGGCATTTTCATTTAAATAAAACAAAAGGGGATGTTTATCAGGATGTTACTTAATTGTCAGCATTGCTAAAGAGTTTTGTTTCTACTATAATTTATGAACTGGAATTGATCAGTGAAGCAGGGAACCAGGCGCCTTTGTCCTGTACAATTAAAGCTCCGTCATCTTAAATCCAGGCATTAATGACGCCAGCAGCTAAGAGGAAAGGAGAAAAAAAAATCTGCAAGTGCATTGGAAATCCTGGGTTATGAATGAAATCCAGTTTTACCCAATTAGCACTCTCAAAGCATCTCTATCTTGGTAATATCTACCTCTGGCACTTCCAGAAAGTCGGTTACAGTATCACTAAAGTCCTAGCACATTCCCCACTAAAGAGCAGAGGAGGACAAGGCTGGGCAAGTATAAGGCTATAATGCCATTGTTACATTCTTTGACACCCCCTCCCTCAGCAATCAAGCTGGAGATCTTTATCTGAAAAGCCAGGAACTGTCCACAGAGTAAGACGGAAAAATAACTGAGCTGCTGGGGAAGAAATGATTAGGTTTTCCTTGCAGAAAACACTGCTGGGAATGGCAAACATTCTTGTTTTGAGTTTGAGACACAATAAAACCTAAATATTTCTGTATCTAGATGTATTTTTGCTAACTTTTCCAGTATGTCAGAAAACATTTTTCACTAGGGGGGAAAAAAAGAAAAAAAAAAAAAAAGCATCTCTAGAAATATTATTTGCCATTTTGCAGCTTCCCTGGGAGCCTGCCCCAGGACCAATGTGCCACACAGGCATGGCAGGAGCATCCTCTGTCCTGGGAGCCTGCTGAGCTTTGAGAAATGCAAAAGGGAGTTAAAAAGGATGCTGTGCACACCAAGGACAAACCCTGTCCACATTACCACTAATGCAAAGTACAAATCACAGGATGTTTCTCTGAAATATGTAATTGTATTTGAAAGGACACAAAAGCTGCAGTTGCTGAGCTGCTTCCAGGAACAAAATGTATTCCATGGCCTGAAACAAAGTCTTATTTATATGCTGTGGTTTTCTGTGATTGCTTAAATATGCTTATCACATTGGTCTTCTCACAGTGCAGCACCACTGAATTCCTTCTGTTCAGAAATGACAATGTGCAACGTAAGATTTCTGACCACAGTGAAACCCCTCACCCGAATACCCAGAGGCAGCAGGGGAGAGCCTGCATGGGCACTTAGCGAGAGGCAGAAGTTGCTGGTGAACCCAGTAAAGCATATTATCAAAGAAATGTGCTGGAGTAATCGGAGAGGAGAGCAGATGCTGCTGGCAATAAAAGCCTATGTGAAATCCAGCTGAGAAGCCTACTGAGAGACCTACAGGGGCAAATTTCCCTATGGTAGGACAAAAGAGACCCAGCAAGTGAATAGCGGAAAAAATCTATTGCAAGGTACCCATTATCAAGCAGCAGCGAAGCTGCAAAAAATAGAGAATTGAATTTGAGGAGGGAAGGGAAGCAGGCACCCTGTGGACACAATTACAGAGCCTTTTCAGAAACTGCTGGGTGTGTAAATGCAGGAACAGCAGATGGGAGAGGTCTGAGGATGAAAGGGTGGAAGTGGTCTCCCCACATGTGCCAAGGAAGCAGCCAGCTGCCTGCCTCTGCCCCTGCCCGTGGGGCCAGCTCCCTCCCGCCCACTCTGCCCAGTCCCACCAGCACACCCACAGCCCCTCCTGCGCTTGCCGTGCTCCGCACCCGGGCAGCTCTGTCCCCTCCGTACCCCAACTCTGCCGGCAAAGGCTGTTCCCTCCCTCCCAGCAGCACGTGGAGGACCCCGTTTCCTACTGCCCGGCTGCTTTTCTCTCCCTGCACGGCATCTCCTTTGCCTATGACCCTTGGGTCACCTCCATCGTGACACAGCACCCCTTGGGTTCTCCGTCATGCAGATGGAATTGCTCCTTTGCTCCCACAGCCCACGTCACAGCCCTCACCCTATGCCGTAAATGCTTTGCAGGTCCGGGATGGTACAACGACAAAACCCAATGCCCCTTGCGTGTCCTGGGTGTGTATTTTCAAAGGGGCTGATCGCTGTAGGTACCAGCCTCCGTTCTCTCAGCTGAGTTAGCTCATTCCAGGCTAAGCCTCACACAAAAAGCTGGGCTTCCCCACAGCTGCAGCACCTTGCACATGGTTCCTGGATAAGCTGGGTTCAGGGTTGCAACCCACATGGCCCCCAGCTTCTTGTTATAAACAAGGTGCAATCTCTGCAGTCTGGGGCTGTGCCCCAGGTGATGGAGATGCCCAGCAGGAGCTCACCACCACCACGGTCCAGCACTGCTCAGCCTGGTGCTACCTCAGCCCTGCAGCCTCACAGGGAAACTTCCCAGCAGCCAGGCTGCTCTTGGAAAAGGTGAACCTGGTGCTTGAAAGGCACCAAATCCTTTAATCCCTGCAGCCACTTTAACCCTTGGCCTCCTGAGCCCCGTTGAAGGATCTGAAAGCTTGCTGAAATCCCAAAGTATCACAAGGATCATTGTACATCCTTAAATAAACCTCCTTTCTTTAGCTCTCTCCCTTTGTGAGGATTTATGCTCTGTGAGAGGCACAGCTGCTCCTAAGGAAATGGCTTGAGGTTCAAAAACTCCCTCCTGGTTTTTACTTCTTGCCTCTTGAGGGTTAACAATCCTCTGGAGAGTGCAGAGCAGCCTGTCTATCCACTTTGGTAATTGAAATCAATTTCTCTGCCTTATCTTTAGGAAACCTATATAGTCAAGACACTAATCTGCTGGCTCTGGCATCTTTTAAATGAAAACCTATTTAACAAAAAAAAAAAAAAAAAAAAAAGAAAAAGGTCCTTTCCCTGCCTGCTGATGCTCCTTCGCTCAGCTTCCAAAGGGGGAGACAAACTCCAGGCTCTAGACTTTTTTGGGGAGCAAGCACCCACTGCTGGTCAGCCCCTGGGCCTCCTGGGCAGGCAGTGTGGGTGAGCTCAGTTCCTCTCTCCTGATCCCAGCACTTCTGACTTCCCCAGGCCAGGCAGGAGCTCTGCCCTGACAGGTCCTGCCATGCCCAGCGCAGTGATGGGAGGGGAAATTTGCTGCCTACTCATGGACCAGGGGAGCTCATGCACTGCCTGAGGGGACATCCATTGAGGAGGATTGAGGCCAGAGACCCCCAGATCAAGAGAGGGGCTGGGAAAGGGGCTTTCGGCCAGATACCTCCTTGGTGTGGCTCCTTGGCTCCTCCTGCAGTTCCTCCCAGCTTCTGTTCCTCTGACTCCTATAGACACCGTGCTGCTGTAGAGGGGTCACAAAACCAGGATGCCAGTTGTGCATCTGATACAGGCACAGCTGCGGCCAGGGATGGAGGAGGTGAACCCCTCACCAGCCTGCTCTGAGGAGTGGATGAATGCCTCCCTTTGCAAACCTCTCCTCTCAAATCTTCAGTTACCTAAAATGAAGCCTGCAGAGAAAAAGCAGACCCAAACCAAGTTCTCTCCTAATCCTGGTCATTAGGAGTCCAGCCAAGCCAATAGATTTCTAATTTGCAGTCAATCAGGCTTGAAATCCCTGTAGCTTTTATTATAATTACACAGATCAAGTAATCAATAGGGAATCATAGAATGGTTTGGGTTGGAAAGGACCTTAAAGATCGTCTAGTTCCAACCCCCCTGCCATGGGTAGGGACACCTTCCACTAGACCAGGTTGCTCAAAGCCCCATCCAACCTGGCCTTGAACGCTTCCAGGGATGGGGCATCCACAACCTCTCTGGGCAACCTGGGCCAGTGTCTCGCCACCCTCACAGTGAGAAACTTCTTCCTTACACCTAATCTAAATCTTCTACCCTCTTTCAGTTTAAAGCCGTTACCCCTTGTCCTATCTCTACACACCCTCATAAAAAGTCCCTCTCCAGCTTTCTTGTAGGACCCCTTTAGGTACTGGAAGGCTGCCATAAGGTCTCCCCGGAGCCTTCTCTTCTCCAGGCTGAACAACCCCAACTCTCTCACAGCGTGTCTTCACAGGAGAGGTGCTCCAGCCCTCTTAGCACCTTCGTGGCCCTCCTCTGGACTTGCTCCAACAGGTCCATGTCCTTCTTATGTTGGGGGAGCTGAATGCAGTACTCCAGCTGGGGCCTCACCAGAGTGGAGGAGCGGGGCAGAATCTCCTCCCTCGACCTGCTGGCCACGCTTCTTTCGATGCGGCCCAGGACACGGTTGGCTTTCTGGGCTGCAAACGCACATTGCCAGGTCATGTTGAGCTTCTCATCAACCAACACCCCCAAGTCCTCCTGCTCAAGGCTGTTCTCAATCCACTCATCGCCCAGCCTTGGGATTTGTGCTTGGGATTGCCCTGACCCATGTGCAGGACCTTGCACTTAGACTTGTTGAACTTCATGAGGTTTGCACGGGCCCCCCTCTCAAGCCTGTCAAAGTCCCTCTGGATGGTACCCCTTCCCTCCAGCATGTCGACCGCACCACACAGTTTGGTGTTGTTGGCAAACTTGCTGAGGGTGCACTCAATCCCACTGTCCGTGTCACTGACAAAGATGTGAAACAGCACCAGTCCCAATACCAACCTCTGAGGAACGCCACTTGTCACTGGTCTCCACTTGGACATCGAGCCTTTGACCATAATTCTGAGTGCAACCATCCAGCCAATTCCTTATCCACTGAGTGGTCCATCCATCAAATCCATGTCTCTCCAATTTAGAGACAAAGGATGTCACGTGGGACAGTGTCAAATGCTTGAATGATACCACCCTGACCCTAAAAAAAAGGGAAGTAAAAACTCATGAGCACACCTCAGCGTTCCCTGGGCACCAGGCAGGAGGACAGGGCAGCAGCATCGCTCTGCAGCAGTGCCTGCACCACGCAAGGCTGCTGACTCGGGTATACTCAGAGCAGGATGTTACATATTTTCAGTGGGTGCCTGTGGTGGGAAGGAGAAGCTACAGAACAGGGAATGAGAAAGCAAGCACAGAAACTGATGGCCAGAAGATCTGAAGTTGGGACTCCGCATGAAACAGATTGAAAGGACCTCAATTTGTTACTGACCCAACAGTAACACACAATCTTTCCCAGATGTCTATCCTACTGCTGTCTGCAGGAGGAACCATCACCGTTCTCTGAGAAGAAATGTGCATTTACCAAAAATTAACAACTTGTAGTTTCCTTCAAACTAAGTGCACTTCTTGAGCAAGACAATATAATTGAGGCACATTAATATCATGAGATAAGCATCACTGACCACATTTATGACAATATAAAAGGAATTCACAGATAAAAAGAACTTATACCCTATAAATCAAAGCATTTTGGTGCATAAAATTTGGGAACACAAGTCTATGAATTGTAATAGAGCATGACAAAGTCTCATCAACAGAAGTAAATATTAGGCCCCCAATGACAAACAGATACCAAGCATCCTATCTGAATGTTTTTTCAACACATCAAATTTAAAGCAGTTCCCCGATTCTTATTCTCTTAATCGAGGTAATTTGCTTTAAGTGTTCCTTGCAACTGAGAAATTACAATTGCCCTTTTAATATTCTAGAATACAAACAACTTTCTTTTTTTTTCATCTGATGCTAATCATTCTGTGCTCCTCTGAGGAGGAATCCTCTCTGGGTGAAAAGGGCTTGAAAGAGTAACATGCACATCAGGAAATGAAATGTGTGACAGTGATTTGACTGGGTAAGGGTAGAGGAGGGAATGGCCATTTCACTGGCCTGGCTTCCCCATCCAGTTATTCATTATGTTAAATTGCCATTATATTCCTTTCAGCTCCCCAAGAAGTCAATATAACATAATGAAGTTATCACAAGATGAAGCTTGCTGAGCTAATTTGTTGATGATAACATAAAACAGTTCTGGGTAAAGGTTGGGAAGACAGCTTTGTTTGCATTAGTGAACATGAGGATAGTTGGGGTTATTCAAGACAGGTAGTAGTTTCTTCCACCATCCTTGCCCTTTCAGACAAGATTTTTTCATCCTTTGATTGCTAAAAATGTCAAAAAAGTTCCAATACTCAATGACACAGCAATAGGAATCTGAAAGGTTAGTATAAATACAGGCTGCTCTTGCCTCTGACCACTCAATGCTGTTCAACAGAAAATCTTGCTTCATTTCTTCAGTAGCATAGCACTTCAAAACAGTTTCTTAAGAAAGCCTAATACACACATGTCCTTTTTCTCAGCAGAAGTAATACCAAAGGAGTAAGAATGCTGTGCTCATCATCAAATAACCCTTCCTGAGTACATCTCAGCTTATTTTCCTCAAACACTGTTGACAAATGATGCATGAGAGGGTACCAGGAAGGAAGCAGATACAGTGCCTGTCATGTAGCAATTGCTCAGTGCCTACAGTTGACAATAATTTGGAGATCCATCTGTACACATCTCACTAACTGTATTTGACATTGGAAATACCTGTAGTTTTTGATGGCAAACTCCATTTTAAATACAGGGCATATTTTCTGGCTTCGTGATAAAGTGCAACCAGAAGCGTATTTCAGCTGCAGATCTCCTCCCTCCTGCTCACCGGGACGCTGCTGCATTTGGGGCCAGACACAGCCCTCCAAATAAGACAACACGGCTCCTTGTTCACGCAGCTGGGGCTGCCACTTCCAAAGCTACCATTTGTAGCCACACAATTTTGGCAGCCATTTACCAACACGCTTCAGCTCCAAACTACCTCTTGTTCCTACATTAATCAATTTATTCTGTTCCTTGTAGGAATATGTATCCTGTCAACCAGTTCTTCGGGTTACAATTGGCTGCTGATGTTGGAGACCGACAGAAAGCAAGAAGGTAGTATAGGAAACTAAACATATTTCACTGCAGCTTGCATAGTGAGTAGCTTCGGGGCTGTGCCAGTGTGGGATGTTTTCATGCCACCCACTGTTGAGGAGCAGAGTAGCAAGGCTGCTCCAGTGGGCACAGCAGCGGGTCCCTGGGGGACACCAGGCACATGCTCCCCAGGGGCTGGGAATAATGGGGATACTGCAGAGTCCAGGAAGGATGAGCAGTTGAGCGAGAGAACGAGGACAAAAATTTCCAGACTGGAAATTCAGACCGCAAGTCCTTCTAGCTGAGGATCCCCACTCCACACAGCCTGTGGTATTTAGATTATTACTAAGATCTACATACAAGCACCACTAGTGCAACTTTGTCATCCCATTGCTCACTGTTTACCAACTCATGGAGGGAGGATGGTGGGTTTTATTTTAGTTTTTGCTGCAAGAATTAACAGAATGAAGGTCAAGGAGCAAGGTGGGCTGATTTGTAAGTATCTGGCATTTTTACTCCTGTCTCAAAGCACCATGATAAACCACTCTGAATGCAAACGTGACTCGAAATGAATCACCGAGTACTTTACAGTGCAGGTAAAAGAGGACAGTATGGGATCCAGATACAAAAAGAACAGTTGTTCTTGCAGCATTTCTATCCCTTTTCCTTCCCCCTCAAATTTCAATAGGCCATGTCTAATTATTGACTGGCACATATTCCTCCTCACACTGGTGTATTATCAGACCATAGCCCATGTGTCAGTCCACAGAATTAGCAGCTATAATTGGACCCTTTTAACAAGGTACACAACACATTTTAAATTAAATTGCATTCCATAAATCAGGTTAACCTTTTCAACACTGCTCTAAGAAAATTAATTACTCATATCGAAGCACATGACCTTTTCACAGCACTAGGGATTAGCTTCCACATTTCTTTTATTTTGCCTTCTTTCTGCTCCTCCCCCCTCTCTCCCCCAGCCCAGCCTTCTTTCTTCATTTAAAAACATCAGAGCACAAATAGGGTCAAGGCTGAACACATTGCTTCAGCTCTCTCTCACAGCTTCAACCAAGTACAACTTAATTGCTACTTTCTTTTCCAATTCTCCTCTTGTAAGAAAGCTGCCCCCTTTTCCCCCTCCCCTCTTTTCTGGCGGGTGAAACCAGGGCTGCCCAGGTGCCAACACTCAACTTTATCATCTGACTCTTGACTTTGGTTTGATGTTTGCTTGAAACACCTGGGAGTCTTGTGACTATGTGAGGGTCTCCATTTCCATCACCAGCAACTGGCAATGTTTCTACTTTTCTAGCCCTTAGAATCATAAATAAAGTGTGGCCGAGTGCCCTAAAAGCTCAGAAGGAAAAAAAAGGAAAATGCTTTATTGTGTTAAAATCTGCCAGAACTTTCTACAACAGTTCTGCAGGGTTGATGGAAATAAATGTCAGCAGCACAGTCCCAGTAGCAGGTTGGGAACATCAGAAAAGGACATCTATTGAAGCCAGCATCAAAGCAAGCAGGGCAACCTTAAACAAAATCAGGTGGGAAAACCCCAAACAGATACAATCTCATCTCTACCCACCTGATCCTACTCAGAGTTTCCATGTAATTTGGGTTTATGAGCTTTCTTATGCCTTCTATGGCGAGTTCAAAAACTGGCTTAGCAATATCTACAAATAACAAATCTCAGCTCTAATTGAGAGAATTAGAGTAGAAAAGGCTTTGTTGCTCCCTTCTAACAGAGCAGGAGAAGCCGGGGGAGCTGGCAGTGTGTGCAGCAGTCCTCCATCCCTGATAACAGCACAAGCAGCTGTGGCTGCCCCATTAACCCACCTGTACCCGGCCTCCTTTGTCACCGCTGTCCCCACGAGCACAGTGGGGCTGTGTCAGCTCCAGGACCTTTAGTAAGAGAGGGAAACAAAACAAATGATCACTGCAGGATGAACAAGCATTAGGATCTCTTCCCAGAGTCCCTTCTGAAGCAAACTCAAGCTTTTGTCACATTTCCTAGTGGTGTATCACATTTGTGATATGCTATTAAATGAGGCTACTTTACAGGCAATTTTCTGCAGAAAATCCTTCAACAATGAAGGGAAAAAAATTGGGATTGGAAGCATTCCTTAGACAGCAATGTTTGTGCTGATACATCAACAATTTTCAAAAGTCAACAATTCATAGAAAAAGTTTTGTTTTGCAACCGTGCCCACTGTTTGTTATTGTTAAAACAAGCTTGACAATGCCATTTTCTTTCTCCCAGAGCTCTCCTCCAAGCCTGTATGGCTTCAGTTAAGCAGAAACAAGCCCATCTCCTCAGTCCTGCCCTGCAGCACTGCACTCCAGGATGCTGGTCTCCAGCTCTGCCTCTACCGTGGCCTCATCCAGCCACCCTGGGGCTCTGCCTGGTGCTGTTTATCTTCTCTGGGCTGGATCCTGCACTGACTTGCTGGCTTGTGCTCCAGGCTTGAAATTGTCCGGGCTGTGTTGCCCAGGCTTGCCTTGTGCTCTGGGCTGCCCACGGCTGCAAGGAGACACTGTGTCCCGGTTTCAGCTGGGATAGAGTTAACTGTCTGCCTAGTAGCTGGTAGGTGCTATGTTTTTGGGTTCAGTATGCAAATAATGTTGATAACACTGATGTTTTCAGTTGTTGCTACGTAGTGTTTAGACTATAGTCAAGGATTTTTCAGCTTCTCATGCCCAGCCAGCGAAAAGGCTGGAGGGGCACAAGAAGTTGGCACAGGACACAGCCAGGACAGCTGACCCAAACTGGCCAAAGGGGTATTCCATACCATGGGATGTCATGTCCAGTATATAAACTGGGGGGAGTGGGGCCAGGGGGAACTGCTGCTCGGGGACTGGCTGGGTGTCGGTCGGCGGGTGGTGAGCAATTGCCCTGCGCATCATTTGTACATTCCAATCCTTTTATTACTACTGTTGTCATTTTATTAGTGTTATCATTATCATTAGTAGTTTCTTCTTTTCTGTTCTATTAAACCGTTCTTATCTCAACCCACAAGTTTTACTCATTTTCCTGATTTTCTCCCCCATCCCACTGGGTGTGTGTGGGGGGAGGTGAGTGAGCAGCTGCGTGGTGCTCAGTTGCTGGCTGGGGTTAAACCAAAACACATGGCCACAAGGAGATGCTGCTGGAGCCCCTGCCAGGGAGGAGGCCACCGTGCGCTGGCCCCCTGCTGCCATGTGCTGGCCCCCGCCGCCGGAGGAGCACGCTGGGACGCGTCGCCTGTCTCCGAAAGGTAGGACGTTGCGCGGCTCGGTGCCCACGCGTCGAGGTGCCAATTGAGCAGAAGATGCGCGGTGGTCTGGTGACTCGGAGTTGAAGCAGCAAAGCTTGTGCTTGAAGGAAGGTGGTGGTTTTTAACAGGGAGAGCTGCAGAGCGGCTTCCCTGGGGATGTGTTAAACTCTGCTGGCTGGGGACTTTGAATTCGTGGCTGCATGTCTTCTGAAATGCTGCGCCCGAGCGAGGCGGTGTGTGGTTTGGTTTCTGTTGTAGTATGTGCTGGCAGGGCTGGAGGAAAGTGGTGCATTGGTGGGATGCCCCTGGCAGTAGCCAGAGACTTTATAAAAGCAGCTAAGCAAACCGCTGTTTGATGGAATATTTACTGGTAGATACTGCTGGGCTTTTAACGTAGCCTCTGTGCATATAAAATGTGAAATAAGAAGTGGTGTGTTGTTGCAAATGAGCTGAGTGGACAAACGTACAAGGAATAGGCTGGTGACTTTTATGTTGGCAAGGTTGGCCTAAGACCAAGCTCTCTTCTTGCTGAGCGCTGGGTAGTACAAGGTGATTGCCTGTTTCAGGTGCTGAGGGAGAACTGTGTAATTCTAATACCTTTTGCAATCAGCCAGTGACAAAAAACTTACTGTAATTGCTGGTATGTATGTGCACTGTATATAGTCAGGTGTTAATGATCTCTGCTTGTCCTTTCTAAAGATACCAATTTCAGTGGTGGTCCCGAGTTCTGCTGAGAAGATGATTAGGCTTTGATGGGGGAAGCAACAGCTTTTCGGCCTGGGAATTTGTGAGAAAGATGGGTAGTAAGTGACTAAGCTTATGGGAAGAGGCATGGATTTATGGCTTGACTTCATGTGGGTTTGGTACTCTCCATGCTATTGGGACATTAACACTCAGATGCTAAGAACATACAGTCCTCATAAGCATGTATTTAAAGATATTTAGTACTGTGATAAACAGGCTAAGGACATCCCTTTTTCTGTCCTGGCTGCAGGGGTGCACAGGCTGAGGGATCAGCAACATGCCTAAATATGCAATTAAGTGGGTCAGACAGAAAGTTAAGAACTAAGCACTTTGGGGTTCTGGTATTGACAGAACCTGCAGTTTTTCAGTATGTGCTGCACCCGTGTCGGGTGGATTTGTTGTGGTGAAAGACTCATTCCTCTTCCCTCCGGTGGCTGGTTCCCATGGGCAGCTGAGTCCCAGGTATCAGAGTTTCCTTACAGTCTGCTGACTGCCCAGACCTGCAGCGGTGGGGATTGGTGTTGTCAGGCCCCATACAAATGTGTTATTTATGGAAGTGTCCTCAGAAGTCAAGAACATCTGTTCTGCGGTTTCTTCCCTCAAATGGAATAATCTATGTAGTTTTTACTATAGACTGTATTTCCCAGCTCTCTTCATTTCTTTAAATTGTGCTGTAAGTTGCTGAAGTCATCAGCAGAAACGCTGGAGTCAGCTAGATTTTAAACATTTAAAATGATGTAAGATCATTTTCCTTCAGAAAGAACCTTTAAAAATTTAATTATTCTTTTTCTTTTTCCTATTTCTCTTTCCTTTTCTTTTAATGATGGGGTTGTTGAAACCTCCCATTAAAAGTCCCATAAAATAAAACAAAGAAATAAAAAACCTTAGAGCAGAATGTGACAAAGATTTTCCTGAAAACATCAGGCATCTTGCTGCTGATCTATTGCCTTTTCTTACAGTGGCGAAGAAATGAGTGAGGAGGAATAGGTTGCTTGGGGGTGGCTCCTGTGTTTTATGCTCAAGTTAATGCCTCATAACTAGCATTGCAGCATGATACCTATGCCTTGGAAACCAGATTCCCAGTGTTTTTGTGGTGGAATATAAAAATGTTAATAACCTAAGCACTATTAAAACAACTGTTCTAGGCTGTGTTAGGCCCATACATGGCTTCAAGTTGAGGGCAGTGAGTATTCTGAGCGTGTGTAGACCATAGGACAGTGATGCAGGACTAAATCCTGGCCTCCTTAAACTTACTGGGAAAGACATCAAGACTTGTGCCTTCTATAATTTCACAATTAACCATCCTGTTTCAGATTACTTGATTTTGGAGCACTAAGTTCAACACATGAAAGGCAAAACTTACTAAGAGCTCATTTTAAATGAGAAAACCAACATAAATTGTTTTCCCCTTGTAATGTGCTTAAGCTGTGTGTTTGTGTTTTTATTTCTGTGTACCCAGACACACATTAAAAAGATTGAACATAATAAGTTAATTGTTCACCTAATCCTTAATGAAGATTGCTATTTCCTCTTCAGAATTGCTGCTTGAAGTAAGATGCATTAAAGCTCTTTCTGAATTGGTGTTGGGAGTAGGTGTTGTTCAGAGGTGGTTTCTATCTTACTGCCGCGAGTCTCCTACCAACATGTGGATCCTCTCACTGCTCTGCTCTTCAAAGGCAGCTTCCCCAAACCAAAATACAAGCAAAATTAAAATAGAAGTCACATCTAACTGCAGTGTCCTCATCAGTGATGTAAGAGGATCACCTGGACACCTTGGCCCAACGCTGCAGGGCTCAAGGGTGTTTGTCTTGGCTCTCTCTTGTGTTCTCCCTCCCCTTGTGTCTTGATGGGTTTGGTCTTGCCAGGAGACTGCTGTGGCCTGCTCTATGTCTAGTTGTATGGAGGAAATTTTCTGGGCAAATGCCTGCTGTTTTTTTGCAATTGTTAGGAGCTGGTGTGGGGTTCTGGTGGCTCCTTTCTGTCCCTTGTTTCTATGAAAGCACTGAGGTTTTTACAGTTGTTTTGAAGGCCTTGTTGTGCCGTTTGTTCTCTTCTCTGTGGCAAAGCTGCAGCGTAGGTTTGGCTACCCTGAGCTGCCTGCCACTTATAATTATGACAGTTTTTGTTAAAGTGATTTTGTATCAGTCCATCCATCCTTGCCCTCCAGTTGCGATTATACTCTTTGATGCCATTGAATTGCAAAGATCTGGGGAAAATGCTTTCAACATCTTTGATAGCAAAATGTGATACATCATTCAGTTCATTTGGGGCAGTGACTCCTCTGGTTTGCTCCAAGCATTAAATCAGATGTTTTGATTGTGAGTGACAGAGCCATGAAATTGTCTAGTTTACCAGATCAACTGGAGTCCCTCAAAGCTAGCAGTTAATACATAAACAAAACCAGGATCTCCATTCATCTATTCATGACAAAGTGGTGCAGATGACTGAGCAAAGTGTTAACTCAAAAAACCAAACCAATATAAAAAATAATAGTGCAGATTTGCTTCTAACAGACTTATTTTGCCCTAAAGTTTCATTTGTCTCATTTAACTTATTTCAGATGTTGCTCCAGTAACTCGTTCATTATGGCAAATCAAATAAACAAATGAAAATTTAAAGCTATTGTTATCCAGCTATTCCATCGGGGTGTTTTTGTAGTTCTTTGCATATTTATAATGTTTCTTTGGGCTGCATGTCCAATTAGAACAGATGGCTGATAGGTTACACTGACTTACCTACTCCAGCAAACTGGGCAAGTGTCCATATCTTCAGCAAATGAAATACTGCACAGCAGATTTTGAAAGAAAAATACATTGTAGTCATTGAAAGCTATTTTTCAATTGCTTATCATGTTTTTTCTTGTGGTCTTTTCTCCTGTGCTGTTCATTATCCCTTCTGGAATTAAAATGGCACATTTTATGTATCAGAGTTAACTCCATTTGCTAGATAGAATTGATGCATTCTTATCCCCTATATGCATGAATATAGAGATGTAGACATAGATATGAATGCAAGTCACTCTCGAAATACTCTGAATGCTAGAATATTTCTTTTCCTTCTTTATTTAATTTTGCTGTTTAGAGTGAAAAGAACACATTTAAATAATAAAATGAACCGCAATGTGCATTCTGCTCTATTCATGGAGTTTTTCTAATTTCAGTTCTTTCTGCAGCACTGCTATAAATACTTTTACACAAGAATGCCTGAGAAATAGGTCATAGCAAAAATTGCTAATATGTACATTTGACAGAAGTCCTTCCGAAGTTCTGGTTTCTTTCAGATTGTTTCATAAAGCAAATTATGTGAAGATCAGGCTGGAATTTTCAAGAATACCTATTTGAGAGGGGCAACCAGATGAAAATTCCTCTGTTCCTTTTCACCCCCAGACATGTTCTGATCAGAGTCCAGATCTCTTAGGTAAGAGATCCTGCAGGCTTGAGTCCTGTGAGAGCAGGAGCATCAGTAAAATGATTATATTTTCTTAAGACAGTTTGGTTTTTGAAACTACCATAATTTTGCTGATGCTGTTCTTCCAAGAAGAGCTGGTTACTTGGGCTTCTCCTGTGGAGTGCACCGAGGACAGCCGGAATTTTTCCATGTAGCAAAGGCAGAGTCCTTTTCACTTACAGAAAATCCACTTGCATCTTTTCTTAATACTTTGTTCTGTGCATAAATCTGCTTAATTGTCAGTATAAGAAACAGTGGGGGAAAAAAGCTCTTCAGGCCATTCAGCTGGCAGCATTACCCAGGAAAGGCAGGAGCAGTAATTTATTGTACTGTGCACACAGGCATTCAGGAACCTTTTTTCAGATTGCAAACCTGGTGTTTGTGTGGTGTGGTATACTTGTTTCACCATATTGCGAGCTGGGCAGCATGCTTGCGCTGGAGTATCTGGCTGCTGTAGGCAGCCTTATATTTTGTTAGAGGTCTTAAATTTTTACCCATTTTATGAAATTGTCTGAAATTAGGTTGTATGTATAACATGCTCTGTAGCACACGGTACCTTATCCCAAGGGCTTCTCGTCAGCTGTCTGGAATATGCTGCAGGTCCTAACCACTTGAGAGGCTTTCTGAAGAAGTATGTGTTCTGGAAACAACAGATTTTTGTAAAGGGGGGAAAATGCATTGAAGTTCTCCCTACTAAATGTGTGACAAAATAAAATTCTAAACTGGCTCTGGCATCAAACTAAGTAGAATTTTTGGCTGGGACTTTGTGTAGGGATTTTGAATTGCTGTGAACAGTCAGGCTGAAACTTCAGAGGTGGGTAGTGTGCAGTAACGTGGATCAAAGCACCATTTGTTGGCTGGATTTTGGCAAAAGAATTTGTATTTTGCAAAGCTCTAGGCTTTTAAGCTCTTCTCCCAGGGCCTTGGGAGCTGGATCTTTTGAGAGACACAATGCACAATGCAACTCAATCTGATTTTTTTTTCCCAAAGCAGTTCTGAGGAACTTCAGATAATAATCAGAATGTGTGGACACTTATTTAAATTGAACAGAACCTTAAGCTGTGAAAAGTTGCTTAGAAAAGCTCTTTTGGGGGGAACAGTAATCTTAAAACAGAATAAAAATATGCACTTCATTTTCCTGAAAATTCTTTGTGGACTTCTCAGTATTTTTCATTATAAGGGAATGCGTGTACATGGTTGAACCTGAATAGAAAATATAAGCTGTGGAAACATATGTATGTGTCTTCAGATGATACATTATACAAAGCATCAAATGAAGCTTTAGATTCTCACTAAGTTAATCTGTGTATTTACATTAATATAAATTAACTGCTTTGATCTAAGATGGTTAATAAAAGAAATATGCCTTGAGGTCTTCCAAAAGGATAATAAGGCTGGCAGGTATTAGGGCACTTGTATTTAATCTGGAAGCACTGAATAAGAGAGAAAAGGGAAAACATAATGCAAATAGAATAAATTTAAAATTTATTGTGACAGCATAAATAAACTGTTTGGAATGTGGGAGCCTCAAGTTGATGCAATAACCAGTAAAACATACCAGTAGGAAAAAAACTTGTAGGACTAGAAGAATAGAAAAAATAAAATAAACTTTAATTCCAGCACTAGTAACAGTAATACAAGAGTAAGCAATTTTTTTTGTCTGTGAGGCTGATCCCTGGGATGCCGGTGACCTTCCCACAGGGATCAGGCACCTGCTGCTGCAGGGTGTTGTAGGAGTCTGCTGCAGGGTTCCCAGTTGTCTGTTTGGCACCTTCCTGCAACTTCGTGAGGCAGGGCCTGAAAGCTGGGGTCTGCCATGCCTTTAGCAGGAGCTCTTCTTGCACTAAGATTCCTCTTTGGCACATACTTGTGGTCAGCCCAGTCGTGCAGTGAAGTGCTCTGGCAACAGAGTGGGTAAAGGCATTTGGTGTTTAAATACTGCTCTGCCTGCTGTTAATTCCTAATATACTCATGGCAATGAATGCAAGCTGATCTATTCCTGCCAGGCTTCCAATGTTTATCATTAATAGAGAATGAACTGACATAAAGCTTAAGTATCTCTTTCCCTTCCTGTAGTGAGTAAAAACTTGATTTCCTTAACTAATATATTACTGTCACTGTAATATGAATGAAGTTTCCAGTCTGTAGTTAAAAAAAAAATAATAAAAAAAAAAATCACTTGCTCTATTTACTTCATATAGCAAAAAAAAGCTGAACAGCTAGCACTTTGTGTGTAAAGAAATGCTGCATTTTGGAGGCAGAGATGAAATTAGCATCTAAAGGTAGCTGTTCAAGTGCAATCAATATATTGCAGGTGTTCAACAGATTCAGTGGATGGAGTGTTCCTTGTCTGAAGGTAGAATTGGCTGCCTTGCTTCTGCTCTTTGAAGGCTTATTCAGTTTGTCTGTTTGCTCATATTTTACATTAGAGACCCGTGACCATCATATTAATACTTAAGACAAAAGCCCTTGAGTACTTTTATCTTTAGAGTAAATTATACTGACTCAAACTAGAGAAAATTTGAATTTTTCTGATGAAATAGGACTGTCAGCAGCGTACATCCTTTTTGCCAGTTTCTAGATATCAAAGTCTGATATCCAGCACTAAGTTGGAACTCAGGAGATAGACTTGATTGTGGGTAAAGCACCAATGGCTTTTCTGTTGCATCTGTTTGGAGTAAGAAATATTTTTCATATTGTATTGGTACACCATCAGCTGCAATCTTGGCTGGACATTCATGAGCTTCTCTTACACCAGTATGTAACTCATAAGAAACCAGAATGCTCCGAAATGCAAATCTCAATCAGCTGGACAAAGCCAGGAAAATACTGATCTTTCCCTACTCAGTCAAACCTTCAGGGCTGCATTTGCAAAGCAGTGAGAGTCCCAGCTGGAGCTGGCACAAGTGCAGTGACCAGTGCAATAATGTGCTGGTGTTGAGGCAGATGGATAAATGGTTTACCAGTGACTTTTAGTCATCTTTGTAATTTGAAACTGTCTTGCTTGGTCACTTGTGGCCTTATTTTCAAGGGTGTTAGTCCCTTTATACCACTCTGTTAATGCAAATGGATTTTCAAGAGAAAATGAAAACCAGACTTTCTCTGTAGATTTTAAAGATGGTCATGTGGATTTTGGGGCCTGGTCCAGAGCACACTGCAGTCAAGGGAATCCTTCTAGTGATTTAGCTGGATAGTGAGTAGAGCCACAGTAGAAAAGAACAGAATTTAGCACAGCAGCAGAGGAACCCTGAATATCTGGGCTCACTATGGGTGCTTCACAGAGGACAAAACTTTCAGCAAACTAGCAGAGCTGGTGGTGATAGCTGGGCAGTTGCACCCTGCAGGGAGAGAATAGGGATTTTAATCTTCCCAACCTGATTGTCTCTGTGGACCTGGAGAACAGAGAGCGATCTCATTGTAAAATATTCATAGACAGCTGCTCTATAGCATTTATCCCAGTGTTACTTAAATCTTGAGCTAGTCTATAATTAAAGCATTTATGTTTCAGATGCTTAACAGGGTGTTTTAAATGTTTAGGTCTTCTAAACGATGTTTATTTATGGTTAGCTAATTAAGTCAGCAGAGTTCAGCGTGGTCTCAAATCTAGTCCGAAAGATGAGCAATGCCATTGCCTGTCACTTTGAAAGCAGCTGATGCAAAAGGGATCCCACTCACTTCCACCCTGGGCACCTCTGGGCGTGTAACTACCATGCGTTGGCCACCCGGGTGGGATGCCTGGGTTCCCAGCCCCCCTGGTTGGGGAATAGCTGGGAGGGGAGCGGGAAAACATCAAAGGAATGCTGGCTACTCACCAGCCAGCAAGCTGAGGTTTGTGCCAGCCCCTGTGCTTAAGCCCTGGGATGGAAGAGGGGCAGCCTCCTGCTGCTGCTTGGCACTGGGCTTGGCTTGCACCACTGGATCCAGCGAGGCTGCGCAATGAAACAGAATTTGGGTTCTTGCTTTTAAGTCTCTATGAAATGAAAGCAAAAGCTTGCAGCAACACTACCAACAGGGAGTCTCGGTTGCAGCCCCCCCTGCCTTCCACAGGACTGCAAAGAACCAGACGTTTACCCCCAGCTGCAGGAGGACAGGGTCAAACACAGTCTTGCAGACTGGAGAGGAAACCTGGTGCCAACACTGAACAGGACATTGGTTGATTTGAGCTCAGTCTCCCACGGCTCAAGTGTTTCTCTGGTAAAAAGTTAATCATCTTTCCTCTTATTGTAAGCGTGAACTCCAAGGCTTTCAGGGCAGGAATTATCTGTTCCTGCTACTTGTAAAATGCTAAGCACAATGGTATGCTGAGTGCTGTTGCAGCCTCTCAGTACTATTGTGATGCAAATACTAATAATACAAAGGAAGATCACGGTAAAGAGCTGTTGGCACCATCTAGCAAGCTTAGATGCATTATTTTGTTTCTACAAGATAATCTTGCAAGGCTGTGATACATTTTCACTATTTCTCAATTTCTTTTTATATACTACTAAAAGTATTTGCATGAGGGGTTGGTCTTTAGAATCCTTACGTTTCAGGTCTTGCTTTTAATATTTGACTTAACAATGTAATAATGTAATTATTTTCATCCTCTTTCTCCCCACTGCGAAATGGTAGCATCTACTTTCAGAAGAATTCTACCTTAAAAGAAGCAACTAAATGAGGTCCTAAAAAGTGCGTCTATGGAAAGAGTCTCTGTTGAATGTCCTGCGTGGCTCTGCCCTCAAGTGCTATGGTAATTCTTTGTTTGCAGGCACGGCTCAGGCAGGGTGCTCAGGCTCTTTGGGGATTGCTTCCCCAGGGAAGGCAGAGCAGAGGCTGTCCCTGCTGGACTGGCTGCAGCTGGGACAGCAACAGGGTGGGCAGAGTGGGCAGGAGTGGAAGATGAGGGAGAAGGTCTGGGAGAAGGTTACTGAGCCAAACTTACCATTGCATCTTCTGCCTGGAGAGGGGCTGGGGATGTTTTTGTCAGAGGCAAAAAATTCCTGATCGCTCTTGATGTCGGCTGACTGCTCGTTTTGGTTATAATCAGGAGCAGAGTTGAAGAGGATTTTTTACACTTGCAAATCTTGGACACAGGTCGGTAGTTGCAGAGGTAAAATATGTTTTACATTGTATGATTGGGGGTTTGGGTTATTGCTAGGGGGAAGAATTCAGTCTTCAGTTTGAAGATTTCATGGCTGTATGGTGGTACTTCAGGAAAAATTGGGTGCTGGAGTTAGCAAGAGCTAAATGTGCTCAGTGGTACAGGCTCTCCGATCAATACTTTGAGTTCATTTTCCTCCTCCCGCTTTATTGCCTTTTATTAATTAAAAATAACATATGTTCAGAGCAGAACTCTGCTTCCTGGAATTAATCTGGGCAGCTCCTTACTGGGGCAAAGTCCCTGTTTTCTCAAAAGCTGCTTTTCAGTGCATCTGTTGCCTTGAACTCACTGAAGATTTGAGGCCTTTGGAGACAGCTTTATCTGCGGAATGGGAAGAACTGGATGTCTGGGATTGTGTGCTACTTGCATCATTGTTAGTGACCTGCTCAGAGATCTTGGGAGGCTTCTCTTGTAAAGCTGTTAGTCTCTGCTTATCTGTCATCTGCTGATCTGTCATCTACTTCAATGGCAAGGGACTGCCTTACTATGTTTGCGTTGGTGATGGAGCCTGGGCATCATGGCCGGATCCTGGCTTTACTCCCTGAAGGCAAAGCATTAAGAGTTCATTGCGTAAGTGGTGGTTCATCAGTCTCTCGGTTGCGTTCAGAAGGATATTAGAAATAGCATATGGAACCTCCCATTGTTTTACTAGCTGTGTTTTTTACTATATGTTTTACTATCCAATGCAAAAGCCTCTACTGAATGAGATTTGGTGATGGACTGGTCCTATAAAAAAAAATAAATTACTGATGGTGATCAAAGTGTAGTTCAGTAAACATTTCCCCCATGAGGCTGTGATGCCCTGTGTGCACTTTACAGGGGCCAGATGGTTAGTACATTTGCCAAATGTCACATATAAATTCATGGCATCTCTGCTGCTAACCAGTACATTTTAGTGTAAATCAAAACACAACCCCAAATTACTTTAAAAAAAAAAAATTAACACTTTAATATAACTGTTCCCAGTCCGGCTCAAGTAGGGTTTGTTTTTGTTCATTTCAGGAACCATCTGTGCATTTAAAGCATGCTTCAAAGCAATAAAAATAACTCCAGAAAGCAGTATGAATGAAGAAAATGGGTTAAATTAGCTTTGCAATATGAAAATTGGTAGAATCCCTCTTTTCAATTCTGCCTTAAATTGGAATGTGTTGCCACCCTGAACAATGCTGGGTCACCACCCAAACCCCGTGTTTCCTTCGATGAAGCATACAGAGAGAAGAGACCGGGGAGAGTTAATGATTGCAGGAAAGGCGAAAGACCCTTTGCGGGGCCAGTGGGCTGGGGAGCTGAGCCGCGTGGTGTGGTTTCATCTCTGCAGCATCTAGTTCGAAGACTAGCACCGCTGTAGGGCATGGCTACTGACACAAACCTGTGCAGCTTAGCAGGACAGCGCAGACGTACCAGCAGGGTTATTAATTGGGGATGTATTCTGCAGTACTTTACAGGAGAGGGAATTCTGGGAGCTATGCAATTCAGATTTGAGATGTGATTCAGCTCCTGAAATTCACTGAAGCAGCATGTCGAAATCTGAACAATTTTACCTGGATCTATGCAAATTTATGGCATAATATGACATGGTAATATATGTAAATGTTGTCAATTATTGTAAAGCAAAGGAGCACATAGATGGAATATTCCATAAAATGTTTTATACAGCATTTTTTGAATTCCTAAAAAAGAAAACCTGAGAAATATCAAATGAATTGGAATTGAGTTTGGATGTTCCAAGCCCATTACATTGGGACATTTTCTTTAAACTGCTTATTAATCTAACCTTGCCATACAGATTTCCAAGAGCATACTTTTCTTCACTGTAACATTATACCTTTACAAATCAGGGAAATGTCAACTCTTGATTTACTGACAAAGCAGACAACTGACATAATTTATCTCACTTGAGATCAGTTCATCAAACTTAGGAACATCTTGGCTGCTGTAAAATCCAGGCATTTGATACAATCGTGTCTGCTTAAAATGCAAAGGATAACCTACATTTTTAAAATGCTGTAAAAAGAACAAGAAGTGATGCCAGGATGAAAATTTATGAGGCATGGAGCTGGGATCTGAATTTAGCATTTGCTGCGTAGTGAAGTGTTGTTACTATCTTGTTTGCACAGTTGAAAACTAGTGTTAATAGAAAGATAGAGCAGCAGGGCTTAAGCTGTTAGCATTCAAGTCCAGTGCCTGCTCTGACCTGATG
The DNA here is from genome assembly GCF_964188355.1 of Buteo buteo. Lineage (NCBI taxonomy): Eukaryota > Metazoa > Chordata > Aves > Accipitriformes > Accipitridae > Buteo > Buteo buteo. The sequence continues at coordinate 1,206,987 of NC_134186.1, read as the reverse complement.
CTATATAGGAATTTTTAATGTTCATCCTTGATTTAATATAACATTGTTTGATACCAGTGGTTCCTTGTTAGTGAAGCTCTGATTAGAGCAGCACATGTTGCAGTTTAAGTGTGAATGCTCATTGCATTCAAATGCAGAATTAAACCTATGAAAACAGATGAAAGTGTAAGAATACTGTTTAATATCAACTACTCTGATAATATTAAAATGGAATTATCTTTTTCACCATCTATCAAAAGGTGTTCCATTTAATGTACCAGGATTCTAAGTTTTTGGGGGGCTGTAAGTTTGTTTTGTGTGTTTGCATAGTGCTCAGCACAACATGTAGGACGTGGCTGAGTGCTCTGGCAAACAATAGCTTCTGCAGTTCTCATCACCAGTCTGTCAGCACCATAGGTAAGAAATTTCCTAGAATATTAAAATACAAAGGTTTAGATTAAAAACTGATAGCCTTTTCCTGTTATCTCTAGGTACCTAGATAATGGCCATCTTGATCTGATTTCTCTTTACCAATTTGTAGTAGTGTTGTTGCACAGGCTGAGAGCAAAATAATTGCCATGTGGGGTGAGTGTTCTTGTATCATAGAACAACTTCGGTGAACACTTTGCTCTTAAATATTCATGGCAAAGCTATCAACTGATGTGTCAGAAGTCATGTTGACACAAAACCTGATCCAAGGGTAAACCAAGCCTCAGTCTTGATGTGTAGCTCAAACTTTCCTCCGGATTTTGAACCCCAAATGTGTTAGAGGCTTCTGATGTCTTTCGCAGCCAGTGCTGAACTGAAAAAAGCGGGGGAAGGGAGTATCTTGAGGTTTTTGCAGCTCTGTGTAGTGATGTGTGCAGTGGTGACATAAAGCACTTTTCAAAAAAGGCTCTGCAGGTTATGAGGAAAAGCATGACTTAGGTTAACATTTATCTTAACTGTCATCGTTGTTTGTAACACTAAATCTTTCTCATAAATAAGTGGAGAAATCTTTGCTTCAAAGTGAAAAATTCATGCTCCAGTTAAACCTCAATTATATTTCCAAACAATATTTATCAGATTTTCTAATGTGTGCTTAGTGCAGTTCAATTTTGTGCTATCAGTCAAAAGTGGCAGAGCTCAGGAAGTGGGGCTGAAAGGTGTTTTTCATGTGGGAAATGGAGCGTGCAGTAACGAGGCAGTGCTGTCATTGCCAGGGCAGTGTGAGATGGGGACCATGGCTAGGGTCCTTGTTTAATTAAATATCAGTGCATTAAAAAAAAAAAATAAATCACTGCATTGTTTCTCCCTGCAGAATGAGGGAGGCTGATATGAATTCTTAAAGGCTATTTTCTGGGGTCCTGGAATGTGAAGCTATAGTTTCATTCTGTAATTCTGGATAGAAAAAAATGAGTGCCTTTGTAATTTCACGAGTCTCTGAATTTATTTCACCTAATCTTTTTTCTACAGCTATTTACCACATTAATTTAGTAAAAAACCTGACAAGTGTGCATATGCAGAATTTAAGCTATGTCCTTAGATACACATTAAGAAAAGATTTAAGGTTTGAAATAAGATTAATTCAACTCTTGCTTACAGTTGCATTGCAAAGTTGTTAATAATCTAGAAATTCGTGTTTCTTGTTCATATAAATTTGATCATGTATAATACTATCTATGTATAATACTTTTCTAATCATAAGTGTTAGCAAAATTCTTGAGCTGAATGGGAATGAAGTGTGTGCTTAAGGCTAAAACATGTAAGTGTTGAACAGATTCTTCACAAAGTTTTCAGAGGAAACTTGTGGACTGAGACCAGCTGTTGACAGCCTGTGTGATTTGCTTGCTCTCAGCTGATATTTTAAGCTGGGTCCCTGGGTCTGGTGTCTCCCTGAGAAGTTGACTGTTCCTGTTCCCATCCAACTAACCATTTAGACCTAGAGTTGCTTCTTTGAAGTCATTTGTGCTTCTTCATTGATGCAGTAAAATTGGACTGTTCCCTTTGTTCTCTAAGGTGAGCATATTCTTTGGCCTTTTCAAGGAAGGAATTAAGTATACATTTCAGTCTTAGGCAGAGGGAACTTTGTTTCAACAGGGATTTGCTCTGGGCCTGGGTAAATCCTATTCTTCGTGTCAGTTTTACCTTAGGTTTATGTGAGCACAAATTATTGCCCACTGAAAGGATATAAACGACAGGACATTTCTGAAAGTCTCCGAACATGCAAGGCACAGTATTGTTACTTATCTCAGATCCATGCTTCAGAAAGGTGCATTTTGTAAAAAAGGAGGGACTAAGACAAGTGTTGGAAAAAACAAATGGTACCTAGAGAACGGATTCCAAGATTCCCATTTCAGATACATATAAAGAGGGAAGCTATAGCAGTATCATTCAAATGTGACAGCAGTCACTCCAACCTTTGCTATTACGGCACAAAATTACATGTTCTTGCCAGAGAAATAGGAAGGGCTGATAAGGAAGACAGCTGGGATTTGCTTTCTTATCTGTATTTTACACACATGCTCTTTCATTTCCCTCCCACTCCACTCTGTTTCTAGGATCCAGGTTGGCTTTTCAGAGCTGCTGTTTAGTTTGCATACAATGGGGCAGCTTTGTACTGTGCAAATTCTAAGCCCCATAGATACAGGTTGGAAATTAAATTATTTAATTCTTGTGCTTTGTAATTGGCAACATTCAGGATGAAGCTCTGCCTGCAGAGGACTGTTGGTCCTAGAAATGTCACCAGAAGTCCTTTCCTGGGCTGTGGATGAAGGATCCAGTTCTGGGGAAATCAATGTGTAATGATTTTTTACTTTACTACAGGTAAATCAAGTGCTCAATTCTATGTTTAAGGACCAGAAACTTATCAGGTTTTCAGCACAGAGGTGGGAAAATCCATCAAACAGTTGTGGTATGGCCCTAAAGCCGTGAAATCTTTCATCTACCCCATCCTCCAGGTGGAGTTATGTACAGTTATGCATGCTATCAAATGATCAATGAATAATTCCTGTTATTAAAAGAAGGTATCATCAAGAGTTGGGAATGAACAGAAGTGCTGTCCACACCCTGCCCCATTTCAGCTTATTACATGGTAACTGGTGGCTGGACACTAAGGGTGAGAAGAAACTAAAATATTTTGCCTTGCAGTGTCCAGTTTAAGAAACATTTTCTCTGTATTAAGCAGCGCCAAAGTGTAGATATCCCTGTTTACTTTGCGCCATGTTGGGAATGCAATCTTGGACTGCACAGTTTCACAGGATCTGGGGGAAAAATGCTGGGCTGAAAATACTGAATAGAACAGATTTTTGGAGTTTGCATGACCTTGCTATTCTGGAGTTAATGACAGCTATTACTTGCTACTTAGTAGCTAATCAAAAGCACTTTAATTTATACACCTGTTGGGTGCATATTATAGATTTTTATAAGTAGTAAGACTTGTAGTACCCTGTAGTCTCTGCCTTTCTGCTTTTTCTTGATTTCTGGAATACTTGCTACTGGATTCACCCACCAATACAGGTTTTGCTTAGGGAAGTCCGTTTTATTTTCCTCTACGTTTTGTAGAGACTGTTTGAGGGTTTTCCATTGCAGATTGAAGAGGGACTTCTGCAATGGGAGACCTGCTTGTCAGGGTTGTGCTAACCGAAGACTGGATGCTTAGGCTCCAGAGGAATGTGGAAGAGGTGATGTAGCAGTCACCTCCTTCATGGGCTGCAGTTGTAGCAGTCACACTGGAGAAGAGTGATTCTAAGCTGTATCAGATTTAAAACTAAAGGTGTGGGACTGATTTGATGGATTAATAGAAAAGTTAATTGGCCTTCCCAGAAATGATTATCATTTACAAAACACAGCTGCTAACCTGCCAGAACCAATCTGTGAAGACAGTGTTTGGGGCTTTTTGTTTGGCTGTTTTTTTTATTCTGCTCATGACTACTTAGGAAGAAAGATAGTTTTTTTAGTCTTTATGGTCTCTTCTGATTTAGCTTGGTGTAGGCTTTTTTACTGGTGAGACTGCAGCTAGGATTGTGGAAATCGGTGAACTCCAATTTAGAGGATGGCAATGCAAGTCAAATATATGCCCGTGGTTAAGGAAACTTGAACTGACAAGCATTGTGGACTGGCTGTGCAAACGAAGGGAAGTTTTCTGTGCCAAGTCAGTTCCATTAATCTTGGGGCTGTGACATGTCTGTGCTCTTATTGATTTCCCAGCAGGCTATTCATCACCAGTCTCATCATGTTACGAGCCAGTATGGAGAAGGCACAGGGGGGATATGGGGCTGGTGTTTTTTATCTCTAGGGCACAGGATGCTCATAATCAATGCAACTTGGAGAAGAAGCCAGATGGGTTGAGATAATTGATGAAAAGTGCCTCCAAGTAGAAGTTCTACATATCTTACAGGGAGAGAGGGGGGAAATGTTTTTTTTAAGGCCAGGAGATACCTTACCTAGACCTGCTGCTCTGAGTTGGTATGGGGAGGCACAGACTGCAGCTGCACAGCCCCATGTGCCTGGCAGTGTGCAGTGGGCTGGGTGAACACTGAATTTGGCTTGGCATAAGCTGTGCCCATGCAGGAGCCAGCAGCCAGGTCCGTGCTACTGAAAGGGCCAGACCTGTACACGTGCCTTGTGGTGGCCCTGCTAGACCTGCAGGGACCTGAGGTTGGCTCTGTGGTGGCCTGTGGCGCTGGGCTGGACTGAGTTAGACCTATATGTACTCTCAAGGTGGTGTTTGTGTAGACCAGGATGACAGGCTTGCTGCTTTCATTTGTTATTTACCCTTTGCAGTTTGTCTCAAATCACCCTGAAGAGAAAGATCTCAACTGCCTCAAAGTACCTACTCCCAGGGCAGGTGTTGTGCAATTCTCCTGTGCTGTGCCGAGATGCACAAACTAATCTCTGAAACTTTTCACAAAGTATTCACAAAAAGTATTTTTCAGCAACTTAATTATTTCTTGTCTTCTCAATCAATAATGAGCCATCACAGTAAAGCCCTACATATTAAGTTGTTTTCTTGTTCTTTAAGACAGCTGCTTGGAATTAAAATAGCTCTTAGGCAAAACTTACAGAAACAATTAAAAGCCTGGTGCTTGGGAGATTTTTGCAATTATGAACTGATCATGTTTGGGTCCTGTAAAGACTCATGCCTCTGGCATCGGTGGAGGAGAGCTGTGTGTAGAGATAAGGACAGGAATATTTCTTTGCTTGACTGTGGTCCAAATTCAAACTTTGAGTTGCTGTTTGTTTCTTTACTATCACTTAATTTATCTCATTGTGTGCTTTGCACTTCATGGATTAGTTTTTGGCCAGGGGAGTGAAGACTAGGACAGGTCAATTCCTGACGGAGCTACCTGCCTGACCAAGCATGCTCTGAGAGAGAAGAGGCTGTTGGTTAATCTCAGTTTTCAAATTTGAAAACTTTCCCTTAAGAGTTTGGGCAAGGCACAGGGTTGTGTTTGGGGCTGCTGCTGCAAAAAATAATCTTGGAAGAGCCCATGGTAGGAGAAGAGCCTGGGATCTGGGACCCTGAGCTGCCTGCTCCCATGCTGTAGGTGACAGTTTACCTACATGTCCCCTTGTGAAGTTGTCTGTATAAATAGCAAAATCCTGCATGGAATTGGCTTTCCGTGGCCTACAGGAGTGTGCTGAGGGCAGGGAGAGCTCTGCATTACGAATGTCACCGTACTGCCCTGCTCCCTTGGCTCCTAGGTCTTTCTGCCCTGTTTCCCATGTGCAACGCTCTTTCCTTAACAGATTACTGCCCCTGTGAGCTCCTCTCTCCTGGGATTTTCTCCCCATCTCTGGAACTCAAAGCGCTCATCCCCCTCCCTTGGCCCTTTCTTGCCTTTCCCCAGTTTTCGACAGAGACATCGGCTCTTCCCTGGCGCAGGAGCCTGCGCCCGCGCACAGCCTGGCTCCTCCTGCCGAAGGGCGGCGAGCGGCTCATTTCGGCCGCGGGACAACTGCGGGCACATTGCCTGGTACTTCGCTGTGTGAGCAGGACCCCAGCCCAAATGCTGTGCTCTTGGTCTGTTTGCTACCCCAAACCCTTGAAGTAAAGGAGAGGAGAGCCAGGCTCAGGGCACTGAACTGTGTACTTCAAAATCTTGTCTGTCTCCAGCTATTGTTTACGAGAAGCAAAGCCCAACCACTGACAAAAAAAGCCATCCGCAAAAGTGTGTGTGTGTATATACACATATATACATGCATATTTATACAGAAATCCAGCATTTTAACTTTGTGGTGCTGATGAGAGCCAGAAATGTGAAATAGCAAAACAGGTTCTATTTTTTTAATTAAATTGGTTGTCTGCTTTTTGTGGCAATTGTTCCATGTTTCTGGATATCAAAGAGCTTTTTCTACCTACAAAGAGTGAAGGAAAAAAATCTAATTTACTTTCCGTAGCTCATAAAAGGAAGCCCCTTTCCCCATGGCAGGACTTCTCAAGTCTGTTAATAAGCTGCTACAGCCAAACCTATCAGGACCACTTTTAAGTGGTTGCCAGCGTCGTTTAATTTGCAGAGTCCCTGTGTCTTATTGTACCCTCTGACAACTTCAGGTTGAAGCAATTGTTATGCCTTTAACTTGCAAATTATTACAATTAGTATCCCAAGCTGTGTCTGATCAGGGACATGTTTATACATCATCAGTATCAAAACACAAACACAGAAATGTTTCCGCGGAGGGCAGGCATACGCTTGCTGGGTAGGGTTGCCTTTGGTCAGATGATTTCCAGCATCGTGGGACTTGCAGTGCTCTCAGGTGGGACTGAAGCTGTGGGGCAGAGGGAAACCCGGGCACTCTGGGAGATGGCAAGGAGCGTGGGCATGAGGCACGGGCAGACAGAAATACTGCCTTTCTCCTTATTGTGTACCTGGGAAACTCGGTGGGGCAGGGCTGCTTTGCGGGTGGGAGTTCAGCAGCATGCAGCAAGGAAAGGGATGGGGAGCTGCTGACACCGCAGGGATCTGCAAAGCAGAAGCTGTGGAGACTGTCAGCCTCTCCTGCTGGCCTCAAGCGCCGGTTTCTGTA